>NW_006159555.1:1123520-1169104 GCF_000334495.1 Tupaia belangeri chinensis
TGCTGAGTCATGGGGCAAAGTTATCTTTACCTCGTCTACTACACATTAGTCCTTAAAATAAAAATAAAGAGAAATTGTCATAAAAGGAAATGCTCAAAGTGCCAAGGATGGAAGACAGCAAGATCTCTCAGAATCCAGAAGTCACGTAAATGGAGTAACTGCAAGCAAAACCAATGAAGTTAAGCCAAACACATGTGGAACTGAAGAAAGTATGACAAACCAGTAGAATGTGGACAGCTACAAAGTGGCCAGGCACCAACCTGAAAACAAGGAGATTCATAACTGAACAAATGCATCAGTGATCCTTAGAGATGGCGCTTTCAAATGAGGCTTTAGTCACAACTAAAAGGACATGGAAAAAAATAGATATGCCTCAAATACCAACACATTTGAAGGACAAAGACATCCACATTCATTCTAACACGCATCTCCTATAACATGCAGGACACAGCGCTGGATACTCAAGATGACTCAAATGAGGAATTCCCACTTACTGTCTAGCAAAAAATGGAACACATGCAGAACCACAGCACAGGACACAATCTGGTATGTGTGAGAAGGAAGAATTATATCTGGACAACAGGGGAAAAAATCAGAAAGGCTCAGAACATAAAGGGCATGTGCATCAGGCTGTTTGATGTCATACATTAATATGTCAAACAGCGGATGAGGTACGCCTGAACTCAACCATTTAACAAATGTCTACTGCTGTGATTTAGATAATGGTTTATCCCATGGGGGCTGTAATTTGGTCCCTAATGGAACGACACTGGGAGATAGTAAGGCCTTTAAGAGGAAGAGCTGCTTTCAATGTTGGTAGGCACCTTGCCAGACAAGACTGATGTGTGAGTCAGTGAAATGAGAGAGGAAGACTTGCTTCCAGTGTGGGCAGGCATCATCCAATCAACTGGGAGTGAAGAGGAACAAACAGAGGAAGAAGCAAAGTCTATTTCCCACCCTTATCCACCCACCTCTTTCCTCTGTGTACATGGCTGCTGACTTACCTGTTTCTCCTGGCCACACTGTAACACAGCACCAGAGGCCAGATGTCAGGCCCATGCCCTTCGTCATTCTAGCTACCAGAATCATGAGCCAAACACATTTCTATTCCTTGGAAATCAATCAGTCTCAGGTACTTAACAGAGCAACACACTAACAGACTAAGACACTTCTTGTGTGCCGAGTACAGAGACCACAGCATAAACAAGAGGGACACTCAGGGAATTTAGTGGGAGAAACAAGTATTAAGCCAAACGACAATGCTATTAGGACTATAGTCCATATCACGAAGAAACACAGGATGCTATGGAAATAAAAAGGAGAGGGTGATCAGAAGAAAGGGCCTCTCTAGAGAAGTGACATTTAAACTGAGACCTAAAGATAAAGGAAGGTGTCCAGGTCTCCAGGTATGTATAATTTTTGGACTTTGCAAGGTAGGAGATGGTGCCGCACGCATGCTAGGTGCTGAGGCTGAGGAGCAGAGGGAGCTGGAGAAGATGAAACCTGTCCTCTAGGAATCTCGCCCTTGGGAGGCAGTCACGTGCAGTATGTGGAAGCCCAACAGGCAGAACTTCATGATTTGGTAAACTTACAAAGCTAGAGGAAGCCTGAAAACCAACCATGCTCAGTTATTTCTTTTTTCAAATGAAATGAACACCAGAGACTGGCTCATTGTCACTGGACTAGGTAGGGCAGAGGTGGCCCAGTCTGTATCTTTCACTACAACTCACTCCCAATTAGCTTTTTAATCAGAGAATTCACTTGCAAAGTCAAAGCTCAATAAATCAGCAATATGCAAGAAACTCTTCATATCAGTGGGAAAAATAAGCGAACTCAAGCCTAAGAGCCAAGTACTTTAGTAGACACTGAGGAAAAATCTTCACCAGATTAGGGCAAAATGAGAAATGTAGTGAATTTTTATCAAGTAAAATGTGGGCCAGTCCCATAGCCTAATGATTAAAGAAGTCAGATCTTGCAAACCCTGACCCTGGGGGCTTGAAAAACTGTACTGGGTAGGCCTAAAACCCTGACAGCATGGGGGATACAAAGAAAGGATTGCCATGTGACCATGTCCCTCTAGGGGCTGCTACCTCCTCATCCCCATTTCCCTCTTTGGGGCAAATGCACTCTGATAATTAAAAAAAAAAAAAAAAAATTATGTCCATCCTATTTCTGGGTAGGTGTCTGATCATCAGGAAATGATAGTGAGAATATACCAGATTATCTTAAATGCCTTTCCTTAGAAAAACAGTTGGCACACCCATCAGTCCCCTCCTTCCTACCGCACACTTATATTTCTTACTATATTTGCTCGAGAATACAAACATCAAGGAACAACTACGACAGAGTGACTTGGGGAAACTGGAAGAAGTCACTAACCAGAATTTCATAGCAGCACTGCTCATCCAAGCAGGAGAAAGAAGGGAAAAAAAAAAAAAAAAAGAAAGAAAACAAAAACAAAAACTTAAGTGTTCATCAAGGAAGCCAAACAGAAAGACATAAAGATAAATAAATTATCACACACTCACACAGCTGAATGTTAACTGGCAGCAAGTAAGAGGGTTCATACATGGACCAAAGATTATGAATTGGGAACTTTTAAGTTTACTCATTTTACTTCTAATAGTATGTGTGAGAGACAAATAAGGGGAGGAGAACTAGGGCAGGAGAGGTAGAGAGAAGCAGAACTCTCAACGGGGTCTCGTCAAGGTGCAATTCCCTTTCCTTATCGCTCAGGTCAGGATCTTAGGCATGCACACATACCCAGTGTGTTTTCCAGCAGACCCAGGGACCTGACTCCACAGCTGCCCATGTGGTTTCCAGTACCATAGTTGAGTTTACTTCTGATTGTACCACAAGGCTGGGCCATAAACTGAGAATTTTGATGAACTGTGTTCTACAGGACAAAAAAGGACTTAGGACCTTTTAGTTATTATAGCTTTTCTTAGATGTCAAATACATGGGGGCCAGCTGGTGGAACGGTGGTTAAGGCAGCTAGATCCCACAATGCCGACTGTGTGGTTCAAGTCCTAGACCCAGTAGCTTGAAAAAACACTCCAGGCACTTGTGCCTGTGAACCCAAAATCCCAAGAGGATAATGGATGAGGGAACTGTGGCATGGCCATCCCCTCAGGTGATTTCTGCCTCTCTCTGGAAAGTATACAAACCCTATAGCAAAAAATTTTTTAAAAAGAATAAAAAAGTCAAATACAATAAAAATAAACACTGATTTTTAATCATAGTATTTTCCAAACCTTACATTAGGTTTAAGGACAGTGTGGAAAACAAAAATAATAACAAAATTTGTCATCACCATGGTTCAACCCTTATGGCCCCTGTGCCCTTAACCCAACATTCTCACTACAGTTACTAATCAGCTGAAACACACAACCCTGGACCTATTCTGACAATGTGCATCTACTCAAGGTCTGGATCAACCCGTTAACAGGTATTTCTGAAGCACAGGACCAGCCCCAGTCTGAGCAAAATAATGGGTCAAAACTAGAGAAGGCACAACAGAAAAAAAGCTAGTCAGTTTATGCAATTCACTAAGGGGAGACAATGGGCCCCACTCAAAGAACACTTATTCCAACCTTTTCACTTATTTACAGTCCCAAAGAAGAGATGATAACCTACTAAGAACTCTATGCCTTTGTCCTTAAAGGTCACTGGTTGAGGAGGTCACCATGAAGAGATAAGGTCACCACAATGCTGACCGACCTACAGCCGCGCTGGTCTTCACTGATGTTATACTCTATTTTGGATATTGTCTCGAGCTAGCTAAATCTCAGAGATTTCTAAATCTTTCCAAAGACATCAGAAACATATGTGTCTGTAACAGAGCATCTATCTTTATTAGTGGGGAAAAAATGTCACCTTTCAGAAGCACTGCCATGAAAACCCATAGAGAGAAAGAAGGAAAAGTAGTTTAAAATGAGATTCTAAAATATGCCAGGAAAATCAAGGGGAACATTAATTAAAACATTTTTAATCAAAATGATATAAGCGGTAAAGATCTCATTTATACTGAGATAACTACATAAGCTCAGAATATTTCAGGCAAGGAATTCAGATGCATGTGTGCACTTCATACCAAGATTTGTAAGAGGTGAATGATTCAGAAATACACACGAATCCCAGGCTACTAGGATCTTGTAAAATGATGACAACCCAAAGGTAATTACTGATATATCAGAACACCAATGGGAGTTTTGAGAGTCTTTCACTTAAGAAAAAAAAAAAAGTTCAATAAAAACCTACCTTTTAAAAATAGACAGTTATCCATTTTAACTGGTGTTGATCTACCCATTATCACTGGAGATAGAATAAATCACTCAGAAAGTTACCCTGAAGCTGTAAGAAGTTTGGAGGAAAAAATTAAGCTTCAAAATAATGACATAGGGACTAGGAGCCTATTAAGTCAGAAAACAAAGACGTAAGTGTTCAAATGTAGGAAGAAAACTCGCAGTGATTTTCGTAACAGAGACTAGTAGCCAAAAAAAAAAAAAGAAAAAGAAAAAATGGAAAAAAAGCCTTTTAAAACATAAGCTTACTAAAACTGTAAAATGACACCCATATGACCCAGTTTACTCTTCTATTCAGAGGTTTTTGATGCTGTTTCTGTTTCTCTCTGAAAGTTTTTCGTGTCTAACATGTTAAAAAAAGTCAAAGGTACACCTTTACTGAAGCACACAGGAATAAAACATCGAGGCCCTTAACATAAATATATTTTAATGGACAAGAAGAGAATTTGAACATGGGGGAAAAAACAACAGATAAATGGCAAATATGGAAAAAAAAATATGAACATTTGGAAAAGACAGCATGGTTGGTTGGAGTAAGATAATGGGTATTTTCTTTTTTCTTTTTTTGAAGAATTAATTTTTTTATTATTGTTTTTAAATTTGCTATAGGGCATGAGTGCTCACCAGACAAAAATAGTGAGAAAGCAAGTCACCAGGTCCAGGACTTGAACCGAGGTCAGTCAGGTGGGAATCCAGCACCTCAACTACCACACCACCTGCTGGCCTCCACCAGCCATTTTACTTCAAGTCAAATGTTCCAGGCAATGCACTAAGCCCTTTTTAGTTCTGTAAAAGATGGGTGGAATGTATCTCCATATTTCCCCCATGTAATCCTTACAACCAAATAAAATGGATCATTTTATCCCTATTTTCCAATGAGGAAATGGGCTTTAAAAAGCCCATTTAATGTACCAAGAACCACGTAACTTGTCAATCTGGGTCTATCAGATAGCAAAGCACATGCTCTTTGCACCATATCAGTGAAGCAGTTAAAATAATAAAGACTGCCTTGCTTCACCCAGATCAATTAACAAGGAATCTCTCCTGAGGTGCTGAGACACTGACTTGTATTTTTATAAGTACCAACTAGATTTGAAAGTGGAGCCATGGTTGAGCCACCACAAGAGACCTTCAAAAGACAAGCGGACCATCAGCTGGGTCATGCAGAACAGACCGGAATCAAATAATTGGAGACTGGGGAAGGTATCCAGATTTCAGAGTAAAACAGGACTTTAAGATTATCAGTGAAGGTGCTAAAGCAGAGGAGGGCAAGAGCAGATTCAGGGAAAGTCTAAACAAAGTTTTTTTTACTCAAAACTGTGATACAAATGTGTAAAAAAGAAAGTAGGTTGGAATTACTTTGCTGAAGAGTACAAAGTACAGGCTCCAAAGGTAAGAAAAGAGCATGAAATGATTTTTACAACTTACATGACAAAAGGGATATGTATTTCAGGAAGAGATAACAACAGATGAATCTAAAGCCAGTGGACAAAATAGAGGAAGAAACAGAAAGGCGCAGGGCTTGCTGAGAGATCCAGTGCAGCATGGTGGTTACAACCATGACCCTTTCTAGCATTTGCCATTCTAAGCTTCAGCTTCCTCATTCTAGAAAGGGGAAGGGTCAGCTCTGCCACACAGCAGTTATGTGTGGCTCAAAAAAAAAGAAAAAAAACCAGATCCCAAACAGCATCTGCGGTTTGAATCCTAGCCCCATTATCCTGAGATACACCGGGCAAATACACAAATGCCCAAAATCCGATGGGTTGGAGGAATGAGCGGGTGGAAGTCACAGTTTTACCAGACCCTCTGAAGGTACTCCTCACCGCCCCCTCAGTATCAGGCACATGCACTCAATCATACTTAAAATATTTTTTTTAACAGGGGAAGCTATAATCATATCTCACTTGACTGAAAGGAATAAATGGGATAATCCAAGTAGAATAAGACAGACCATGAGCTTCTGTATTTTAAGAGCGTGTAGTGTAAGAAAATAGTCGCCCATTTTTTTCTCTTTTAATCATACATCTTTAGATGGCCTTGACAGTTTGTAAATGTAGACAGAAGTTGGCATGCCTATTCCATTTCTGTTTTCCTATACATCAGTCTAGGCCAGAGTCCAGACACAGTCATAAGAAATGGAAATGTTCCCTACGTGATAAGGTGAAACATATCTCCACACTCTCTCCAAAGTAACTGTCATGGTTAGTGAATTTATATTAAATATGTGTAATCTATATACAAGATTACATATAAATGATTATCTGTCCCCAGTTGAATTCCTGTGGCCAAGAATTGCTTAGAAAATAATTAAATCTGAAACTTAAACTTTCAATTATTCAAGATAACCCACATGACCCAAAAATCTAACTGCTGCTGAATGATCAAGTTTGTCATCTGCAGGATTTCCTATTTAACTTTCATTTTCACATAACTTAATTCATCTTAAGATGACTTCCACACACTTCATAGGTCATCCTAAGTGACCTTGAAACCTTCAATATGAACAACAAAAACTGTTCCCTCACTAATTTATTACATTATATGAGCTTTCATTCAGTCCTTAATGATAGTTAGTGAGTAGCATTATCCCTTCCACCAGAAGGTAAACACATTCTTAAAGGGGGAAGAGGGGAAAACAAGAAAGATCTAAAAAGAGTTAACATCTTATTTAAGTTTTTACTAAATATCACTTATAAATTAAAAACAGAAATTTATGATTATCTGTTGATGATAATGTGTATAGTGTCTCCAACTGAAGTGGTGTGAGTGTATTCATGTTGGGTAAATTTCCTATACAAGCTGTGATGTATAATGATTGAATGTATAAAATAAAACTAAATTTAATTTTAAAAGTATAATTTAAAAAAATGGATGAGGTTGAAAAAGGCATTTTCTTTTCTTTTTTTTTTTTTTTTTAGGTTTTGTTATAGAGTGTGTGCTCTTACCAGAGAGAGGGAGGGAAAGTAGAGAAACCAACCCCCTATGGTGGAGGGCCACGCCACAATCCCTTCTCCTTCATTCTCCTCTTGAAATACTGGACAGGAGATATTGGACATATGACATGTATGTAGCATCATTTTCAAGATTCTGGGTCCAAGACTTGAGCTGCAGTCAGCCATGTGAGGCCAGTGCCCTAATCACCCTTCCACCTGCAGGCCCCAGGTGAGAATATTTTTGTTTAGAAGTGTACCTAGTGACACACCATGGAAAAGGAAGGCAAGCACAAGACTGGCCCAAATCTCCACGATCTGTTTGGGTAGAAGACAGCTCAGGACCATGGATTCTGTTGCACAGATGCCAACCAGAATAAAGGCATTCATCACACGGGAAGAGTATACACGGATGAGGTATTTGGAGAATCCCAGAGAGTACATCCCAGGATCAAAAATGATCTTCACTGGCATTAGCGACTATACAGTGTATTCTGGATGGGAAATTGTGTTTTGTATCCTGTTATGATGTTCAGTGAATAAATGTAAAATAAAATAAAATTAAAAAGTCAAAAAAAAAGATACCCGAACTTGTTTTTAAAAGAATTTTAAATTTTCTCGTGAATGTATAGAGCTTGGACACTCCGAGGTAAGGGGGAACCATGTTCTCAGACTGAAATAAATACGTGAATTTCCAATGCCAGAAACCAAACATTTCAAAGTGAGACAGCTATAAATGCTTGGAGAATGCAAACGTTTCTAAATGAAATAGCTATCAATGCTTGGAAAATGCAAACATTTCGAAGTGAAACAGCTCTAAATGCTTGGAGAATGCAAAAGACACACAAAATGGCAGTTTCTAGTAATAAGGCGAGAAAGCCCTCTAGCAATGAGAAATTTTCTCCCAAATCATTCTTTGACTAGAAGATCATAGGTGATAGGTCCTAACTGCTATTCACTTTTTTGTACTGAAAACAAAATAGATTTAACAGGCATAATGAATACCAAAGAGATCGGCAAGGGAATCTTGACATTAACAAACTTTTATAGTTGAAAAGGCTAAGAGAGAGGGTGCCAAAAAATACTGAAATGGCCTGCTTCAGTGAAAAGACAGATGTTTTTACCAAACTATTTGAATCCACATTATGAGAGACCTACATACACTTTTTCCCTTTCTGTATCTGCACAGGTGAAACAAAAATATATTTGGGGGTTTGCAATAGGTTTTCCTACCTAGGATTAATTACAGGTATATCTGCTACTCTGGGAATTAACTGTCAAACAAAATGAGGCCACATTAAAAACCTGACTGAAAAGACTGGAGTAATATTCTTTACCACATCTCATTACTACCGATAAACCTCACCCTACCAAAGTTAGAAGTCTTGAGGCAAGGTCAGCTCCACGCCGCAGTGGTAATGTACTGCTCATGAGAAGCTGGATCCCACATGGCAACAACAGTTCAGATCCTAGCTCGTCAGCCAGAAACGCGCCAGGCACACGGGTAAGTGCCGATACCTGACAGGTTGGAAGAAGGAGATCGTGGCATGACCAGAATCTGTGAAACTGTGCCCATCTCTCCCCCTTCCTCACACATCTGTGCTCACACTATCATTAAAAGAGGGAGGGAAGTCTCAGTGCAGTCATCCAAGGGAAAAAGTGAAAGGTTTGGCTCTTTGAAGGTTAAGCTGAGTAGACAGGAAAGCAACAGTTAGGTTAAGTCAGAGCTAATAACTACAAACTGACTACTGAAATGAAGTGTTAGCCATTCACTGCAGAGCTTTGGTTTTGTTTCATAAATTAGAATCCCACGAACCTGTAACCTGAAGAACAGAATCTAGTCATTAAGAAGCTCCAACGGATGTATACTAAGTGCACAAAGAAAAACAAAAAGCACCCCAAACCTCACATCACAAATATCATAGACTCCATGAATAGTGACATTTGACCTCTTCCAAGTAAAGGGGACCCAGTCTGTATCAGAGATGCTCAGACACCAGAACTCTGAGAAAACACCAAGACAGCCTGACCCCTATGGCCAAAGCATCGTGTCTTCTAAGTACATAATATGTTCTGTTTAAGTTGCTTTAAAAAAAAAAAAAGAATTTTATTTAACTTTAATTTGACTAGAAAGGGTCAGTGTTAGGGGGTTGGGGTGAGTGAGAAAGCAAGTCACCAGGTCCGGGACTTGAAACTCAGTGGGCCATGTGGGAGTCCAACGCCCTTAACCACCATGCCACCTTCTGGTCCCTAGCCTGCTTTTAAAGCATAATAAGCATGGTGCCTTGAAGTAGTTTGTAACAAGAGGTCCAACTACAAAACTGAGGAAGGCAGAGAAGAAATCAATTATCAACGGTCAAAACCCAATTTTAAAAGGCAAAGGTGATCAGAAAACTGCTGCAACACGGTGAAAAGAAAAAAAAAGGAAAAAAAAAACACATAAAAAAAAATAAAATAATCACTGCTGTGGGAGCACAGAGCCTTGACCAATTGTAAAGATCAAAAGGCATTTCCCTTCATCATGGAGAAAGGAAAACCAGACCAGAACCTCCGGGGGGAAAAGACTCCTTTCTGTCCACTCCTGGAGAAATTAAATACCTAGGTATACTTTTGTTATGGACTGAACGTTATCTTCCAAAATATCTATTCTGGAGCCCTAACCCCCAATGTAACTACGTAGACTCCCCTCATCTGCAGGGGATACATTTCAAGACCCCCAGTGGATGCTGAGAACCAAGGATAAAACTGAGCCCTAAATATACTTATATTTTCTCTATGTGATGACCAAGACAACCACTAAGTGGCTAACAGGCCGGGGGCATATACAAACAGATACCCTGGACAAAGGGGATGATTCACTTCCCTCGTAGGAAGGAGGAAGACAGCATGAGGTCGCATCACACTACTCAGGGCAGTACATGTTCTAAAACTAATGAGTTATCTCTGCAATTTTCATTTAATATTCTTGGACTGCATTGGATCACATGCTACAGAAACCAAGGGAAACGAAACTATAGATACGAGGAGACTATCATAGATTTGGAGAAGGCTCTTTAAGAAGGTAATTAAGGTTAAATAAGGTCATTAGGGCCCTGAGTACTATAAAAGGACTGGTGTGGATATAAGGAAAGGAAGGCACACCAGAGATTTCTCTTCCTCCACACGCACAGGGTGGCACGGAGAAAAGGCCATGTGAAGACAAAGCAAGAAGATGGCTGACTACAAGCCTGCAGAGGTCTTACCAGAAACCGACCTGGCTAGCTAGTACTTTGATCTTGGATTTCCAGCCACCACAACGGTGAGAAAATAAATATCTGTTGTTTAAGCCACCCGGTCTCTGGAACAGTCTTCATTGCTTAATGACACAGATACATTCTGAGAAACATGTCATTAGGTGATTTTGTCATGCAAATATCATAGAACATGCTTCCAAATCCTTGATGGTACAGCCTGCTGCATACCTAGGGCATGTGGTAGAGCCTACTACTCCACTGTTGTATATGTGGTCTACTGTTGACCAGAACATCAGATGTGGCACATGGCTGTGTTCTGTTACAGTGGCCCAAACAAACTAATACAACCTCAAAACCAATTCTCTCAGTTACCTTTTTCTTCCTACTACCGTCACCCAATTTTGGGATCTGAACCTTAGGGTCGAGTATATAGCCATTGAACCATCGACTTTCTGAATCCACCTGGTCAGCTATCCACGACGATTAATTTTCCCTTTACTAACACCAACATGCCCTTCATCCTGACAATACCAGGGCAAGCCTTCATCATCATACACGCTGCTCCCAATCTGTCTTCCCACCACCCACAGTTCATTCTAATCTTCATGTTAGCTAGCTTCAACTTCCCAAGGACAGCTCACCTGCTTAAATAGCCTCGATTATACAGTTACATATATACAGACCTGCATTCAAAGCCTTTCTTAGTTTTCTAAGGTATCTACACCTACTATGTTGTCTCCCAAACTCTCATGCTAAAACCCTGCACAAGGTCAGGATGACCTACAATCATCCTGCAATCTCTCTTTCACTTCATTTGTTTTTAACTCTCACTGCTGCAACAATTTAGAATGTCCTATCTGCTTATTTCCTCTTTCCAAATGATGGCCAGAAGAGAGAAGCTTCTGAAAAACATTACACAATTACAACAGGCTCCAATTCGCATGTACACCCATCATTATAATAAAGTTTACCTACCTTCTTTAGTGAATTTTACATATCCCTTTAATAGTAGTCCTGAAGGGGCCAGCAGGTGGTATGGGCACTGGATTCCCACATGGCTGACCGTGGTTCAAGTTCTGGACCTGATGGCTTGCCTTCTCGCTTTCCCTCTCTCTCTCTCGCTCTGCCCATCTCTGGTCAAATTAAAATGAACAGATAGATAGATAGATAGATAATGTTAAATTAAATAATTCAAAAAAGTCACAAAGTGCTCGTTCTAGGTGCTGTTTCTTTTCTTAGCATCCACTATTACCATACAAACACCTGCAAGAATCCACAAACAACTGTACCAACGTGGGGTACTTTTTACATAGAAAAACAGAGCAGAGAATAAAATTCTGTAAGAGCCTTAGTTCTTCAATCGCTATGACCCAACAAAAAAATGCACGGTCGTCAGTGGAACCGAGAGACCCTCCAAGGTAACTGGCTAGCTAACACACTAAGAGAATTCAAACTGTTTATTTGGCCTTAGGCCTTATCTTTCCCCTTCTAATGTAACCATTACAGAATAGAGAAATAATACCAAGCAGATCTACAATCAAAGCCCAGAATTAAAAGCAAATTGAGGGGCCAACAGGTGATGTGGTGGTTAAGGGTGCTGGACTCCCACATGGCCGACCGTGGTTCAAGTTCAGGGCCTGGTGGCTTGCTTTTTTACTTTCTTTCTTTCTTGCTCTCTCAGTCTGTGTCCCTCTCTGGTAGAATTCAAATAAATAAATGAATAAATTAAGTTACATAAAAAGAATAATTCTTAATAAAAAAACAAGCAATCTGATAATACAACATTAGGGGACTTTAGTAACTGTTTCCTGGAACACCAAGTGCCCAAGGGGGCTGGGCCATCAGCTTCCCATTAAGAGGGGAAAAGAACCACCCACTTTCTAAGACAGATTGACTATTAAAACATGTACAGCAGGCCTCTTGCAGGAGAAAAGGCAAGCTGTCCTGCCAAAGTTCTTAAAAGATTCTGAGGACAATTTTTTAAGGGGTAAAACAATGGATTCTAATCTATACTAGCTGGGTAACCTCATTTTAAAATTTAAGGCTAAAATATTGCGTGATTTTTAAAATTCCTACAATTTGAAAATTCCATCAATAATTTTCACAATAACTACATTCTTCAAGCCAGACTAATTATTAAATTACACAAAGACTGTACAATCAATCCCTAGTGTTTAGGGAAATTATTTTTAAATTCATGTGATTAAATTAAACCTAACCTTTTCACAGCCAGTACACTACTTGGCATTGCTCCCTAAAATCTGGGAGGATTTCCTGACCAATGGAATACACACAAAAGATGGCAAATTAAGTATTAATGTTTCCACCCTCTAGTTTCTACGATAAAAGCAGAGAGCCAGGATCATTACAATTATATATCTCAGGCATACATAACTCCTAGAAAAATGAAATTTAACAAAAGCTAAAAAAGTTAACAGTTCTTTTTAACTAAATTTCCTCCCTTATTCTGTCTTACAAACACAAACACACACACGCATACAAAACAGACCTGTGTACACACTAGAAATCAACAACTATCAAAATAAACTACAGGAGTGGGAACCAGCAGTTAGCATAATGGCAATGTCGCTGGACTCCCACGTAGCCAACCGCGGTTCGCGTCCCGGACCCGGTGGCATAAAACTCACGCCGGGCGCATGTGCGTGCGTGACCAAGATCCCAAGAGGAGAATGGAGGAGAAGGGATTGTGGCGTGACCATCCCCCCTAGGGGGTGATTTCTCGCTTTCTGTCTCTATGTCTCTCTCTGTGTGCCTGGCGAGCGCACACGCCCTATAGCAAAAACCTCTCCAAATAAATAAATAAATAAATAAACTACAGGAGTAAAATAATATTATTGCTCTTTAGGTAGTGAAACACACTTCTAAAACAGTACTTTCAAAGCCATCAACTTTGAAAAACTAAGGCAAGTGGGTAGCTTATGTGCTTGTTTACAACTTACTTAAAGATTCTCCAAGATACTACTAGTGACTAAGAAACCAAGATGACCAAATTTCAAGAAAATAATATATTCATTGCTACTAATATAAAAGATGAGTCCATAAAAAGAACTCACTAAATAGAGAACAACTCGTGAGAAAAAAATTGTAAATTGCTATTAAAAATCTCAAGATTCTATGATTTAAAAAAGAATACTCTCTTGTAAACTGCTTTGTAAACTTGTAAATTACTTTGTAAATTTGTATATTTAAGAAAGAATATGCCTTTGTAAACTCATTCATAAATATCCCTTTGTTACTTACAGAGTTGAGACACAAACAAAATAGTTAATGGCAATGTGTCTCCTTCCTGAAAGCTGACTGTTATTTAGCACTTCCAGGAAAGTATATCTGAGAGCTTAATAATCACTTGAGTTTTAATAAACGTTTTAATAAGTAGAAGGATACGCTATAATGATAAAAAAATAATAAATGCCTAAATGAGTAATATAGTCATCTATTATCATTAGCAAGTATTATATACAGTACATAATTATACGTGCTGTACTTTTATCAAACTGGCAGCAAAAACAAACATTTTAAACACTGAACCCTCCTCACAGACTGCTCTGTGGCACTGCCACCTCCTTACAAACTGGGAAAATGCTCTAATAGGAGATAAAATGACTCTTGATTTCAATATTTTTCTCTATCAGATATGGAATATCATACAAAAGGAAGCATACCCATTTTGGTCCTTAAATTTTTATTTTCATTTTTGATTCTTAATTTTACAAGAAACAAAAATTGAAAGAGTAAAATACTTCAGTGATTCAAGAAAGAATTAAAACCAAAGGTCAAAAGACGGCATTTTCTAGGTCCTACTATAAAACATCAGTGTTTGGTCTAGTTGTAGTGGTGCAGGTAGGAAGGCACCACTGCAAGATACTGGAACCATATGTGAAAGCCTGAGGTTGGAATCCCAAGCACATCAAGCACACGGGTGTGTGCACCTGCAATACTGGCTGGCCGGAGGACTTGGGGTTAGGGCAAGATATACGACCCTTTCAAGGGGGCTCTGTCTGTCACTCAATAAATAAATAAACTTCAAAAAAATGTAAATAAGTAAAATGCTAGTACTAGAAGGGTGATCAATGTTAACACAAAACTCTGGTTCAAATCCCACTTTGGGGCTTCTGCTGGGTTCTTATGCTTCCACTTATTTACAAATGTGGACGCTTATTACATATAAAAGCTCTTAGTTGCAATAAGCTCTGGGTAACTTGCTATCTCCATTTTAAAAGCCTCTTCCTCACAATTACCATCCATTTGAAGAGCGATCTGACCTATACTCTGTCCTTTGAGACATTACATAAAAGGACTCTCACCTACTCAAAAATCAATCTTTTCAATTAGATGAAAACTTAATGAAAGCTGAGATCATTTTGATGAAAGCAAAATGCTGCCAAACGGCAGAAACAGCTTCACACTGTAACGGTAAACCCACAAAGTTGCCAGATTATAATTCTGCTGCTTAGTCATTATGATCCAAAGATGTATGGCTTCCCTCACCAGGGCAATGACTTTCTGGAAGTATGAGATATCCAGGGTTTACCACCCTTACTGGGAGTCTTGACACTAACACTGCCAAATCTATACAAATAGATTTGCTTCCCTGCACAAGAAGTTATTTAATCACAGCTCTATAAATAAGTCGTTTCAAAACAAATTAATATCCCCAAAATGCAAAAGATACCCTAAGAACAACTGTAATTACCTATTTCCTGTATATAGCTTACTCTCTAATTCAATATTGTATCATGGAACACGAAAGCGAGAATGAACATGGGCTTGCTTATCCACTCACTTCAACCCCATTGTCCTCATGGTCAATAACACAGATGTATTTGAGAGACAGCAAACTATAAAGACTAGGACAGGGATGAGGGACTGCAAAGCTGGTTGATGTAGAATCCAACTAACAAGCAGGACATGGTAGCCAATTCAGCTAAGTGGCCACAGGTTGAATTAGTCTGACCTTTATGCATCAATGTCCTTATTTGTACAACAGCTATCATCTGCCCAGCTGAGTCCTAAGCTACAAAAAACAGGATTTCAAGAGTTCAAAATTTGAAACAAAAATAGACCAAATCCTACTTTTTACTTAAACCAAAAGTGAGCCTCCATCCTCGGAGGATTTTTATAAAAAAATAAAAAGAAAGAAAAGGAAAAAAAAATTTTTTTAAAAAACCCACAAGTGTTTTCCAGAACATGAAACCAGAAAAAGCACTATAAAAAGAACTATTTTCTAAAATTCATTAACTTGAATCTTAAATTATAACCGAGCCCAAAGTAAATGCACACCAAGTAGGTCCCTAATACATCACTGAAACAGTGTAGAAATGTGTCAGTCATCTTCATGTCAAAAGGTCAATCTCATGTTACACACACTTAAATGATCCCTGAGTGTTCCATACTGGGAATCTAAAACTGAAGCTAGGGTGTCTGGGGGCTGTTGATAATGACAGAGTAATAGAAGGCAGGAGCTGAGAGGAGAGGGAAAAGGGCATCCCATGTAGGACTTAGGGTTGCATAATGAGACAGCTGAGCACATGAAAAATAGGCGTAAGAATTCACGGCCAATCTTCTAGAGAGAAAAGGCTGACTTGCCCAGTACATAAGCAAGCAGTTCATTTCAGAGGATGTGGAAACTGTAAACACCTGAAAGTGCTTGAAACCCACTCTGCAGGCAGTAGTCTCTGAAGACTGCAGGCAGGGGGGCAGTCAGAGCTGACCTTTCTCTCTTACCAGGTTCTAACACCAATGTGTCTAAGCCCTGCAAAAGGTTATTTTGATCTGGAATGTTCATAAATCAATGCTAAAGAGTTACAGAAGCAAAGCAATACTCCAATTAATAGACAACTTGGGTCTAATACCTGGACACAAAGAATTCTAGGGTTGTGTTAAGATCGTGCACTCTGGAGCCAGATGGTGTGGATTCTGATTCTAGCTCTACTATTTACCATGCCTTTGGGCCAGTAACTTAAACAACTCTGTGTGCCATTTCTTTAACTATGAAATGGAAGAAACTATACTACCTACATCTCAGGGATCTGGAAGAACTCAAGTGAGTAAATACATGTGGATTGTTTAGGACAGTGCCTGCGCACAAAGGAAACGCCCTCAAACACTGCTCAAACAAACACCTCTATGCCACATCCTTTGACATCTGATAAGTGTTATTCTAGCATTTCATATAAAATGAAGGAATATTGATTCAGGAGCCTTTGTAGGGATGTATGTGTATAGAAAGGGGGATGAGAGAGAAGTCAGCTTTTTCTCTTCCTACTCTTCCAAAATCGAAAGACAAAAGAAACATATTCTATACCTAAGTGAACATTTTTTTCCAATATACCTTATCCATTTTCCCCATTTCAGTGGCTTAAAATGGTTTCCAAACACACAAATAATTTAAATGCATTATCTTCAAAGACTGCTTTAGGAAAGCCAGCAGGGCAGGTGCACAAAATTTTCTCCCAGGTGGTGCACAGGTAAAGTGATGCATGGAAGAACCCCTTATGTTCTGGTAAGACTCTCAAGATCAACCTGGGAGGAGAACCTAGGTGTCCTTCGCTACAATCAATTTTGTACTCTTTAACTCTGCCCTACCAGGTGGGTGGGGGGAAATGGAGTAATTCTGAAGGCTTATATTTTCAAGACTGATCCCCATGTCTCTCACATCTAATTATAGTAACTATCCCCATTTACAGCTAAATAAAATTATTTGTCACTAATATACTCCCAGCAGCCCAAACCCTAGTTTGAAAGAAATGCAAATCACTAATAAGTACAACTTCTTTTGAAAGCTTCTAATTGCCATACCACACACCAAAGTCCCTTCCGACTAGACTAAGTATCTTTACAGACCTAACATACCAAACTAGAGAAACATACATAACTGGGCAAAAAATCTATTAAGAATTAGAAAATCCAGAAATCGTTCTCGTTATCATTGAAAAAATAAATTGAAGCATTTCAGTTTCCCCAAAACCTATGAAAGGTCTCGCAGCAAATCTAAACCAAGCCCTTGCTATTAAGTATGGCTGTCCAAGGGTTCTGCTGGTACAGAGGACAGACCTGTCATCTTTTACAATGCAGGATTTCTATGATTCTAAATAGTACAGAAACAAAGCTTAAAGCCCAATCATTTCTCCTAAAGTAACCTCATTAACGTGAGTTATCCCCCAAAGAATTCCAACTTAGGAATGAGGAAAGAAAGTAGCTACTGTTTTTGAGAGTTTTACTATAATACATTCCAATAAACCTTTCTTGGTAGGTATCGTCATATTCCCATTTTGTAGGCCAGGCTTATTTAAGTCTCAGTGTGGCTAAATAACTTGAATAAGGACCCCACAATCTTAACCTCAAGTATAACAATCAAGTTCTAAAACTAAAACTTGCTATGTCTTATTCTCAGCTAGTGATCTAATGTTAACAGGTATAACCAGGCTGTTGGCTCATGCAGGGGCCTAAACCGACCACTTCCCAGTCCATGATGGTAAACCCCAAGAGCAGCTCTATTAAACTGACACGAGCAAATGGCACAGTGCCTGCGTG
This sequence comes from Tupaia belangeri chinensis, assembly GCF_000334495.1. Lineage (NCBI taxonomy): Eukaryota > Metazoa > Chordata > Mammalia > Scandentia > Tupaiidae > Tupaia > Tupaia belangeri. The sequence continues at coordinate 1,141,542 of NW_006159555.1, forward strand.
TGGAAGGAAACTCTGCAACCTTAGAACACGTTCTCACCCTCTCCTCTCTCGCTGAAGAATACCTTGAAATAACTAGAGCCCCATTCGCTTCCTTAAAAAATCTAAAATGAACTGTTAAATAGCTGTCAAAGGACATAGGCCATTATTACCCATACCCTTACTAGTGTTAACTCATTTTAACTGAAGTAGTGTTTGAATGGAAACACTTGATTACTTGATTTCAGTGAGCGCAGAATCCATATAGAATCCTTCTCAGCAGATGAATCTACAAAATTAGAAAACTCAACTTACTGAAAATAAGTTACAGTAGAATTTTAAAGCTGAACCTTAATTTTAGTTTGAGGAAGCATATGATGTTTGAAATGTTTATTCAGTACTAATTTAGATCTATCTCCATTAGATATGGTTGCCTGAAAGGGCAAGGATTATCCTTTTTAAATCTCCTGAGGCCAGTCCATTCTCATTTATTAAACAGAAGCCACAGGAAAACTGGCATTAACATTGTCTTTCTGCTTTTCTGACATAAGAGCACTCATTTGGGCTTTTCAGATCAAGAACACATTGATACCACCAAATCTTATACTTGGACCCAATTAAGAACTACAAATCATGGCCGGGCGGCGGCATGGTGGTTAAAATGCTGGACTTCCACATGGTCTACTATGATTCAAGTCCCAGACCTGGTGGCTTGCTTTCTAGCTTTCCTTCTCTGTCTCTCTGTCTCTCTCTAGAGGGCATGTGCCCTATAGTAAACTTTAAAATAATTATAATAAATACATAAATTTTTTGAAAGAACTACAAATCAGGCCTAAATTTTATGAACTGTATAGCAAACCTTTTGTCATTACGTTTTTATTTCAATTTGAAGCTATTGTATATAACATAGACAGTGGACTGCCAGGCTTTTTTTCCCCCAAAACAGTCCTTGGCATCCCAGCCTGATGGCACAGTCTTCAGCACACCGAACTGCTGTGTGGGAAGCTCCATGGCCAACCTGCAAGTTCAGATCCTTGGCTCGGCTGACCGGAAACACTCGGGGTATGAACACGAGTGGCCAAGATGCTGACCAGCTAAGGTAAAGAATCTGGGAAAAGGGATCACCAGACCCTATCAAGAAAGCCTCTCTTCTCTCTCATTCACACACATCCTCTAGCATTAAATTAAAAAAAAAAAAAAAAAAAGTTCAAGAAAAAATCAGCTCTTTGCTTTTGTAGATATCCTTACCCAGGAACACCTGATGTATGAAATAAACATAAAACCCTAGGAAAAATATAAAAACAGCACTACTGGAAATAGTTTTAAATTCAGAATTTTAAAAATTAAGACCAAAAAAACTAAAGTTTTTTGAGTTTTTGTTTTGTTTTGCTATAGGGCATGCGTACTTGACAGAGACAGAAAGTGAGAAATCACCCTCCAGGGGGGCTGGCCACACTGCAATCCCTTCTCCATTTTCTTCTCTGGATCTTGGGCACACGGGTGGCTGGCCTGAGTTTAAGCTGCTGGGTCAGGGACGCAAACCATGGTGGACGACTCTATGGGAATCCAGCAACATAACCATTACGCCATCTGCTAGTCCCCAAAACACTGAAACATTAAAGCTTAGTGCTCCCAAGAAATTTTCTCAGGTTGAAGATTTCATCTTCATTGCTACTAGAGATTTCTAAAATTAAGAAGTAATGTTTCTTTTTTGTTGTTTTGTTTGTTAATTTTGTCAAAAGGTGAACGCACTCACCAGAGAAAGGGAAAAGAGAAAGCACCTCTCCTCTCCCCGCACGAATAATAATACTGCAATCCTTTCTCCTTTCTCTCTCCTGCCTTTTGACATTTTGAGCACACATGCACATGTGCCTAGAGTGTTTCTCAAGCTGCCAGATCTGAGACTTAAAGCAGAGAGTAGGTCATGTGGGATCCAGCTTCCTTAACCACCGGGCCACAGAACCAGCCCCAATTAATATTTCTTATCTTGAATTTTGTGTTTAAAAGGATGAAGTTTTACTGTTACTCTTTCAATAAATATTAAGCCCTGTGTACAAGGAACTATTAAAAGATAAAAATGTGTCTTTGCCTTCCAGGGCTACACAGCTTTTAGAGCATTAAGTTTTTGCAACCTGAAATTCCATAATGTCAATAACCCTAGCTACTAGAGGTGTCTCAGCTAAGAGACTTTTGTTTTGTTTTGTTTTGTTTTTAGTATTTTTTTAATACACTCAATTGCTATACATCATTTAGCAAGACTTTAGTTTTAAACAACAAATCAGCATGATTAAGAATTCTAGATGTCCCACAGCAGATGGTATAATGGTTACATGGTTACATTGCTGGACTCCCACATAGTTGATCAGCCTTTGAGTTCTGGACCCGGCAGCTAAAACACACACAGAGCACGTGTGCAGAGCATGTGTGCTTGGGTGCCTAAAATCCCAAGAGGACGGTGGAGGAGAAGGGAATATGGAGTGGTCACCCTTTCTTGCTTTCTTGCTTTCTGTCTCTCTGGTGAACGCATGTAGCCTATAGCAAAAATCTCTCTCTAAAAAAAAAAAAAAAAAAGAATTCTAGATGTCACTGTTACTGACATTTTTTGACCCAGTCAGAGCACATAAAGGTCTCAATATTTGTCAATATAATTAATGTTCAATAATTTGTTATCCAAGTCAAAATGCAGAAAATGTCTAAATAACATTTTTAATTTGAAATAAATAAATTCCAACAGAATAAACAAATGTGGAATCATACTCAGAGAAATAATCAATGGACACCCTTCATCACCACCATCCCACTTTGCATTTTAAAAGGGAAAAGGGCTTCCCTGGCATTTTCTTCTCCCAGAACCACAGAAACCAAGACAGGCAGAGTCCTGCCTCGGATGTTTCAGAGACATCTCACCCGCTCCTTCTTACTCACCTAATTCCATTAGTAATTAGTGGGAGAAAGAAATGCAGGGGGAGAGTCTGTGTGTGTTTTAAGTGCAGGTGTGCTCGACAACTGACGAAAGAGGTTAAGATTCTATATACACCCACAGTACCATTTAGTCAATTTCCATTTAAGAAACAAACTAGGACAATGAAACCAATATAAGAAAAGGAAAATGCTTAGGTGAACTACTCTAAGGTGCATTTTTAGCTCATGTGACCTTCCAAACTGCTCCAAGTATGTGTAAATAGATGTGTGGGCATACGTGTATTTATAGAAAAAGTGTTGAGAATCTTATAAGAAATACATGAATAAATCATAGCCCATTAGTGCTACAAAGGACTTACAAGAGCTAGTCTACAGCCTCAATTTCCAGGTAAGGAAAAGCAATGCCCAAAACTTGGTTCAATGTTAAACTTGCTAGACAGAACCTGGCCATAGCATTTAAGTCTTCTACTCCAAGGACAACCTCACCTTCAATTATTCTAATCGCACACCTTTATTTTTAACTTTACACTTCCCCTGGAAAAATGACTCCACTCCTCCCAATAAAGTAGGCTCTAAGTTTTTTTTAAGGATCAGATAGACCTAAACTTATTTTTTCCATGACACTGTTCATCACAGAGGTCCTCAATGTTATGGTCTGGGAAACCCCCAAAATCATCTGAGATCTTCGAGTGGTCAAAACAATGCCCATTCACAAATGTTACATGAAATGTGTTATCTGCTTCTGCATTAAGTCTGCTGCAATCTGAGAATACCCTTGACTTATTAAGCCAGATATTAAAGAAATGAAAAATCTGAAACTCTGGCAACCTTTCCACCACTTTGTTTTACAAAATATATATATGGCACAATAGTTATGTCACTGGACTCCCACATATTTGAGCTCAGTTCAAGTTCAGACCTGGCAGCTTAAAACTCATGCCAGGTGCGTGAGCATGCATGCCCAAAATCCCGAGAGGAGAATGGAGGTGAAGGGACTGTGACTGGCCATCCTCCCAGAGTATCATTTCTCACTTTCTGTCTCAGGTGAGTACACATGCCCTACAGCAAAAATCACTCTCAAAAAAAGATCCTTTGTTTTATAAATATTTTGTTAATCTGTAGTGGGTTTATTTTTCTTAAGACAGATGTTTTTAAATTTTCATATAATTTCTAATATAATAAATATTGATAAGCATAACCTACATAAACAAAAGGTCTTGGGGGGTCCTCAATAATGTATCAAAAAAGATCCTAAAACTGTATGTTTTGAGAATGACTGTAACTCCTTGCTAAGCAAACTTTCTTTTGAGATGCATTCCTTTAGAACAAACAGATAAACCTTAAAACAGCTTCCTATTGCTCTCCTTACCTTCAAAGGGATGTTCCTCCAGCCCTGGGACAAGGAAAACTACTCCTTACATCCAGTATTACCCTGATTTACAAGAAAAAAAACATTAATCACTTTGACTGCCATTGACATAGGACTTTCATAAAACCATGGTAAGGGAGGCAAGAATATAACTTTACATTCGGGTTCTCAGAAAGGACACCTTATGAAGCATAATTTTAAGTTATGTTTCAGTTACTTTGATTTAGAAAATGCTTAAGTATCTTGTGAATTTCTCCTGAGGGTAACAACAAACAGTTTCTTATTTTCATTTGGGGGACTCTACCATAATCAGGCACCCAACTATGCTCCATTTCATCCTTCTGGAATCCTGTTCCTTCCCAAGACCTCTCTTCTCACATACCTTACTTAGCTTTCCTCAACCAAGCCAGCCTTCTAATAAATAAGCCTTTCTGAGTCTGGTTCTCCCAAACAAGAAATAGAAACTTCCTGGCATGGATTTCAAGAGCTTCTGTAAACCTACCCATCCCCAACAATGGAAACTGTTTCCTCCAAGTACAAGGGTACATCATGCTTAATACTCTTTTCATTTCTTTACTTACAAAGAAAAAAATCTCACACAAAGTGCCATTCCTATCTGGGAATGAACCTTGTCTTTACCATGGCAGCAGCCCTCCAACTCTCTTCCCATAACCACTTCCTTGCATTTCCTGCTTATGCGCTGTTGACTGCACTTAAACAGCCATGCCCCATGCTCCCAAACTTACAAAGAACAGGCATGATGCTCAACACCGGCACCGAACGAACGCCAACCAATAAAGACTTCAGACACAGCATAGGAGATACTGAAAATCTATTCAAATGCCTTGAAAAACATATAGGTAACTATCTTGTGAAATAATTAGTAATTTCAATAATATTTTTGCACATTAAAAAATATATGTGAGGGGCTAACAGATGGTGTAGTGGTTAAGGCACTGGACTCCTACAATGTCAACCACAGTTTGAGTCCTGGACCTGGAAGCCTGATTTCTCCCTTTCCCTTTCTCTCTGTTTTAAATATACACACACACACACACACACACACACACACACACCTACATCTATACGTGTGTGTGTGTATATATTATCTATATATGTAATATGTAGATATATTATCTATACATATTATATATGTGTTATATATATATATAAAGATTGCAATTGCAGAACAGGATAAAATTAAAAATACAAGTCTTTAATTTCTCCAAACTTCACCCAAGATGTTAAAAGATTCATGAACAATTGGAATGTTTTCAAAGTAAATACAAACATGTATGAGCACAGGTGAGAAAAAGTAAATATTTTAATGCATACAAAGAAATTTTTCTAAATGCTATTTACATTTGGCTTTTTATATTTCAAGGTCAGTACATAAAGAACTCTTTCTGTACCCCACTGTGGGTACAGAAGAGCATACATGTCCTCTGGCAATTAAAAATAAGTTGTTGGTTTTGTTTATCTTTTTTTTTTCTGGAGAGGTTTCTGCTATAGGGCACGTGCGCCCACCAGAAAGACAGAGAGAAACAGAAAGCAAGAAATCACCCCTCAGGGGGATGGCCATGCCGCAATCCGTTCTCCTCCATTCTCCTCTCAGGATGTCAAGCATGTACACACACACGCCTGGCCTGAGTTTAAGCCACCGGGTCCAGGACTCGAACTGTGGTTGACTATGTGGGAGTCCAACGACACAGCCATTACGACAACTGCTAGTCCCAAGTTGGTTCTTTTCAGGGGGATGGCCACAACACAATCCCTTCTCCTCCCTTCTCCTCTCAGTATTTTGGGCATGCATGCACACATGCCGTTTGAGTTTTAAGCTTCCAGATCCAGGATTTAAACATGGGAGTCCAGCTTTATAACCATTACACCATCTGCTGGCCCCCAAAATAAGTATTTTTAAGGAAAAAAATTTTAAAGATAGTAATTACTCACTGATAGTCTTTAATTACATAGTTACTGCAAAAAAAAACCTTCCATTAGGTTGTCAGGAGAGTCATGACACATTTTTACGTAGAAAAATACGTCATGATTACCCCGACAACCTAATACTAACTTACCAATTTGTAATTCCACCAGGTGTCATCCGCATTTTTAAAAATCAAACAAGTAATGCATTAGTGTAGAGAATGGATTTCGGGGGAGAGAGAGGCAAGTCAGGAATGGTCCTAAACCTAGGGTCACTAACTGCTGTCACTGTTTCTAAGACATTAGGCAACATAACATCTTTAGCAACACTTCTGAATGTCTAAAATGAGTGCTGGTTGGGATCAGCAGATGGTGTAATGGTTGTGTTGCTGGACTCCCACATGGTTGACACCGATTCGAGTCCTGGACCCGGTAGCTTAAACTCACACCAAGCACGTGTGCGTGTGTGCCCCAGATTCCGAGAGGAGAATGGAGAAGGGAGTGCAGCGTGATCCGTCCTGGGGGTGATTTCTGGTTTTCTGGCGAGCGCACATACCCTATAGCCAAAACCTCTCTTAAAAAAGAAAAAAAAAATGCTGGTCAACACTGAAGGTAAAGGACCTTCTAGCACTAACGTCCTCTGATGTCCTTGAACTTACCACATTCAGAAGTGCACACAAATACAAAAATGAAAAACACTCTCTTGAACTGCTCAGGAACAAACAAATGTTGGGAAAGTCAAATTGTTGCCCTGAGAAAGTAAGTGCTCTGATAAAACTGCTCGGAATTTGAAAATGGAAGTGAAAATGAGACTGGAGAAAATGACCACTTAAGATAAAAATACTATTTCAAAAACTATAGACACACACACACACACACACACACACACACACAGACACACAAAGGATTTTAATCATTCAGAGGTTTTTGCAGTTTAAGGCAAACCCCATCTCAGAAGAATAAATAGAACTCAATGGCCATAGCCACCAAGGACCGAAGCACCCTGATGGCTAATTAATAGAAAGTCACAAACATCCCTTTTCAGTTTACCATGCGAAAGAGTGGGTGTAAACAGGAGCTATGATTTGTTAAGCTACATAAAAGCCTTCATTAATGAGAAGTGACAAGATCACAACCCTGCTGCTGAAAAACTGCCAACACACCCAAGGTCTTCAACGCAGGGCTATGCATCTAACACATGGCAGCTTTAAAATGAGTTGCTTCAGAACAAACAGTTCTATATCAAGGCAGGCCTACACCATAGCAGATGGAGCTACTGCAGTACTCTAGACCCTGAGAGCGAGCAGGAGTGAGAGTGCGCACTCATGCGCACAACCTCAAGTGAATGAGTGTGCCAGATGTCCACCACAGGAGAACACAGCCCAACCACCCTTCTTATTAGCCTGTACGACTAGGATTTGTACCTTAAATCCTGACTTCTCTATCTAGTTCCAAACAGACTCAGCATTGAGCAGGAAGCGGCCATTCTTTTAAAACCCAGAGTAGGTTTCACACGGCCACTAAATGATTGGCCCAGCGGTCATCCCTGGAGCCTGCTCTCTTCCTGTCAAACACAGCCACTCTTCCAACCCTGAAGCATCTAATATTTTTTTAATATAGCAAGCTTTGAAGCTGTATATACAGGTCATAAATACACATAAAAGGCAGTTTCAGGCCTAGTCGAAATAGTTGTAGAAGTATCACACCAGATCTTTTCCGATGTAGTCCAAGTAAATTGTTAAACTTACAAGTGAGAAGACTGAATAAAGACTTATTTAACCACAGATCTGGAGAGTAACAGCAATATTAATACAAAAAAAGCATCTAAAAATATTAGCTAATCTAGTATCCAGCACTCAATTATTACTGTACAGCCGTGATTCATTTCTATGACAAAAGCACATAATCCTTAGTATAAATATTAAAAATTTCTATTAATTTCTGTTGGTCAAGAAGGCATGTAGATGCTATACATGGCAGCTTCATAGTAACAAGAATATAAGGCTGAATATACAGAAGAAGTACTTCACATGCAATGTTTACCTTCAACACATGTAATTTTAAAATTTTCAACTGTATTCTAAAAATCTTGGACCTATAATACTCAAAAATAGGATCTAATGTATGCAAGGAACAAAGTTCTAAGACAATCACTGATATCCAGAAACTTCCAAAATAGCTAAAAATGACATTTTTAAATTGTCAGAGGGTGCCTGCACTTGCCAGAAACAGCACATGAGAGAAAGCACACCCCTACCCCCCATGGGGCATGATCACGCCTCCATCTCTTCTGCATTTTTCCATTCTTTCAGGATTTGGGGTGCACATGCACACACATGCATGAATGCACAAGTGTCCAGAGTGCCAAGACTTGAATTACAATCAGCCATAAGGGATTGGCCTCTCTTACCATCACACAACTGGACTGACCCTACAAACATTTAACGAGTGCCTTAAAAATTCAAACTGCTACTGGGACCAACAGATGGTGAAACAGTTACATCACTAGACTCTCATGTGGCCAATCATGGTTCGAGTCCCAGACCCAGCGGCCTGAAGGCCTGAAACTCATGCTGGGGCATGCACATGCATGCCTAAAATCCCAAGAGGAGACTGGAGGAGAAGGGACTGCTGCATGGCCATCACCCCGGGGGGTGATTTTTTGCTTTCCACCTCTCTCTCTCTCTCTCCAGCAAGCCCACACACTCTATAGCAAAAATCTCTTAAAAATATATATATATTTTTTTTTCAGGCCGCCAGGTGAGGTGGTAGTTAAGAGCACTAGACTCCCACAGAGCTAACCATGGTTCAAGTCTCGGATCTGGTGGCTTGCTTTCTCACTTTCCCTCTCTCTCTTTCTGTCCCTCACTGATCAAATTTAAACAGACAGATAAATGTACATAAAATAATTTTTTAAAAGTTATTTTTCAACTATCAATCATCGAATGGCTTTCAAGATTTCTACAAAGAAAACTGCACAAGCATTTCCCATCCCAACAATATTTTTTAAGAAAACTCCAAATTAAAATATTAGTTCATTTTAGCTTTAATTTAAAAACTGGAAGAAACATAGTACTGTAAAAAAGAAAAAAAATGGGTGGGCTGACTAGATCTGTCAAAGTCAGAGTTTATATAAGAGGTTATTCATAAACAAATAATTCAATGACAAAACACAAATTTGTATAAATCATTGAAATCCTCTAAGGCAAGCAAAAAGCCCAACAGATACTCCTCTTACCTTCTTACTCCCTTAATAAATACCCTAAAGAAGTGTTTAGTTGGGGTTGGCAGGTGGCGTGGTGGTAGAGGGCACTGGACTTCTACATGGCCAACCGTCGTTCAAGTCCCAGATCTGGCAGCTTGCCTTCTCACTCTGCCTGTCTTTCATCACATTTAAATAAATAAATAAATAAACAAATAAATGTTAAATAAAATTATTATTTTTTAAAAAAGGAAAAAACTACTCTTTAAAGAAAACTGCTAAATTTTGTTTCAAAGACAGATATAGCACATTTTCAAAGCCACGGGTGAAGTGAACATAAGATATCGGCAATGCAGACCTCACTAGAGGGAGTTGGCACTCACTGTGTAGCTTTTGAAGTAAAAGCTACCTAACTACATTGTCTTTTAAAAGAATGTTAAAATGTGTTTTGAGGGAGAAAAAAAAAAAAAAAAGGAATGGAGCCAGCAGGTGGCATGGTGGTTAAGGCCCTGGATTCCCACGTGGCCTACCACAGTTTGCCTCCTAGACCATGCAGCTTGAAAATTAGCTTGAAAAGTGTGCTGGGCATGTGAGTGAGTGAGTGAGTGAGTGAGTGAGTGTGTGTGTGTGTGTGTGCAAGTCCAAAATCGCAGGACATGGCCGTCCTTTCTGGGATGTGATGTCTCACTATCCCTTTCTCTATCTCCAGCAAGTATATTTACACAATGGCAAAAACCTAAAATAAAAAAATTTAAAAACCAGATTTATCGTAAGATACAAATTAGGAGTCAGGGATCACCATTTCCATGACTAGTTCATCAAAAATTGATCAAGAAAAGTTTAATTTTTATCTACTGTAATATACTAATATCCATAAAATTAAAAACTAAAATAACTGCCTTTGTGTAAGGCAGAAAGAGAGGTAGCTTGGAGGGATGATAAAGTCAACAAATTACCTGCCCTAACCATCCCCCACATTAGATTGTGCCTCAAAGGCTACTTTTCAGCACTGCACAAATCTCAATCACAAATAACAATTTGTAGAATTTTAACATGTATATCCTTCAACAAACTCTAAGTCCCATGTCATCAGGGACTACATGTCCTATAAAGGTTCATTACTATATTCTCGGTACTTAACATAGGACATGGCATGCAATACGACACACGTATTAAACAAATGAACTTTGGCAAAGAAAACGAAGCAATTCTCACATAGAAGCTGGCAAAATGTTTTTAAACAACTGCAAGGCAGATAAGGTTGAATGCCAATCAAACAAGTGAATGGATGAACGATCAAAAAGACAACAAAGTGCCATAAAAATGAGGCCAGCCACAATAAAAATCCTAAGACTTTAAATCTTATGAAGGTAGATGTCTAGAGAACAGTTTAAAGTTTTATACAAGTTACTAATAAAGACTAGATTTGGGAGCTGACTCCACAGGCCTGGTAGTTAAGGTAGGTTGATGCCAAATGGCACCCCCTGTGGGTTGGCGTCCTAGACCCAGAGCTTGAGAAACATGCCAGGCATGTGTGCACATGTGTGCAAAATTCCGACAGGACAGAGAAATGGAGAAGGGACTGCAGTATGACCATGCCCCATGGTGATGGTGAGGGGGTGCTTTTCTCTTCTCTCTCTCTCTCTCTCTCTCTCTGGTGAGGGTATGCACCCTCTGGCAAAATTTACAAATAGAAAATGCATACTAGATTTTGCCAAAAAAGGAATAGTGAACATTTTGGAATATTCAAGGGCTATTTAATAAACTGTCACCAAATTTGCTTCATTTCTTTGAGACGCTAATATACAAGAAATAATCACAGGTAATGAAGAAGAGAAAGAAATTCCAGACATAATGAAAAACTCCTTACAGATGAAGTTCCATTAAAAAATCCTTAAGGAGACTTTAAAATAAAATAGAATACCCAGAGGTCAGCAGGTGACATGGTAACTGGGTGCTGGATTCCTATATAGCAGACCAAAGTTTAGGTCCCAGACCCAGTGGCTTGAAAGTCAGACCAGGTACATGTGCATGCATGCCAGAAATTCTGAGGAGAGACGGGATTATACTATAGCATGGCCATCCCCCACAGAGGGGTGGTGATTTCTCTCTGTCTCTCTCCACTGAGTGCATGTGTCCTCTGGCAAAAACCTAAAAAGAAAAAAAAGAAAAAAAAATAGAATACCAAGACTTTGTAAGTCCCTAGATCACCTCCATGTTTCTGAATTCCTTGTGGAACTACAGACACATTTTATTCAATAAAATCACTGGTAGTTCAGACCAAATGAAAACACACAAAGAAATTAAGGAGAAACTGCATATATTCATATATTGTATGTGTATATTCACACTTGTACATTTAAATTTTAAGACTGCTATGTCTTACAAAATACAATAACGTAAAACGTTATTCAGCTTCAAATTCTCAATAACTATCTTAACTTCTGCTTCATCTCATGATGTCCTAAACTACAGCTAAACAATCGGAAGCATCCTAGACACGATCCCATCTGACTGCTACACTACTCCGCTCTGTACATACCAGGTTTCCAGCAGCTTCATTGGTGTAACATACCCTGGTACACTATTTATACTCTAGTAGTAAAATATATGCAGAGAAAATAAGTCAAAGATCATGTTAACAAACAACTACTTCAGCTTTTCCATTTTCAGACATCATGGATTGAAAGATACACCACTTACCTCACAGCTTTAGGCCATAATCACGGGGGACTTAAAACTATTAGATTAAGGGGACATACTTGTGTGATTTGAAAATAATGTAAAGACTTCACCAACTACCACATGAGAAAATGTGGTACTACAGTATTATTTTTTGCTAGACTGTCCTTAATAGTGATTTAAATTCTAATAAGATCATTTATCATGCATGACTTCGCTAAAAATGCAAATAAAACTTTGTTAAGTCTCAAAAAATGCATTTTCTCTTTTTGTCTATATCCTCTCTATTCCAACTCTGAGTGAGTTCACATGAGCTTTAACAAATATTTTCCTGAATTGCTACCACACACACACTGAGGAGAGAGACAATGCACTGAGTTACGCAGCTGTACCCTTTTCTAGAGAAGAACAAAAAGAATATCTTGAATCTGTATTTTTTCCTATCCATCCTCAACCAATTTTCCTGACAATAAAGCTGGGGAACCTTTACTCGTTGAATCTGACAACAGAAAAGGATGAATCAATCTTTATCAGATGGATATTTCATTGATTCAAATCTGGACATCGTATTTCCTATTGAATACCTGATCTAAGATGTATTTTCTCAGAATAAAAACAGATGTGATTTCTAAAAGCCCATTACATTTAAAATACATTCATCACAAAAACTTGACAAATTTAAAGAATAGTCCTCCCAGAGTCTCTACTACAATAAGCCAGGGTTATCTGAATGTCACTTTCACCAGGAATAGAAAACACTGTGTGTTTCAATCTTCCTTGGTTTTAAACAGCGTCCGAAAATAGTCTGAAGACAGTGTCTTCACTTCCTCACTTATAGAAAATAACCAATCCATACTTCATATGGTTCCAAAAACTCCTGCAGTCAAGACTGCCAGCTGGCACCAGGAAGAAACCAGCCTGTGAAAGAGCTGCTTCCAGAAGTCACCTAGTCATAGACCTAAATTAATCCAAGGTCAGAATTCAGGCCCTGAAGAACAAGTTGTGGGCATTCTGTGGGGAGTGCTCTTGGGACTAGAGTTAAGTTTTTTTAAAAAAAAAAAACAAAACAAAAAAACACCACCATCACCACCCGATACAACAGCCCACCACTTGGTTTTAAACAGCGTCCGAAAATAGTCTGAAGACAGTGTCTTCACTTCCTCACTTATAGAAAATAACCAATCCATACTTCATATGGTTCCAAAAACTCCTGCAGTCAAGACTGCCAGCTGGCACCAGGAAGAAACCAGCCTGTGAAAGAGCTGCTTCCAGAAGTCACCTAGTCATAGACCTAAATTAATCCAAGGTCAGAATTCAGGCCCTGAAGAACAAGTTGTGGGCATTCTGTGGGGAGTGCTCTTGGGACTAGAGTTAAGTTTTTTTAAAAAAAAAAAAACAAAACAAAAAAACACCACCATCACCACCCGATACAACAGCCCACCACTGAAACAGTCAGAATTGGCCATGAGATTCAGTTGTGCTGGAGTCATACATTTACCACAAAGCACCCATAACAGATGCAAAATATTCTAAAAATATTGCTACTGAACTGCCTCTTAGACGTGTCTCTGTGCCTTACATACCCGAAACTACAGCCAGCAAAACTAACAGAGGTAGAAAGAACATCTAGTCTAGAGATCCTAGAAAAGGCTGCAGCACTATGGGGTCAGACCTAAGTCCTATTTCCCCACTAAGTTGTTGGTATTCTCGGGTAAACCACCTGCCCTCAAAGCTTCACTTTCCTCACCTACAAAATGATTAGACCAGGGAGCTACGATAAGGATCTGTAAGGAAAGAAACAATTGGTGTCATCTATTACTAAAGAAAATACTTCATTGGGAACCAGCAGTTAGCGTAATGGCTATGTCACTGGACTCCCACGTAGTCGACCACGGTTCGCACCCCGGACCTGGTGGCTTAGAACTCACACAGGGTACGTGTGCGTGCGTGCCCAGGATCCCAAGAGAAGAAGGGATTGCAGCGTGACCATCCCCCCTGGGGGGTGATCTCTCGCTTTCTGTCTCTATGTCTCTCTCTGTCTGGTGAGCGCACGCGCCCTATAGTGAAAACCTCTCCAAAAAAAAAAAAAAAAAGAAAGAAAAGAAAATAGTTCATTTCTTGGTTCCAACATTTTTGGGTGGCTCACCATCATCAACTGCTTCTTCCATGTATTTTCTTATCTTCCTAAAGCCAGCTGGTGACTAAAATCAGGCAGGGCTATGTTGCCCCATCCCTACATATTGCCAACTTGAATATCCAACTCAATATTTCTCACTTTGCATTTTTGAGAGACAGTAATTTAGAAGCTGTACAAAAGGAAAACCAAGAGATCTCTCTGGCCACAAAGATCACAAATTATATTATTCAATATGAAATCAAATCCTCTGTTCCACCCTCCATGTTCACAAAACTGTGTATATTTATTCACAAGCTCTTTTGCTGTAGAGGAGTCCAAGAAGTGAGTACAAATTAATCCCCAGTCAGTTCCAACTGAAGAAATGAGCCTCTCCCACAACCCAAAAAGATTAGCATACAGGCTGTTCAATCACCCTTTGGGAGTTTTTGTTTGCTTTTAAAATAATGTAAAAACCATTAGTGCAGTGCCAGCAGGTGTCTTAGTGGTTAAAGGGGCTGGACTCCCACATGGCCAACCACGGTTCAAGTTCCACACCTGGTCTGGTGGCTTGCTTTCTCACTCCCCTCCCCCCCCTCTCTCTCTAGCTCTGTCCCTCTCTGGTCAAATTAAAATAAAATAAATGAATAAATAAATAAAAGTTAAATAATTCTTTTTTTGAGAGGTTTTTCACTATAGGGCGTGTACACTCGCCAGACAGATAGAGACAGAGAGACAGAAAGCGAGAAATCACCCCCCAGGGGGTATGGCCATGCTGCAATCCTTTCTCCTCCATTCTTCTCTCGGGATCTTGGGCACACACGCACACGCGCCCGGCGTGAGTTTTAAGCCACTGGGTGCGGGATGCAAACCGCAGTCAACTACGTGGGAGTCCAGCAACATAGTCATTATGCTAACTGCTGGTCCCAATAAAATAATTCTTAAAAAAAAAAAAAAAATTAATGCAGAAAAGTGATGGGCAGAACTGAGAACACGTAACTGGCATACGGCCACAGTCAACAGCACTGAGAACACGTGCTTCTACAGGACACAGTCTCGAGCAGGAGAAGGTTCAAGGAGACACTGTCTATTGATGTCCTTGCAAGCACCCTTCCTTCCTGCTCCTAAAACTGCACTCCTAAGAGGAAAGTAGACACACACAAAAAAATGTTATAATCATCATGACTTTCTTCTAGATGTTTTGAAAAATAAATGTTATACCCAGAGGAGGCTGGCGCAAAATGCTGTCAAAAGAATAAAACTTCGGGGAAAGGCTGAGTCTGTGTCATTGCACACACACAAGCCTTGGATCAGTTCTCTTGGAACAGCAGCAGAATTAAGATAATCACTGCGGCGTCTCTCTCCAGCCACAACGTAAAAAAATTGGCAGGTTCTGTGTAAATATTTTTCACCTGTGACTGGGCCCCTGGCACACCAGGAAATAGTTACACTACAAAAAAGAGAAGAAAAAGGAATGAAAATAGCAAGGGAGGAAGGAAAGAAGATACAAAAACAAAGCAAATATATATTCAGACCAAACTTTCCAAGAAACGCCACAGTCCTGTTCCCCAAAGCGCTATGCAACACCTCGTCCTAATCCTCAATGCCCAGACTACGGGCATGTCCCCTCGCTCAATTCCTCAAGCACTGAGTTTCTATTTCTACTACTAAACATGTGGGTGGAAGGAGTGAGTAGTGTATTTTATTTTTTAAAGTATCATTTCCTGCCTCATCTCCGTAAATAGGCAAACCAAGGAATATAAAGGCAAAGACACTTAATAAACTTCTCCAAAGTTATCTCAGTTATTTTTTTGTTTAAGAATTATCGATTTTTTTAATTTATTCATTCATCTTATTTTTCAATTTGACCAGAAAGACACACAGAGAGAGAGAGAGAGCGAAAGTGAGAAAGCAAGCCACCAGGTCCAAGACTCGAACCGTGGTTGGCCATGTGGGAGTCCAGCGCCCTGATCCACCACACCACCTGCAACAGGTATTATGTAACCTTCCTGGCTTTGCAGTATAATCCCACAACAAAAACTGGAAGATATTTTATAACACCTTTCAGGAAGAGCTAGATAGATGCCAAATTAATAACCAGCCCACATGTACCAAAGTCATTCTTTTTTTTTTAAGTTTATTTATTGAGTTGTCGGAAAAGTCATGACATATTTTATCTACATTTTTCTATGCAAAAACACATCATGATTTTCCTAACAAACCAGTATTTCACCCATGAGTAAGAAAGACAAGAGTACTCAGGGGTGAGCTCTCCCAACAGGGTCCTGACACCACAGTCAAGTTCAACCAGCCCCAGTTTATTGGCGTGTGCATGCAGTGTGTCCATAGGAAGATCAGCAGACACAAATCCAGAACCTTCCCACAGGTCAGCCTCACCGCGTCTTATTTAATGCTGCGCCATCGTTCTGCTCCTCGAAGTCAGTATTGCACAGCAGAAGCACCATGAGAATTATTCCCAACCTTTGGAGGGATAAAGCATGCTAATTTTTACCCATACTAAATTTCCTGCCCCACCCAATAACTAAGATGCCCTGCAGACCCCTCCACCAGATGCTGCGGGGAACATCAAAAACAAGCAACATGTTCATCTTAGAGAATCATGTACTCATGGACGATGCTTCGTCACAAGATTTTTTAAGTGCTCCTTAAAAAATAAGTTTGGAGGGGCCAACAGATGGCATGGTGGTTAAGGGCGGTGGACTCCTACATGGCCAACCGTGGTTTAAGTCCCAGACCTGGCAGCTTGCTTCCTCACTCCTTTTATCTACATTTTTCTATGCAAAAACACATCATGATTTTCCTAACAAACCAGTATTTCACCCATGAGTAAGAAAGACAAGAGTACTCAGGGGTGAGCTCTCCCAACAGGGTCCTGACACCACAGTCAAGTTCAACCAGCCCCAGTTTATTGGCGTGTGCATGCAGTGTGTCCATAGGAAGATCAGCAGACACAAATCCAGAACCTTCCCACAGGTCAGCCTCACCGCGTCTTATTTAATGCTGCGCCATCGTTCTGCTCCTCGAAGTCAGTATTGCACAGCAGAAGCACCATGAGAATTATTCCCAACCTTTGGAGGGATAAAGCATGCTAATTTTTACCCATACTAAATTTCCTGCCCCACCCAATAACTAAGATGCCCTGCAGACCCCTCCACCAGATGCTGCGGGGAACATCAAAAACAAGCAACATGTTCATCTTAGAGAATCATGTACTCATGGACGATGCTTCGTCACAAGATTTTTTAAGTGCTCCTTAAAAAATAAGTTTGGAGGGGCCAACAGATGGCATGGTGGTTAAGGGCGGTGGACTCCTACATGGCCAACCGTGGTTTAAGTCCCAGACCTGGCAGCTTGCTTCCTCACTCCCCCTACGCTGTCCTTCTCTGGTCAAATTAAAATAAATAAAACTAAATAAAATAATAAAGTGAAATAAAATAATTATTTAAAAAGAATAACTCTGGAATAGATTTACAGTAATTGAAAAAATAGTTCATTTAAAATTCATTTTTAAAGTTAATCATACGTTTTAATTCACACTCAAAAATTAAAAAAAAAAAAATAGGCGGTAGACTGCCAATTTTTAAAACTGCCAGCATTAAGCTCCTATTATTCTGAAGGGTTTTGCTAAGATGTTCAACACAGGGACACATTCTGATTCATCGTTATAACTGGCCTAGCTCAAGTGGCTGCCAGGAGAGCAGGGCTTTATGGGCATTGTTCCATTCTCAGGAGCTACATTAATGCTGGGCTGATAAAATAGATCTTATCTGTTTGCCAGGCTGAACAAAAAGTTAACTAGAAATGTAAGTGCTTAAAGTCACCAAGAGGAAGGCTCTACACTGACATTTTCTACCTACTTAGCATTCATCTGTATTCATCTCACTAGACATTAACACACACCAAAGTTGCTCTCTGCTATTCAAATCGTGCTATTATGCTCAGGAGTAGATTAATAATATCCACCTTCCTTATTGTAAAATAAAATTACAGCATTGGTCCAAACATGCCATGTGGAGCTTCTTTTCTACGTCTGCTGGCGCATCAGCTTGCTCCACTGCACGCACGGGAGAGTGTTGCTAAAGCTGCCCTGCTGTTCCTAGAGGGGAAGAAAAGGCTCGAGACAGAAAAAAATAAGGGGGGAAGGGAGAGAGATAACACACGCATAAACCTCACACCTGGTAGCCTCTCATATCAGCTTTTTTTTTTAACAGCAACTGAGAGGAGAATGTCTTTTCCAAGCTGACACCATCAGCAATGAGGTTAGCAGGTGGACCACAGGCCTCTTTTTAAACAGCTCATAACAGCCTATTAGTTTTCACAGCACCAAGCAACTGTGCTGACCCCAAAGCATCCGAACGAGTAGAAGCAGGAAACTGGCAGAGAGAAATCCCCACTCCCAGTGGGGATAGGTCTAAAATCCCAGAGGGAAGGAACGAAAAGGTAAGATAATCGGATGGAAGCACATCTTGTAATAGAGAGAGAGAGACAGTTTTGCAACCAGGGGTTAAGGAAGGGAGGCCCAAGATAAGACTTCTTTAACTGAAGTAAAGGAGACTACGGGATCTAAATTTGTAAGTAGCAATCTAACATGATTTAAGCATTATTAGCAGTTACAAAGAAAATCAAGAGGATACAAAATCTGGGCCAGCAGGTGACATAGTGGTTAAAGTGCTAGACTCTCACTTGGATGACCACGGTTAGTAGTGGCTTGAAAATCACACTGGACACATGTGAATGCATGCTCAAAATTCTGAGAAGGGAACGGAGGGAAAGGGACTGTGGCATTGCCATCCCCCCGAGAGGTGATTTCTCACTTTCCTTCTCAATGTCTCTCTCTGACAAGCACATGCACCCTACATCAAAAACCTTAAAAAACATACAAACAAAAGATACAAAACCTTTCCAACTACAGTGTTGATCTTCACCTTTAGAAAGTGTAGCATTAGAGTCACAAACTCAAATATCCAAAAAGGCCAGGCAGTGACTTATGCCAAAGAGAAACCATCCTTCATCTTCAGAGGCACTGAAGAATGCTGGCTCAATGTTGCTCCATCCTTCCAGTTTTTCAAGAGGCAAGAAACATAAGCGCAGTCATGCTGGCACAAGCTGCAGGGCACTTTTTGAAATGCTGGGGCCACACGTGCCCAGGTTCAGCTCCAGGACTGATGAAACATGCTGGGCATAGTGGCACCCACCTAGACTCCTAGCTCGCGGAGAGGCTGGGGCAGAGGAGCACAACTGCAACAGTCAGAAACCTCTCTCAGGTCAGTTCCATGGACTGGTGGATAAGGCAGCTGGATCCTACATGGCCAACCACATGGTTCGTGTCTGAGACCCGGCAGCTTGAGAAACACACTGGGCATGTGTGCATGCCCAAAACCTCAAAAGGAAGAAGACATGGAGGAGGAGGAACTGTGGCATGACCATTTCCCATGAGGAGTGCATTCTCCTCTCTCTCTGGCAAGCACACACATCCACGATGGTGGAAACGGGACTCTCTTTATCCCCCAACCATTAAAAAGATAGATACATGGCTTTAGACCTTCGTGTGATTATTTCCCAACCTAAATTAACAATTCACAATTCTATAAATAACGTTTTAGTCCATTTTATTGGCCTCAAGCCACGTGCAGCTTATACGCCACCATTGTGAACCTGTGGCACAAACGACAGTCATGGGCCACTTAGTTCCCAGGATGTATTCTGAGAAATGCATCTTTAGGCAATTGTGTCCTGGTAGGAATACCACAGAGTGCACTTACACAAATCGATCCGGTACAGACTACTACAGACCTGGTCTATACGGACACTGTCATACATGCGGCCTATGGCTGACCTAAACACCCTTGTGCTGCTGGCAACTGTATTTTTCCATTGAAACCTATTTCTTCCTCTAACGGCAGCAGCAATTCACTTAGTCATCGAGGGCATTCTTCGGTGAGTAAAAAGTGACACAATGTATGAGGGCTGATGCAAAAGTGCAAGGACATAAGAAAATAAAGGGACAAGTGAGTAGGTTAAACCTGGCCCAGAATTACCAGGTTAGAACTAGCGCAGGGCGCCAAAGCACAAACAAGGGACAGAGGGCTAGTGCAGACACATCACAGAGGGGAGGAAAGCTGCCCAAGTACCTCTCAGGGACAATGGAAAAAGGGAGGGATGGAAACTTAAAAGCACTGATGACCTGTATCTGGAGAAAGTCCATGAGTCATTCACAGCTATAGGCCAGAAGGGACCCCAAGGGTTTGAAGAAAACAAGACAGCAATAAGTAAGTAGCACCTAGGGGAAAGAAAGCAGTGTTGAAGGAATTCAAACAGAAATAGGCCTTACCTGAGAATAGGTTATAAAAAGGTGTCTGCTCTATAATAAACAGATATTTAACATGTTTTAGACAGCTCTGCAGTAAAAGTGGGTGACCTCCTCCTCACGTCACCAGAGGCATCTCCAGTGGAAGTAACAGCATCGGTGAAACAGAAAAATCTCACTCTTTCTATTTTGAATAGGAACTCAGAGGAAACTCAAGATCAAGTGTGATCCATCCCAGGAATATTTTCCCTACCTTACCCAATTCGTTATACGTATTTTCAAATAAAAATAATGTATTTGCTTTGAGCAATATAACTTATTTGCCTTGAGAAATAGCTCTTATTCTTCTGATACACACAAAGGAGGCCTAAAGAATAAAAAGGTGTTAAACAGCCTTTAAAAACCAAACAAGTGAGCACTTTCCAATAACTTACTTGACAGGGCATCCATCAGTGACTTTTCATTTGGGGTGATGAGAGGGTATTGAAACAAGCAGAAAAATATGTATTCCTCTGTAAATTCCATTCTGTGGTGTACCGAAATAGATCCTTGATAAGCAATTAAGCAAAATCCAAATCAGGAAAATATGAGCTGATTATTTTAATGTAAATGCTTAAATGTAAAAATTTGACATCTCACTGAAAAAAATATGGAACATTTAAGAAATTTATATTCTTGGAGTGTTAGCTGGTTAAATTCTCATAATCTCACATGTAATCTTTTAGCATTATTTATATGTTCAATGAAAATGCATTTTAAATGTTCCTTCCAAGTTCTATCATCATAGATGTATTTATATCTATCTGCATACTGATATGTTGAAAGTCACAACTCTCCCAAAACCTCCCTACAGTTTGGTGTTTTTTTTTAACTTTCATGGCAGAAATATACATATGACAGCATGTTATAAAGAATTACCAAAAATAGTTCATAATAACACATTAAAGGCCAAAAAAATCAACTAATTCACAGACATTACCTATTACACCTCGCTTATCCTGTAAACATTACCAGTTCACTGTCAAAAATCTTGCACTTCAGTATGTTCATCTTCCTCTGGTCTCTGAGATGTGGCGAGTAAGGTTTTATACACAAAAGGTTAAGAAACCAAAGATGTAGGCAATTGAGCCAAAACTAGACACTGGAAACTTCAGTCTTCTAACCTAGTAATATTCCACATCGCTCTAAATTAAGAATTTCAACCTCAGTGACAAAACCTACTGAGGTAAGACAACTCAGCAGCTCAACCGGCAGCATCGTGCTCACAAGAAGACCTTACACATGTAATATTTGTTTACAAAAACAGAGTGCATCCGGGGACCAGCAGTTAGCATAACGACTATGTCGCTGGACTCCCATGTAGTCGACCGCGGTTTGAGTCCCAGACCTGGAGGCTTCAACACACTGGGCGCGTGTGCCTTTGTGTCCAAGATCCCAAGAGAAGAATGGAAGAGAAGGGATTGTAGCGTAGACATCCCCCCAGGGGGTGATTTCTCGCTTTCTGTCTCTCTGTCTCTCTCCGTCTCTCTGGCGAGCTCACGTGCCCTATAGCAAAAATCCTCTCAAAAAACAAACAACAACAACAAAAAAAAGAATGCATTCTAAAACAAATTGAGGAGACAGAAAAGCTGAGAGTTGTCCTTTGATGAAAGCCAGACTCACATCACTACCTCAACAGTGGACACGGGCCCACCCAAATGGCTTCACCCTACCCTTACTGATTTCCAAATTCCTATTTCTCAAAGACATCCTCATTTTAACATTCTTTATTCCAAAGGGCATACTGGTAAAGACTATCAGGTTATCGGAAAAGTCATGACGTATTTTTCTATGTTTTTCTATACAAAACGTGTCATGACTTTTTCAATGACCCAATATATGGCAAATCCTGTGTATAGTTACGTATTCCTCCCTAAGGACAGAAGGCCTATGCTCTCTTCAGATACACCAAGGTACTCAGAACCCTCAATATTGACAAGAAGATTGTTTTTAAATGACTCCATAATACTAAAATACAGGAAACCTAAGAATTCCAAAATAACTACCACCCTTGTTCTTATAAGGGGAATTTCGTCAAGTTGCTTAAGCTCTGAGTTTGAACAAAGCTAATAAAAAGCAAAATGAAATAAACAACCATCCTGATGGAACAGTTTATTGGTTTGATTATTTACAAAATTTGGAATTTGTGCAATATTCTATTAATTCAGTCATTAAATTTACTGAAATAATCTTCAGTAATCAACAGCCTAAAGTAACAAAATTCTGAACAAAAATAAAAGCAATATAAGTTTCCTTTTTTAATGACACAATTTTTGTTTTTAAGTCAAGGAGGAAAAAGTCTCGCAAAAATCTACCACTCTTAGATTTAAAAAGATATACATACATCAACCTAGGAGTGCTTATCAGATGCCGAAGCAAAACCTTCAATGTATTTAAAAATAAAAAGGGCTGGTCTGGTTGCACAGCAGTAATGTGCTGTTCAAGCAATGCTGGATTCATAAGGAAGATCGTGGGTTCGGATCCCTGCTCAAACAGTAAATGTAAGATGGACAGGCCCGTGATCCTGGCTGGCTGTAAAGCCTGGGACAATCACACGGGGAGATCCTATTTCTCTTTCTTTCTTCCATAAAAGAAACTTGTTAAAAAAAATTTTTAATTATCATTTTATTGTAAATGCCTCATAAATAAGTCTATTGAGAAAAACAGTCAAGAATTTTTTAAAGTAGACAAGGGGGTTGTGCCTGTCAAACCTTATTTGCCATCTTTAGTCAGAAACTGACTTAATAATAATCTACACATATACTAGGGGGGATTGCAAGTTCTAAAACGAGAAGAAACAGCTAACATACTGTTAATAAGACAACTTACATACTGGTTCGGTTGTGATCCCATGCCACTTAAAAGCTGGCGTAAAATTATCCAGCAACAGTCGAAAGGGAAACAAGCAGCTAACAGCATCAACAAAACGGATGCATCCGAAGACTAACCCACAGTTCTAAGAAAATAACACCCTTTTAAAAAATATTTTTATTTATGTCAAAAATTCACAGTGATCTTAAAAGGAAAGGTGCCCATGGAAATGCACCTAGCTTGGTGTTGCTTGCCCAAGAGTCACCTTTTGTTTTGCTTTATATGCTGGAACAGAAGGCGAGAGATACAGAAAGTCTTTCTTTCCTTGAAATAGAAGATTATTTGAGTGACCTTACCAAAAGTTATGTCACGCGTGATACATGCTAAAAGCCAAACCTGATCGTTTCTTTAATGAAAAATTTCCCTCATGTTCCATTAAAGCCTAAGATATTACTACACTAATTTCTACTTTTAGTTAAGATTCTAAGTTACCAATCCTAAAGCACATTTTTTTTAATATACAAAAGCCTGAAAACAAATACCAACTTTCAAACTAAAGTGCCTCTGTTTCTTCTTGGCAGATTTATATCCTTGAAATTCAGAAAGAATCTCCAACTAGCACCGTAAGCCACCTAGCATCTTAAAACGAATACACACACGATAAATATTCTGCCCAAATGAGAAACACATAAAACAGTGAATTGGCATTAAACTACAATGTGTGGTCTCCCTGAGTAACTAGAGCCAGTAAAGATCACTACTTCTGTAAAAAGGAAACTAGCCAAAGCGAGTGACCTCCAGAGTATTAACTGGAGAGCCGGGTGTGGCATCGCCAGCACACAAGCCTTCATACAATCTGCTATTATCTTGACAGAGCAGCGGCACTCTAGGCTAACAAGTGAGAAAGCATCTAACCAAGATAAATTACATAATCTGAGGGGACCCAGTGCAAAATTAAAAACAGAGTCCCCTTGTTTAAAATTTTGTAAGAATTTCAAGATGCGAGGGTGTATGGCTGCACAGGTCACAAGTACATGAAGCAGCTCTGTCTCTAACCCAGTATCTATGCTTACCAAATTAAAAAAGAGAGAGAGAATAAAAAAGGTCGGCAGCTAGGGTGTAGCAGTAGCCCTGTGATGCTGAATCCATATGGAAAGGTGCTGGGTTCATGTCCAGAGATCTCACTGAACACACCGGTGCATGGCTGTAATCAAGGTTGGCTGAGGATGGATCACAGCATGAAGATCCTGCTAGGGATGCATTCTTTGCTCTTTCTCTCTCTCTCTCTCTCCTCTCCCTCCATCTCTCTCTCTCTCTCTCTCTCTCATGAATGTAGTTTTGTTTTTTTTTTTTAAAGAAGAAAGTAACAGAAGATACTCAAATGTGGTCATTTAGTATGATTTTTGCCTCTCCACCCCTAGCTGATTATCCAAAGAATCAGAAAGACTGCTATGGGCAGGTTTTTCACAGGGTGGCATACCGCCCAGGCCCTCACCCCCATGAATGTCTCCAAATAAATAACCTGCCCATGCTAAGTACCCATCTAGCCTCTTTCACTTCCAAGTAAACTTTAAGGCTGATGAAGGTGGCGGTAAGAATATAATGATGTGGTAGATTTGGTAAGACTTCAAATGAAAACAAGAGAACTGGCCCAATCATGTTGAGGAATCTCAAAGAGGCAAATAGTCAAGTCAGTCTTGATAAGCAGCTATTTCAGATTATCTAGTCCTTTGGAAAAAAAGAACATAAAGGATAATTTGCTACTGGGTCTTCTGCCATACCTATAACCTGAAAAACATCACAGTTGTTTTTTTGTTTTTTCAATAAAAAAAAGAAATGATTTATCCCAGCTTAAAAGTCGGAATATTCTGGATGGCTCAGTTCTGTCCTTAAAGAGAAGAAAAAGAAGGGGGGGGATTACTTTTTTTTTTTAATTATAATGTTAATAAGATAAGCATGCAAGCCTGGGATAGTTGAGGGAGGTTACAAGGATATAGTCAGGAACATCTGCGTAGAAACACAAAAAGGCTGATTCAAGGAAGGGGATAGTAGAAATGCCACTGGCAGTCCTGTTTGTCCTTTAACCACTAGGAGCTAGATTTTAACTAAAACTCCAGAAACTGGAACAGAAAAACCCTGTTTTTCTGGTGAAGAAGTTAACCAGAACCAACCAAAAACTAACAAAAAAGAAACTCTGCAAAGGAATATACCTTGGGCCTAGAGAACAGGAAAATGAAGCTTCGTCTTAAATAACAGATGGGCTGGCAGACATTGACTTGCTTTGGGTACTTTGGATATGAGGGGCATATCCTAAAACTGAAATTACCTTGAACCAAGGCAAAAGTATGGTCCAGCTGAAACAGCTGACTGGACAGGATTATAACAGCATACACTAAAGAGGGAAACACCTCAAGACAAGGGACCGGAAGGGCTTATGCCCAAGGTTCTGCCTTGGGGAGGGGGGGGGACCTCATTCCCTAAAAGGTGGCAGCCTCAAGTTACCCAAAAAGGCAAAAGAGGTCGGGTTCTAATGACACAAACACCATAATGTCCTGAAGAAGAAAAATATCAAAGAGGAATCATGGAAAATGGGGTGTAATGTATTTTCACAAACTAATTTTTGGTGCTCCACTCTAGCCATCGTCTTCCAGATGTTTTCATCTATTTCCTGTTCCCCCACCTGTTCATTTCCGAAAGAATTCCCCCTAAGTATACCTTTCCTGCAAGCAGAGCAGTATTTTACATTGGCATTCTTACACATCTTCTATAAAGAATAGCATGAAAACAAATACAGTGACCTTCTGGTCCGTCTAGCAAAACAGTCACTATTTCTACACTCAAGGTCCAGATAAGAAAGTAGATCCCATCCCGGAGAGCTTTACCATCCGCTCATCAAAATGGAGCCTCCAGGTCAGCTTCCGCAAGAAAGCGCGACCTTAGCACAAATGGGAAATTCAAGCGTCTCTGGGAAAATGATTCTTGAGAAAATTGTCTTCAAGGACAGCTAAACAGTATTTCGAAAGATTTTACTTGAGTAGGATGGTGAAATTACATCTCAAATGGCAAGTAGTTCTGAATGAACTTATTTGCCTTTAAGTTTTGAGTCTGAACTACATTTTTATGTAGTCGGAACAATTAGGGGTAGAACTACTAAACAATTAAGTTTTTAAAAGCTCCTTCGTCCTTATCGGAGGTATTACATTTTGACACTGCTAAGCACCATTCTTGGGTACAGGGAATAAAGCAGAATAGGTAACCCGTAACAAGTCCACCCTTTCCCACATTTCCAGAAATTGTACGGAAGATAGGAGATGAAATTTTTCATCGTAAAGGGGATCTTTAAAAACCTACACAATTTTCAATGACCATCTGAATAGCTCTAGCTCCATGCTTAGCTCACATCTTGAGCAAGGTTTTGCACTCCGGGCCCTCAAGATAATAAGTAAGCTTTTAAGGAAATGCTATGGAAAGACGGTTTGCTGGTTACGGTCACGACCGCTGGAGAAGCACCTGCGGGTAAAACCGAGGCCGGCTCCCCCAATCTCACCAGTGCATGCACACACGTCCAAGCACGGGGCCACAGCTGGCCGGCCTGTCCAGCCGAGCTGAAGGCGCAGCTGCTGCAAGCACAGCGAATGAGCAGAATAAACCCCAGAGCCTGCCTCGCCCGGCGGAGCGCTCGTGCTTCCCGCGCAGCGCACGGCTCGCGCGCAAACCCAGGATGCCACCGAGAGCTGCGACCTCGCGCGGCTGCGCCTGGCCTCACCTAACACGCGCATCACTGTTCCAGCCCCGGGCGTCCACCGCCCCACGCCACCACCGCACACAACGTGGCCACTGCAAGTCTCAAGAAGCCTCGGGAGCTCCAAGGACCGTGCGCAAGGAGGCGCCTTACCAAGTGGCCAGACACCAGACACCATCCAGGCTTGTTTGGCAGGAGAACCCAGTGCACACATCCCCCCACAAGGCGGGGTTGCCAGTCCACGACGGGAATCCTGCCCTTTTTCTAGAAAGGCCTCCTCCCCCACTTTCCCTCCAGTACACTCACCTGCGTCTCGGCAGTTTCCCTCTCGTGCTACACGCGGCCGTACCGGGGCAGCTCCACGCCCGTGCACGCTGCCTAGCGCGACTGGCCCTGCTCGGTTCCCGCCGCCCCCAACCGGCTTTAGTCCACACGAGAGGGGGGGGCCGCCCC
>NW_006159555.1:1169652-1185426 GCF_000334495.1 Tupaia belangeri chinensis
AAGTTTGCAAACCCCGAAGCTCTGGGCGCTAACGGAGAGTCAGGGCGACTAGAACGTGCCTTAAAGGAGTATTTCAAAGTATATAATATATACACATATTTGTCAAGAACAGTTTAAAAGGCTCTTTTTATTCTCTACTTCACAGCCGAAGGCTCCTGTCCCTCGATGGAAAACTAGACTTAGCCCCCACTGTCCCTCTCTGCATCTAAATGGAATCTGACGTTTAAATAAGCCCAGAGTACCTGTGCGGGGTGCTATACTCTGCTTCAAATGCAAAGTAAGAAATTTTGTACTGTGCAAGCGCCGCATCCTTCCAGCTCCCCCACAGGTCCGGAAATGGCTAACTCTTCACCAAGGGGGCGTCCCATCGCTGTCTTGCCTCGGTCAGTTCCCCCCACACCGGGCTCCATCCCTTTCCCCCAGGAAAACCTGTGTGGGTCCTCAGCCCCCCAGGCCCACAACTGGGAGTCAAAGCTGACCGAGTCATACGCTGTAGCACGTTTTAACACCTGCTCGACCGCTTAATTTCAAGAGCACCTGTCGTGGGTTTCATTATTATTATTATTTTTCATTGCAAAGGCTTCCGTTGTAACCGTTCTCTCTAAAAGATATATACATACATACACACACACACAAATATATATGTGTATGTATATACACATATATATATATACATTTTAAAAGATCACCTGTCATACCTACCTGAAATCACAGGAGGTAAGAGAAAAGACCTGAACAGTGGGTGACTGAGTCGCCACAAGAACGTGACCGAGGTTACAGTTTCAAGGGCATGATGCCGGTTTAATGCAGCAAGGTCCGCTAAGGGCGCCCAGCGCTCCCCCCCACCATGTGATGGGCGGGGCAGGGGGGATGGAGGAGGACTCCTCTAACCCAGGGCAAGGGTGAGGGAGACAAATTTGCTCTCTTGGGCAAAGTCAAATCACGCTTAAAAAAATAGGGGACTCAACCACCGTGGAAAAGGAAACAGGCCATCCTTCAATTTGGGGGACCCAAACTGGGGACACCGGGAATAATAGCCAATTGATTCTATATGAGCATTTCTGTGTCACCCCAAATCCAATTTGCAATTAAATGACCTTTATTGACTTTGTACTGGTTCTGGGGGAAAACAGCTCAAAGCCTCAGTGCCTCTTTGACCTCCCTTAAACAGTTAATTATAATATTCCAGTCCCAGGCTAGTGCAATTGCTAAAAAGGCCCGTTTCCAAACAGTAGGCATAAATGGGCCTACCTAAATGGCTAACCCAAGCCTAAAACTCTTAGAATGCCTTATGCTCTACATCCTGAAGCGGACTTCTGTAAGTTAAGGGAGACCTCTCTGGCTTCCCCAAATCTTCCAAACCACTTCTGCCTACAGTCCTTGTGTTTTTGAGGAGAACTGCAGAACAGGTTAGCTATACAAAGCAAGGTGTCCAAGCAGCTGGCTTCAGAAGGAAGAGGAAGCAGAAGTGCCTGTTGTAAGACACACTCCGGGAATGGCAGCAATAACTGAGGGAAATAGTTCATTTCTTTTTAATCCCATAAAAAACCTCTTAGAAGCACTGCTCTTTTTTTCAGACTTATTTGTTCTAACTATGACAAATCTCAAGAAGCCATTTTACGAGGAAGTCTTACTGACCCAAACACATTTCCTACTCTACCATTCCCTAAAACAGGAACACCTTTTCCTGACCTTTAGGAACTGATTTCTTTTTTCCAATTAGGAAAATGATTTATCTGGTTACTGTTGTCCGCTCTGTACTTTTTTGTTTCCTTTTCATTTTAAGCCCACGTTTTATAAGTTGCAACTAACAACATCGGCCTAGGAAATAAAACATATTCATCTCTTTCTCAACCCCACCACCCAGAGGATGGGTATTATAAATAGGGGTGTGGAAAAGGGATGAAGGATTAGAATCTCAACCAAGGGGGGATGTTTGTGCATAAGTGGGGGAGGGGAGAGCATCTTTGCTTTGGGGGGAGGTGGGGAGGAAGTACGGAGACATCCATCCAGGACCAGCAGTGTTAGGAGTAAATACTAAAGGGCTGATTATTTCTCACACCTTCCCCACGATAAAGCTAGACCTGCAACTGGTAATTCTGAGAGAAAACCCCCAGTCTCGACATCAGTTTCGCAAACTGGTACTTGAAAATGGAAAACGGAGAATGTATTCAACCTTCAATTTGCCACAGTTGTGCTGCTTTCGTATTAATTCTTCACAGACGTGAAATAGGTGGGTACGTAACAACGTGCTGGGCATAAATTAAGCAACAATGGCCACACCGCGGTACTCTCATGGTGGGCATTGCCACCTTGCCATGGCTAGCCCCCAACGCCCTTGGCAGAGTCGTGCGGAAAAGGCTGGAGGCGTGTTGGCTTTTCAAACCCAGAGGGTGGGTGCGGTGGAGAGCAGTGAGAAATTAACAACCCAGCTGGCTTTGTACCTTTCCCATCCTCTGCCTCTCAAGGACCAAAGGAGCGCTCTCACGCACACACTCACCCACACCCCCTCGTGCAAATAATTTAAACTTCTCTTGGGCAAAGCCAGCACCTCTATTCTCCACCACCGCCCCCTCCCGGCCTCCCCGCCCCGGGAACATCTTCCCCCTTTCCCACATCTATCCTGGACTCTCTCTTTTTTGCATTAGAAAGCCAGCTGGTTTCTCCTAAACCCTGAGAAATCACAAAAGTTAAAACGAAGCGTGTGCCTCTCGGCCCAGCTTCTCGTCCCCAACCATCTTTCTCTTGGCGTCAGTTTAACAATAGCTATTCAAGGAAGGAGGGGGCAACAAGAAGGGGGTGAAGGATACGTGGCCGAGTTGGCTCCTGGGGTGACTGCGAAGCCTCTAGGCTGCGAAGGGGTTCCCCTTCGCCCTGAAGGCGAAGGCAGCCGCGTAGGACCAAGGACAGGGCTTGGAATCCACTTCCCAGCGTCTAACACAGCGAGGCTCCCAGGCAGCCGCCACTTCACAGACACAGCTCCAAGGATCTTATTTACGCTTTTCTGAACAAAGGGAATCTCATATCCGGCACAGGCTTAAGAATTCGCCCCCAAATTGGCTATCGTCTATTACAATTGAATTATGGTAACTGGCGTCGGTGAATTAGAGCCCGCGTACCTAGTAATGATGAGTTTTGACAGCTTCTAACCACCCCAGCCCCAGCCCAGCCCCAGCCCTCAGGCGGCATGTACTTTTTTCAGTCAACTACAACTCAGCTGCCTGGTGCAGCATCTAAATTCCATCTGGCAATCCCATCTCCCAAGCACATGCTATCTGGTTAATGCAATTAAGCCTGGGGTTTTCGCTGGTCTAATCTGCAAGTTCAGGCTTCTGATTCCGCTTAATGATACTAAAGCCTCTCCGGTCCTTCGGTTTTTGCTTTGCAAAGTAGAGGCATGCATCCCCCAACACCCAAGTTATCCCTCTTTTCCCACGAAATGAACTTCCAACCTCAATCCTGAAGCTCACTCAACATCTAGTCTCCCATTGTACCCCTCCTCTTCCCTGGCCACATTTACCGCTTAAGTTTCTGCTACTGACATTTGTGAATATTCAGTACGTTAAGCATGCGTCCACCGTCTTTTCGTCTAGCTCTCTAGAATTTAAAAGCAGAGCAGTAGCTTTGAAATGAGACAAACATGTGCAATTAACTTCATATTCTGTATTCCGCTCACTTACAGGTTTTCTGGGTTTGCCAGCGCATCGCTGCAACTAATGATTAAAGAAACCAAACCGAAACTTACCTTTCTCCCTTAAGGTTTTTGTGTATGTGTGTTTTTAAAGTAACGGTGCAGTTCTCCCAATAAGGATGAGCAAGAAGCTGCTGGATAGTTCTCTTAAGACAGCACGAAACCTAAACTGTGCTCGGCTTAAAAGAAGCAAATAAAAAGAAATGCTTTCGACCCCAAAGTCCAATACTAAAAGATATGGCGAAAAAAAATATATGAAAGGGGAGGGGAAACTTAAAAAAAGAGAGTTTAAAAAGACGGAGAGACTACCCTCCTATTGCCGTTCAACTAAACAAAAAAGGGGCAAGAAAAACAAACCAAGGAACAAAGAAAAGAGAAGAAAGAACGTTTTTTCAAAAAGACGATGTCTTTCTCCTTGTTGCTTTTTAGTAGGTCGCTACAGGAGTAAGCTGCTGCATCTCTAAGTGAGAACAGAAATAAGGGGGGAGGACGTCTTAAAAGGGAGGTGGACTGGACCACAGATTTATAGCACCGTATCACCAACCCCTTCTCTGCCTCCGCACTGCCGGGTGTGCAGCTGCTCTGCCAGGCTCCTATCCCGGGCAGCACGCGCGGAAGTATACGCCGAGTCGCGCCACAACGTAACTTGCTCATCGGCCCAGAATTCTGATTGGTCCAGATGCTCTCATTGAACACGCCCAGGCAAGGCCGCGTGATGCAATTGGCTAGGAGCTTGTGTCACTCTCGAGAGCTCAATGGAGTCCCGTTTCAAGGTAAGTTGTGCGGGGAGGTACACACTTAACACTGGCGGCGAAGGGAAATGCAAGAAGCAAAAAGCAAAAGGAGATGGGGAGAGAGCAACGTGGGAGGGTTGGAACTGTACTATCAGAGTTTGCGATATGGCACGATCTTCTTTCCTCTTAAATCTTTCTGGTTCGGAAAGATTCATTTTCTTTGCCATCACTGCTGCATCTATGGCATATTTCTTTATAACATTAAACTCTGTCCGGTATGTATGAGTCATTGAGAGCTCCGTCTCTTTGATCTGAGTGAAAGGGATGAATGTACATCCATTACTTGCCCGCATGCCTTTTTCGATTTGTGTTCCAGTATTATATATTAGATATTAGGCAATCGTATGTCTTTATTTTATTATAACCATATTGCAAATTTTTTGGCATATGTTTAAAGCGTTTTTAGAGGATAAGAATGAAGTGAGAAATGTTTTCAGATAAAGCTGCACAGTTTGAATTAGCTTTCACTACATGATAGAATAAAAAAGTATAAGATAAGCATCCTCTCCAGGAAATGAGGTGCTGAGTTCAGCTAAGGTCCTTCACTTGAGGTATATGATAACTCTCAAAAAGAGCAACTGTATATAAAATTAGAACAAGATATTCCTGTATTTGCTGGCAGTATATTGCTTGGGCCACACATGCATTTGTTGATAGTAAAGATAGTTGAACCTTTATCAGGACTCTTTCTCTGAGGGTTTAGAAAGTTAACCAGATGGCCAAGTGCAATCAATGCTTCTGCTTTATTACAAACCCATATTTTAATAACAGTCAGGAGGCTGAAATGTAGTTTTATTCATGATATTTATTTCTTCCTCCAAGTGAAATTGAGGTACTCAGGATCGTCTCAATGTATAAGTAGAGATAATATTCACTTGCCCTGTTCTTTTCCAGGCAGAATTTCTTCTTTCAGTCTTCAAAGATAGCACCAGCTTCCTAGACAGTACACTTACATTTCTTAAACAATATAATATATCTTCTCTAGAGGCACATGCCATTCTGAAAGGAATTCTTTTATCTGCTTATATACTTCTAATGGCTATCTTTGAGGATACTGGAAAAGAGAAGGCACAGGTAAGAGTCAGAGGTTGCAGCAAGATGGGGTCTCATGGAAGAGAAAGGGATAGATGGTCCCAGAGCAAAATGACTTGGAAGCGAGGAGTAAGGTAAATCAGTGTTCCTTGAGAGTGTCCTTGAGTGTTTATAAATGATTAATGGCAAAGAATAGAAGACCTGTTTATCTCCCATATAGCCCGCATAACAATGTCAGAGTTCTCTTACTTTGCATTACAATAACTGGGGTTTCAGAAAGAAGGCCTGAACCTATAAGTTATCTTACAATTAACATTTACAGTTATCAAGCTCCTATCCCCTAGTTTTTATATAACAACAGCTCCTGAGGGTCTTAGTTTCAACATAAAATTATTCTCTAGGCCTAGGTAAAACTCTTGGCAGGAAGAAAGGAAAAGCAGTTTGAAGAAATGGAGTCAAGGAGCTGGGGGAAAAACTAACTCCATCTCACCTATAACATCTGTAGTAACTGAAGATTGGATTTGTTGTCATCCTTCACCCTTAGTTCAACACAAAGACATACTCATAAATAAATACAATTTGAGTAAAAGTAAAATGCTACTTGATTTGATCAAACTTATTTATGAAATGAATTTTCTTTTCACCTTGTTACCATGCCCTTAATATTGAATTGAGTGCAAGTGGTCCTGTAATCTTATCATTTTGAAAAAAAAATCTTTATTCTTATGTAAGTGTCCTAAAACTGGGTGGGAACTAATACTTTTAATTTTTTGGTGCATGTTTTTATCCACAAGAAAACTGGTATATTGTAGTGGTTGTATTTTCCAAAAGGAAAAGGGGATACAGAAAGCTGGGGATGGTATGAAGCGATGAAAATCTAGCATGTGTGTTATGTAAAGAAATTATAAGCAAAATTGTAAACTTGTCCATTCAAATGCTATTTTCTGTAGACTCTATATATATCCTTTCAGTCTTTGGGGACAGAAAAGCAAATATTTTCAAAATACTATCATCCTTAGCTTGTCTTTTCTATGTGAGTAAAATGGACTTAAATTACTCAAGAAATTATCTTAAAATGCTAGTTTACTTCCTCAATCAAACAAATGTTTTCTTTAAATTTAAAAACTTTAAAATAGATGCATCGTAAGCAACCTATACTTTTCCAACTTCTAAAAATAAAAACAGAATACAGTTACTTTAAAACAGGTAATATCTGGATGTAGATTTCACTTTGAAACTCAGTGTCATAGCTTGAATCATTAAGATATACTATCTTGCAATTAATGAAGGCTATGTACAAACATCTGAGTCCCCAGGAAGTAAATATGTGATCAGCCTCTCTTCATTCACAGTTAAGAAAAAGAATTATCCACAGCATCTAAACTTGCATTAGCAAAGCATTTAAAAGACACCTGTGGTATGCTTAAGTCATGTTGGCTCTGACATCTCTTCAAAGTCCTTGGCATTATTTTGAACTGCAGCAGGAAAGAGGAAAGATTGAGACTCATGAGAGCTTTGGGGAAAAGTCTGCTGTGGATAAAGTGGCAAAAAATACTAATAATAAAATAAAATTTAAAAGGTTCTCAAAGCCGAAAAAGTAATGAATTCAATTGATGACATTTCTAATGTTTCTTTATAAAAGAACATTCACATCAATACATAAAATTATTGTGGATGATATCGCCTAGGATAAATAACTCTCTTGCATTAGTTCTCCTACGGATGGGGGAGGGAGTGATTTTAGCGTTTCATAATAAAGGGCACTGAAAACTACTTGTAACTCTTTCTTTAAAAAATAGTAAATAAAGCAAGTACATAAATCTAAGTAAATTAATTCACATTATTTAGTTTCGGGCAATAATTTCAAACAGTATACCCTCCCAGATAAATAAAAACATTCTGTGTTGGTTTGTCAGACTGTTTGGTGGTGGGTTGTGGTTCCTAATATTGGAAATATGATAGTTTAATACCTGCCTGAGAAATACAGGTATTATAAAACTTTCTGATTACTCTTATTTAATCTTCTTAAAGTAGCATGTCAACTTTACTTCCACAGCTTACAAAACAAGGGGGGGGAAAGTGGAGAAAATTTACACCAATACGAGTTTAAGCCCTGGCGACCCGACAAGAGAAGGAGGCAAGAATTAGCACCATGGACAGAGACAAACAGCCCCTGAATAAAGGTTTGGAAAGCTTGCTAGTGTTTTCTCCCTTCCTGTAAAACTCGGAAACTGCACTTCTTGGGAACGTTTCATTTCACGAACTTTGAAAAAAGAAACGGTCTCACTCCATAGAAACACGTTTATTTTGAATTGGGCTGGCTTTTGTTAGTCCTCGGTCATCGTAACAAACCTCCAGGAAAGTTACAGCCGGGAATTCGCGGCGCACACCTTCCACTGTCCTCTTCTACATAAACTCTCTTGCCCGTTTGAACCTGCCTTTCATTAGTGTTCACGCAAAATAAATGCAAATCCAGGTTGTCTTCTAAAAGTCTGGTAAACCTACTCCAGAGGTTTTAATCCTTGAAATTCCTAATGGGAATCGCAGGAAAATCTCCTCCCTGCTCACCCTCTCTCCCCTACCCTAAGTCTTCTCGGAATCCCTCCATCCCCTAGCAAAGGGCAAAACCTTTTATCCAAAGGTGAGTGACCTCGAAGACTATTTTGCAAAGAACGATTTAGGGACAGTGCCAGGGGCGGCAGTGAGCAGGGTCACAAAAATTCTTTACTTTCTAATTGCCTTGTATCTTTAAACTCCCGTTCCAGGGGGAAGACTGTAAAGTATGAACACACTCAACGAGGATCCCCCCTAAGTCCTGAGACCACTGTTGACTCTTAAAGACGTGGACACTGTTCATTTAAATGTTTAAACAATAAATGTCACCAGTGTGCGGTAAATCTTTGAGGTGATCCTTAATTGCTCTCCACTCTATCCCCACCACTCCACCTACAACACATTTTTTTTTCCTGGGCAAAATGTGCATGAGGTGCATTGTCCTCATAGATAATTTGTCCGCAGGTTTTCAGACTAAGAAATGTTGTACCTCCCCCAGAGTCTCTCGGAAAATATATTTGCAGCCTCGGACCCGCGATCATTTATGTCAAGGTTTCCACAAACGTCCTCGGATTTTCTTCCCCTCTTTGACTTAGTAGCAACTTTTAGGAGGATAAGCTCACGTCTTTCCTCCGCATAGGAAGGAGCATCTAGGCGACCAGAGGAGGGTGAGGTAAGAAAAACTGGAGGTGAGAAAGGTCAAATCACAGCCTTGTGTCCGTTTCTTTCAGAGATGCTAACAGCCTTCTCTAAGCTTCCTCCCGGAGCCGAAACATTTCATGCAAAATTAATACGAGTAATTAAAAATAGCAGTTTCGAAAGTTAAAGAAAACCATCTGTCTCAGCTGGTTGCATTCAGTCTTTTCGCCGTCCCTTTACCGGGACCTGGAAAGAAACGGTTTTTCTGCTTCCGATGCTCGGAGGTTCTTTCTTATATTGAAGATTTATGTTTCCACTTGTGTGCAATGCACGTCTAATTTGAAATAATAAAGTAGGGCTGAGCAGTCAGTCAATCAGAGCTATCAACTGCGCTCGCACGCCGCCCTGCCCCCCACCCCCCTCTGGTCGAACTATTTCCCTCCTCCTCCTCTCACTCTCTCTGCCCTCCCTCTCTGCTTCCCTCCCTCCTCTTCTCACACACACTCACAGTCCCCCCCCACCACCACCACCACCACGTGTGTTCAGATCAAACCCTTGCCCCACAGAGCAAGTGACGGCACCGGGGCACAGTGACAAAGGCGGAGTTTGTATCAGAAGAAGACTGAGGCCCGGGGAGACACAGCGGCTAGAGAAACAGCTGTCTTATCAGCCGGCTGCAGAGATGGAGATGGCTCGAGAGGTCCTCAACAGATAATCACTTGAATAGGTTTGCAAAGCGCCAAACTTCACGCTTGATAAGGCCAACCCAATGTAGAGAGCAGCCCAGATCCTGCTCCATTCTGTTTTATCTGGGCTGTAAATTAAGAAATTGAAATTCAGGTGGCAGAGGCAGCAAGCAGTCTGCTGATAGACCGCTAAAGTAAACTGTCATTAAAATGCTTTCGGCAGGCAGAAAGGGGGCGCCTGGAATGGTGGGATATTGTTTAAAATATGTGTGTGCGTGTGTGTGTGTGTGTGTGTGTGTGTGTGTGTGTGTGTGGAGAGAGAGAGAGAGGGAGGGAGGGAGAGAGAGATAGAGAGAGCTGGTCAGAGAAAAAAGCCCAACAAGATTAAAAATGATCTGAGTAGGGAGGCACAAAGTTAATACAGTGAGGAATGGAGAACAGATCCGGCATCTGGCCATAATTTCTAGTCATAGCTATTATAAATAAACAGTTCGAAAAGTATTAAGGTGTGTGAAGTTTGGTGTGTAGAACTTAAGTAACAAGTTAAACCAGCCTAGTATAAAAGGGCATTCCATCTTTATCAAAGCAGGGAGGGAGCAGACATGTATTCCAAATGGACTCAAAAGTTCTTTCCTTGTGAGAAAAGCAGGTAAACTGAACACAGAGGAGTTAACCCTAAACTGAGGTTTTCCCTGGTCTTTTTATTAAAGCAAGAGGGCTACAATGATTCCAGGATGATTTTTAGAGTGGCCTGAGACGTCATTAACTACAGAAAGGAACCTGCTTAAGTTACTTACAGAAATGCTAGTTACAAGTCCCTCCCTCTTTACCCAGATAAATATATAGGCTAATTTAGGAAACTCAATTTCCAGGTGTGTGTTTTGACACCACCTGATTGTTACTGCACGCATTACATTCATTACATTCTTCCGTCTGCTTTTAAGGATGTGAAATTGGAAATGGCATGCATTATTTAAATAACTCTCATTTGGTATGTATAATGACCATATAGTCAGTGATCTTGTTGTCTTGACTCACTATTGACTAAATACTATACTTGGTCTTTGCAGCTTAAGTGGTTTACAAGTCCACTGGTATCCATTTATGATATATATAGAGGATGCATTGAATTTTTTACAACTTCATTTATATTTTAAGTCTTAGCAGCATTTATAAAAAGGTACTTTCAACTGACAACATATAAAATTAATATAGTTTTAGAAAATTGGCTTTTATTTTGTTTATCCCCCCCCCAAAACTTTGACCAATTTCAGAATGCACTTAACTGACAACATAAAGGCTACTTAAGTCACTTTGAATGCAAAACATTAGAGATGAATTTGTTGGAAAAGGAGATGAGAAAAATTGTAAGATACTAACATATGTTTTAATGATTATTAAACTATTTGAATATATTTTAAACAATTATTCTAAACTTTGAAGTTGTCATCTGATTACTCAGGGTGATAAACAAATGTTAGTCATGGAAACTCAAAGATATTCCTATAAATAGTTACATGCAAAAATCCTTCATACCTACACAGAACATTTTTTTTTTAAATCCAAATGTGTAGGTAAATAAATGTGGTGTGCATCCTTTAATAAAAGAGACATTTACAGTTATGTAAGCTAACTTTTCCCATCCATGCCATCATTTGCCATGTTATACTGGTTTAAATAGTGACTACTACATAAGCATTAAGAAACACTTTTATTGAATTGCAGCAGTTTAGGCATCATTATATATCTTTAGATAATCAGATAATAAGATATTTTTGTTTGTTACAAATACTCAAGTAAGTTTAAATGACCAAATTTAATAAACCACTTTAACCGTGATTTTCATTTTTGCTTTTCTCAAATTGTATTCACAATGGAGAGCTTAAACCATCCTTTGTTAGTACACTAGGATTTTTCAAAGGTGTGAATTTGCATATGGGTTAAAAGATACATTCTCACTAAAGTTTAAATGCAGTAAAAGATATCGCATACATTTAAATTGTTATAGATTTCAAAAGAAGATCATTTTTAAAAGACATTTTTATTAAACAAAAAATTTAGCATGAAATTAATATTAAGAACAACTTTTCTCTCATTCTTGTTACCTATGAATTATATACATGGTTTCTAAAGGCATAACAATTCATTATGAATTATGAGAAGGAATAGAGTCCCAAAATGTAAAATTTGCTTTTAAAAATAATTTTCTATTATTAATTCCTCTCTATGGAAAATGGAATAGTATATTATTAAAGCAGTATTCCTAGTATGTTGAAAGGCAAAAATTTTAGAAGCTTTTGAATCATCTAAAACTTATAACATTTTTATTTACAACTGATCACAATTCTATTACCAAAAATATCAGGCATGACTGTGTATTTTCAGATATGACATTTATCATCAGGTAAGGGTCAAATGAGTGATACATAATCAGTTCCTGTTTCTAAATATTTATTCATCTTTGAGAAAAGGCCCATCTCAATTTGATTCAAGCATCTTCCGAGTTCCTTTAACTGTGCCAGAATAATAGAATTAGAGACAGTAAGTCCTTAAAGGAAATTGGACTCATTTTTAGGAAATTCTAATAAAAAGAAAATTTGGGAGGTTTAATAATTAGCACGTTGTAGAAAACATAGTCACACTATGTTTGGGTTTTGTTGTTATTGCTTATCCATCTAAATTTTTGAATAATATATCTATATAAAATTTTTAATATTATAGATTGTTACAGAGTTCTTTAAAACAGAAATTGTAATGTTATCCCAGGATCTACAGTTCTGAACATTGTTAAGAGCGTGGGCTTTCACTTCAGACATATGTATTTGAATCTGACTCTACCATTATGTGGCCTTGGATAAGTTATTACTTTACTGCTTCTACACCTTGGTTTCCAGATCTGTAAAATGGTGATAATGCCTAATTTGGGATCACTGTTAGGATAAATGTAATCATGAGTATAAAATTCCCAAACTTCCTGGCTTAAAGGAAACAGTCCATATATGGTAACTACACTGATAAGCACCAAAAATGGTAACTTAGCACATTAATTTGATGAACCCACAATTAGAATTCCTGCTTTTGCATACTGTGGCCTAAGTGTTTTCACTTAGTCACACTAATATATTTCATGATAAATATCTTCTCACTTTTCTAATTGCAAGCAAGTTTAAAAGGCCCCAAATGTTATAAAATCTTCTGTCTGCCCTGTTATGTGACTTCAATATATTTCACAATACAATTTCATGATTCACCCATAAAAAGTTGTGGGTCTTCAAAAAGGAACTGAGTCTGAGATCCCATTTGATTGATATAATAATAAAAACACCTTAGATTTTTATAGTACCTTTTATCACAAAAAGCTCAATGCACTTTTACATATTTATCATTGTAACCCCAGGAGGTAAGGAGGATATAAATTACTTCTCATTTTCAGGGGCATAACAGAGGCATGAGGAATTTAGGTAACATTTCTAAGGTTAATAGAAATGAAGAACAGGTTTTCTGAATGTCAGTCTTCCTGCAATCTGTTATTCTCTTTGGCATTAATTATGGCTATTGTTACTTTTAGTTAGGCTCAAATGTTAATGTTTGGCATTAAGTATAGCTTATAATTCAGTTAATTACTTAATGAAATCAGGTTGAATCAAATATATACCATCATGGTCTAATCAAATTAAATATTTGATTCTATGTCAAGACATTTTCATTATTCAATTATATGTATTTTTTCTCCCCCCCCCCTTTTTTTTTTTTTTTAACTTTTTTTTTTTCAACGCAACATTTTGCTCAATGCACTTTTACATATTTATCATTGTAACCCCAGGAGGTAAGGAGGATATAAATTACTTCTCATTTTCAGGGGCATAACAGAGGCATGAGGAATTTAGGTAACATTTCTAAGGTTAATAGAAATGAAGAACAGGTTTTCTGAATGTCAGTCTTCCTGCAATCTGTTATTCTCTTTGGCATTAATTATGGCTATTGTTACTTTTAGTTAGGCTCAAATGTTAATGTTTGGCATTAAGTATAGCTTATAATTCAGTTAATTACTTAATGAAATCAGGTTGAATCAAATATATACCATCATGGTCTAATCAAATTAAATATTTGATTCTATGTCAAGACATTTTCATTATTCAATTATATGTATTTTTTCTCCCCCCCCCCTTTTTTTTTTTTTACAACTCTGTTCATAGCAAGGCAACATTTTTGAAGCTACTGGTCATTTATTGCCTTGAAAGAAATCTGTTCCAATCTCCTTATCATTCACCTTTCCCGAGGCTTATTCACCTTCTCCACATATATTTTTATAGCCTATTATATTTGTTCCATTTACATAGGCTAAGAGTACTTTCTGCTCTAGTTTTTCTATTTCTTAGCTTTTCTGTGCTTGAAAATCTATCAAAATAACTATCCACAGGAATATAGAGGTAGACAATATAAAGGCCTTTTAAAATAGTTGTTTGTTTTGAATATGAAAAAATGGAGCGCCAATGTCCACTTGCCATTGTAAAAGACAGACTATCAAAATTCTAAAAGTTGCTTATGGTGAACGGTTTTGCAGTTTCCTCCCAGGCTTACTTTGCTATGGACTGATAGAGATGTAGCTAGGTGTAGACTTTCAGTGAATAAGTGAAATGGAAGGAAACAACATTTTCCATCTGACAAAAGAATGAACCTTAAACTTTTGAAGGTCTAAATTTAAGGTCACAATGGAAAGCAGACTTAATGTTTTTTTTTTTTTTAAAAAAAAAACTTCAATAGGCATCTGTCTGCATCCTAAATGTGTCTTATAATTTGATAAGGTTGAGCCACTCAAGGTCAAGCCTAGTCATGTGTCTGTCGGAAGGCTATGAGGAAGTATCACCAGTACCAAGAAGAAACACAGTGCTACTATTTATTACTGTTTCATATGAACACCTCTTAATTCTTCAAATTGATGTGATTAAGTCGAAAGGCTACTTTTCTGATAAAAAATATGTATATGTACTTGAAGGCTGAGGATACTGATGTAATAGAAACAATATTCTCTTCCTTTGGTCACTGTCATTCTAGTATAAAAAATTCGAGAATATGGTTGTTTGAAATGTCAGTTTTTGTAAACATGAGTTGGAAGATGTAACATAAATGAATGGTGTTACAGACTGTTTAAGCTGTTTGAGTAACAAATAGACATTTCCTTGAATTATTTTGACACAATTTACTGTGAAATTTCTTTTTTTCCTCTTGCTGTTATTTCTAGATCCTTGTGTAGACAATAAAAAGAAAAGCTTTTCTTTTATGTCAGGGCTCATTATTTAACTGATAGAGCACTGATGTTTTCTAGAATACTAATATTTCCTAGATGTAAAATGAATACTAAAAGAGAGGTGTGTCTCCATACTAGTCACATCAAAAGGCTACAGGGAAGTTTAAGTGTCTTTGTAAGGTTTGTATAAGAGAGAAAATTT
The DNA here is from genome assembly GCF_000334495.1 of Tupaia belangeri chinensis. Taxonomy (NCBI): domain Eukaryota; kingdom Metazoa; phylum Chordata; class Mammalia; order Scandentia; family Tupaiidae; genus Tupaia; species Tupaia belangeri. Next base: position 1,184,498 of record NW_006159555.1, read on the forward strand.
TAATATATACTACAGTATTTCATTCCCAGTTTTTTTTTTAAATCTTGATGTAAATGTACTGGTTTTGTGTGTGTGTGTGTGTGTGTGTGTGTGTGTGTGCATTTAGAGCAATTTAAAGGAAGTTTGAGGTGAAAATTGCAGGACTTTGGTGGAGGAGACCAGATTGACTACGGTGAATGATATAAGTAAGAGAGCATCAGATATCAGGTTAGTTGGGGATTATGTAGTCCCATCATGCTTTCTTTGAAGCCAGCACAGGGAAATAAAAAGAAAAAAACTACTGGATATAGAGTATATCTACTGACAACTGCAAATTTTGGAAGTATCCAGCAGGAAGACTCAATCGAATGTGTAGAAATCAGAACCAAGAGATAAGCAAGGTTAAGAAGCTTTTGTCTAAAACTCAAGACTCCTCAGAATGAGGTGGCAGGGTATAAAGATAACAGAGATGGAGGGAACACTGACAGATAGAGGAAAGGGGTTTATGACACCAATAATAATGGAAAAGGCTTGACAGCCAAAATATTTCTACTAAGCACTGAGAAAGTGGTAGGGTTCTGAACAAATAATGTTTTGAGCCAACAAGAGCAAGCAATTCCGAGGGAGAGAAAACATGGAGTCTATCAAGGCTGGCACTCTGCATAGGCCCGAAGGCCTCTAAGACATCTAGTGCCTAGGAGAATCTTTAAAAACAATGCTGGCCATGGTTTGAGTCTCAGACCTGGCGGCTTGCTTTCTCACTCTCCCTCTCTCTCTCTCTGGCAAAACTCATGTGAAAAATAATATTAACGATAATAATAATAAATAAACAATTCTAAAAAAAAAAAAAAAAAACAGTGCTGGGAAAGGACAGATTGTGGCATTCAGTAAAGATTCCTAGGCTTGGAGAAAGCAGACCTGATCCTAACATTATTTCTCCCACTAGCTTG
>NW_006159555.1:1185442-1202794 GCF_000334495.1 Tupaia belangeri chinensis
CACTCTGAATAAACCTCATGGTTCCCAGGAGATGACTGGATTTGTAATACTAATAAGACTGACAATAGTAATGAGTAACACACCATAGACTAGGTAACATTCTACTGCTCTGAATGCATGCAATCAGTTCATCCTCACAACAATCTAATAATTTCACAGATAAGGACACTAAGGCAGTTAAGTCATTTGCCCAAGATCACACAACTATTAGAAATTGACAGGGCTGGGATTCGACCCCAAGTAGTCTATTTCTAGGGATCACATCCCTAGCCATTATTCAATTATCTCAAAGATACTTTCCAGATGTAAAGTTTGGTGATTTTAAAGAAAAACAGCAGAAATTACAGATGGCATGATATTCACAATGGAATAAAATCATAACAAAAATAGATACTGTAATAAACAAAAAAAGACAAGCTAGTTTTTGTCAGGAATCATCATACTCTTATGTCTTGCCTACAGAGGAAAAGACTTTCAGTTGATAGCTGAGTGATGTGAGTCTTTAAAATGATTCAGGTCAAATATAGTAGGTTTTTGTTTGTTTTTGTTTTGTTTTGTTTTAGTTTTTACTATAAGGCATGTGTGCTCATCAGAGAGATGAGAGAGAGAGAGAGAAATCATCCCTGGGAGGATGGACATGTTGTAATCCCTTCTCCTCAGTCTCCTCTCAGGATTTTGGGTATGCCTGCAAATGCACCTGGTGTAATTTTCAAGGCGCCAGGTCCAGGACTCAAACAGCAGAGTTGGCCACATGGGATCCAGCACCTTTATCTGCATGCTATCACCTGGCCCAGTAGGATTTTACAAAATGATATGTAGGGCCAGTCTGTGGCATGGCGGTAAAGTGGCTAGATTCCACAGAACTTTGCAGTTCTAGCCTCGAATCCAAGCGCTTGAAAAACACTCTGACCATGTGTGTTTGCTTGAGAGCTCAAAATCCTGAAAGAAGCAATGGAGAAAGGATTGCAATATGAATATTCCCAATGCAGGGAGTTTGGGGGGGGGGTGTTCTCATTTTCTTTTTTTTTTCCTCTCTCTAGCAAGTACAGATGCCCTTTGGCAACATTCTTTTAGAAAAGAAAAAAAAAAAATAATATGTGGGTGGCCAGCAGATGGTGTAGTGGATAGAAGCACTGGATTCCCACATGGCTGATCACAGTTCAAGTCCTGGACCCAGCAGGTTGCTGTCTTGCTTTCTCTCTCTCTCTCTCTGTCTCTGTCTCTCTCTCTCTGTGTGTGTGTGTGTGTGTGTGTGTGTGTGTGTGTGTGTCTGTGTGTCTGGTCAAATTAAAAAATAATTATAAAGAATGAAATTAAATAAATAAATAATGCTTTTTAAAAAAGAAATAATATATAATATAAATGCTCTAACCATCAGGTAATGTTATTTTGATGAAATTTTTTTCTACTGCCAGTGGGTACCTGCACTTGTCAGAGAGAGTGAGAGATAGAGATAGACAGAGAGAAAGCACCTCCCAGGAGTAGCAGATGGCAAAATGGTTACGTCACTCGATCCCCACCTAATCAACTGTGTTTCAACTCCCAGATCAGCAGCTTAAAACTCATGTTGGGCACATCAGCCTGCATGCCCAAGATCCTGAGAAGACAATGGAGTAGAAAGGATTGCAATGTGGCCATCCCCCTAGGGGTGATTTCTAGCTTTCTATCTCTCTGTCTCTCTCTATCTATCTCTCTGGTGAGCACTCATGCCCTGTAGTAAAAATCTCTCTTAAAAAAAAAAAAAAGAAAAAGAAAGAAAGTACCTCCCAATGGAGCATGGTTACATCGTAATTCTTTTTTCTCCATATGCTATCAGGATTTGGGGCATGTGTGTACATATGCCTAGGATGTTTTTAAGACACTGTGCTGGGACCTGAACCACATTTGGCCATATGGGATCTGGTTCTTTATGTACAGCACTTAACTGTTGTAATATGGGGCCAGCTCATGATGAAATTTTAATTATTTAGCTTATGTATATTTTATGAAGTCTACTCCATAACCATATAGCAAATATTTATAAAGCCATTTAAAAAGATGGTGTTTATTTATTATTTAATGATATGCATAGGGACCAGCAGATGGCGTAACAGTTACATTGCTGGACTCCCACATGGCCAACTGCAGTTCAGGTCCAGACACAGAGGCTTTAAACTCACACCAGGCAAATGTGCATGCATACTCAAAATCCCAAGAGGAGAATGGAGAAGAAGGGATTGTGTTGTGGCTATCCCTCCAACAAGGGATGATTTCTCGCTTTCTGTCTCTTTATCTCTTTCTGTCTCTCTGGTGAGTGCATACATCCTACAGCAAAAATCTCTCTTTAAAAAAAGTGTAGATTTTCATACCATTTTTAACTGTATTAAACATCATTTCAAGGATATTCACTAGAACTTTAAACAATTGTTAATTTGAGGTAATGGGAGTTGAATTTATAGTTACTTTTCTGCCCACATTTTGGTTTTGTTGAATTTCTAATAACTTTTTTCCTACATTTGGATATTAATGGGTTGGTAAAAGTTCTGAGCATGCATTCTTTTTTATAAATCAGAAAAACAGGTAGTTTTATAAGTTTACAGGGAAAAAAAAAAAACCACTACAGCTCAAACCGCAGGCCCTATAGCCACTAGTTAGTTATAAGTAAATATTGGATACTGAGTGGTCAGGACCTCATAAAAGACAACCTAGATTCAGAGAGAGGTCCCATTAACAGCCTTGTAGCTTTTTAGTTTATAAGCAAAACAATATTCACTTAAGAAAATGAGCCTTTAGATTTAATACATGTGGGAGAAAAAAAATGACAGAGCAATATGTTCTGATGAAAATCTCAGAAATTACCAGTCCCTTAGACTACAATATCAGTTATAACTACCCTGTCCAGTTAGAATTGTCTAATGTTAATTATGTACAGGAACATCAACTATTTCCTTCACTTACTGCCTATCTATTTTATGGCTAGGGAATGTTCTCTTTTTTGTTTAATTCGTCATTTCTTTGTCACTATATCGTTTCTCGCAGTTGCTTGAAAAATCTAATAAAATGAACTTTCATTCACAACCAGCAATACACTTAAAGTGATTTGCTTATATTTCTATGACATATAAATAAATGAAAACCATAATACAGTGAATAATTATAATGAGATTGAAAAAAAAAATCTGGCTTCCTAACAGGTACCATTTAGTGAATTGCTATTTCAATGCCCTAAACAGTCACCTGAGTTAACTCATTTTTCATGTTGTTTAGTTTTTGTCTTTAAAAGCATCTTTCAGAGAACACGAAACTGGCTCACTATCTCAACTCTAGTGGATGGTTGTGTCTGAACAGCTTTACTCATTGATTTCATTGTGCCATTTAGAAATACTCTTAGTATCATGGCCAAGAATCTAGCAAAAGCTTCATGCAGGTATTATTTATCTGAAAGGAAATGTGTTTAAATGTGTAGAATTGGTAAAACTAGAAAAAAGGGTACTAAAAAATAGTACCAAAGGAAGAGAAACTAACTTTTGAACATGACATATTTTAATGTGCTCTCATACTATCTTCTAAGTTTTATAAACAGTGGACATATGTTAATTTTTAGAAATGAATAATGATCATTTTGCAAAAAAAATGTTTATTTGTCATAAACGGAAGACATAAAGTGCTTCTGCCCTCACTCATGCACTCATTTGACTCATGGCTGGCGCAGTCTTGAATAATTTTAAACCAAACATGACTGCGGCAATCAATTTTTGTCCAATTTATTGGGCATGAGTTAAAGCCAATTAAAAAACCATTTTTGGTGCAATTCAAGGAGAAAAAATGTATAAACCCATGAAAAACAAATTTCAGTCCTAGACATGAGTCATCACTATTCTAAATATTGGTGTCAGCCCCAAATCAGGAGGAACAAATCCTAAAATTGCATTGTCCACCCTGGAAACTGCATTAATTAGCAATGATTTTTTAGACAATGGTTAGTACTTTCATAAGAAATTGACCTAGAATGAAAAAGTTGTTTCTCCTAACATTGTCTTATATCTGAATAATTTTTACAATGAAATTAAACGGTAGTTTATAGCAGCTCTTTGAGTTTCTGGATTAAGAACTGATATAAGAAGTAATCTGTGACTTTTACACAAAGAAAGCAAAACATTTTACCTATAATTTTAAATTACCTTTTACCTGTTAGAGCATGTTTCCTTTCACGTGAATATAGTGGCTCTCTTTTAAGGCCATAAAATGAAACAATCCCTGTATGGTCCGGATATTCTTAGGGTAATCAAAGCAGCAAAACTGAAGCTTCTAGGCTGGAAATGACAGCAATAAAATACAGCCATACATTTTCAATCTGTATATTAAAAAGGCCTTTCTGAGTTCAGGACCGTCGCTGTTGTAAGTATTCAAGCAGAGCTGAATTCTGGTTTTGTCTCTCTCATGTCCCTGGTATATGACTGAGCACATTGCCCAATCTCTCTAAACCTCACCTATCTCATTGGTAACATGAGTTTTAAAAATAATAGACACCTTTTAGAAATACTGTGAGCATTATGTGGAAAAAAATATATTTGTCAAGTGCTTAGCAGAGTATCAGACACAAAGCATCGCCAGTGAATGACAGTACTGAGAAGAGGGAAGTCCTATGATTTTTTTTTTTTTTTTGGAGAGGTTTTCGCTACAGGGCGCGTGCACTCGCCAGACAGACAGAGAGAGACATAGAGACAGAAAGCGAGAAATCACCCCCCAGAGGGGATGGTCACGCCGCAATCCCTTCTCCTCCATTCTCCTCTTGGGATCTTGGGCACACACGCACACGCGCCCGGGTGAGTTTTAAGCCACCGGGTCCGGGACACGAACCGCGGTCGACTACATGGGAATCCAGCGACATAGCCATGGTTAGTACTTTCATAAGAAATTGACCTAGAATGAAAAAGTTGTTTCTCCTAACATTGTCTTATATCTGAATAATTTTTACAATGAAATTAAACGGTAGTTTATAGCAGCTCTTTGAGTTTCTGGATTAAGAACTGATATAAGAAGTAATCTGTGACTTTTACACAAAGAAAGCAAAACATTTTACCTATAATTTTAAATTACCTTTTACCTGTTAGAGCATGTTTCCTTTCACGTGAATATAGTGGCTCTCTTTTAAGGCCATAAAATGAAACAATCCCTGTATGGTCCGGATATTCTTAGGGTAATCAAAGCAGCAAAACTGAAGCTTCTAGGCTGGAAATGACAGCAATAAAATACAGCCATACATTTTCAATCTGTATATTAAAAAGGCCTTTCTGAGTTCAGGACCGTCGCTGTTGTAAGTATTCAAGCAGAGCTGAATTCTGGTTTTGTCTCTCTCATGTCCCTGGTATATGACTGAGCACATTGCCCAATCTCTCTAAACCTCACCTATCTCATTGGTAACATGAGTTTTAAAAATAATAGACACCTTTTAGAAATACTGTGAGCATTATGTGGAAAAAAATATATTTGTCAAGTGCTTAGCAGAGTATCAGACACAAAGCATCGCCAGTGAATGACAGTACTGAGAAGAGGGAAGTCCTATGATTTTTTTTTTTTTTTTGGAGAGGTTTTCGCTACAGGGCGCGTGCACTCGCCAGACAGACAGAGAGAGACATAGAGACAGAAAGCGAGAAATCACCCCCCAGAGGGGATGGTCACGCCGCAATCCCTTCTCCTCCATTCTCCTCTTGGGATCTTGGGCACACACGCACACGCGCCCGGGTGAGTTTTAAGCCACCGGGTCCGGGACACGAACCGCGGTCGACTACATGGGAATCCAGCGACATAGCCATTATGCTAACTGCTGGTTCCCAAGTCCTATGATTTTTATCCATGGCTATGCATCAATGCTTCAACCTATCTGTAAAAGGTTTTTTTCCTTTGAAAGTACAGACACCTGCTCTCTATTTGAGGGGATTCCTCTCAGTAATTCTGAGGTAAGGTCTAAGTACATATGAGGGTAGTTTAAAAAAAGTCATGAAAAAGTAGTAAAAGTATGAGTTTATTCTGGTGCAAAACTTTTTTTAAGTTCATGCTTAGTTTTTTTTCCTAATATACATTTTCCATAAGTCTTTTAAAGACACCTCGTATGTTTATAAGAAGCTCAATCAACCACTGATTTAGAGCAAAGAGTTGTATAGATTTTTCAGTTGTTCAGTTAATATGAAGTTAAACTATGGCTTGAAATACATTGGTCCAGCTCTATTGAGTATATTAATTGGAATAATTGCCAAATTTGTACTTTATGTTATGCTGAAAGAGATTTAACTAGGCTCTCTTAAAAATATTTTTTTTACATTCATAAGGCCGTGAGGGCATAGAATGAACACAATGTTCCACAATTTCCTATTAGTAAAATGAAAAAAAAAAAGACATAAATCTGCAAAATTACAGTTACTCCACCTGCAGAGCTATATCTCAGTGTTTGCTATTGTATATTTGTAGATTTTAGTTCTATTTAATAAACATAGCAATAAGCCAATACTACCAAATCATCTTTTTCAGAGTTGTATTTTCCTTTTGTGGTAGTTCAAGTGTAACTACTTCAAGATAAGTAAGAAATCTTCTCAATGATAGAGATCAAAGGCTGTGATGGCCAGAAAAATATGGATGTTGACCTGACTTGACCACCCCAGAAGTTATTCATGATAGTTTAACCAAACAGGGGCATTTCCTCTACAACCAACTTGAAAATATAAACCCAAATCAGAACTCTCTTTTGTGTTTTTCTGTGAAGGGATAATCTAGATTAACACTCTGTCACCTTGGAAGAAAAGAGAGAGTGCTCTAGCAGACCTTGGTTTTTACCAATGTCAGTAAACATGGCAGCACAGACCTAGTAGAACGAAGGATACCAAGATCATGAAGGTATTAAGAAAAGGTGATGGGGAGGTGAGAAAACCAATCACACAGTTTCACTATTTTTGCCTAGGGCAGGTCTGGATGCAGCTACTACATTCTTAAATTTATGATATATCCTCATTGGTAGGCAATTATATACCCTGGCATATCTCAACACAGAAATTCAGGAAAATTCCAAGGTTGTCACACTACCAGAGAGTTGTTTGGTTCTTCTTCTTTTTTTTTTTTTAATTAAAATGAAGTCTCATTATGTTGCCTAGGTTATCCTGAAAGTCTGTTGTCCCAACTTGGTCTCCCAAATATTTAGGATTATGGGCATGTGCCACTGTACCTGATCACCTTTTTCTTCTTTTTTTAAGTTTAGAGTTTCTAGGGACCAGGTCATTGACATAACTTCTTCATGGATTTAAGAACACAAATTTTGTAGGTTATGAAAGAGCTTCCTAGAAATATACATATTCTTAGGACATGATCTACTCTCAGGGTTTAGAAATGACTCTGAGGTCTAGACATAAATCAACACCATGTATTGGCAAGATGTGGGTAAATCTAGGTCATGTTGATCAAAATACTAATGAGGGAGTTGGTATGCCCAGATTCTAGTTTTAGAACTGTTTGTGAATCTCTCATGTTTCTACACGTCAAATGAAGGGTAGTATTTGCTTTTCTCATTTCATCAGGTAATTGTGAAGCTAAGGTAAAAGTACATACATGAATACTGGAAAATTTTTAAATTGTTGTGACATACTAATTGAGAGGAAAATAAACTTTAAAAAATATACCCAACCGGGACTGGCAGGTGGCATGATGGCTAGGGGCACTTGACTCCCACATGGCCAACCACAGTTTGAGTCCCAGACCTGGCAGTTTGCTTTCTCATTTTCTCTCTCTCTCTCTCTCTTTCTCTCATGCTATCCTTCTCTAATCAATTGAAATAAATAAATAAAGTTGAATAAAACAATTCCTTAAAATATAAAAAAAGTACATAACTTTCTAATAAATTATCCAAAATTCTGTCAGGAATGTATTTTCTTTTTCTTTCTTTCTTCCTTCCTTTCTTTCTTTCTTTCTTTCTTTCTTTTTTTGAGAGTTTTTTGCTATAAGGCGCGTGCGTGGGCTCGCCAGAAAGACAGAGAGACATAGAGAGACAGAAAGCAAGAAATCACCCCCCCTGGGGGGGGATGGCCACACCACAATCCCTTCTCCTCCATTCTCCTCTCAGGATCCTGGGCACGCACGCACACGTGCATGGCATGAGTTTAAGTCACACGGTCCAGGACTCGAACCGTGGTGGACTACATGGGAGTCCAGCAACATAGTCATTATGCTAACTGCCGGTCCCTATTTTCTTTTTTTTTTTTAAAGCAAACATTTTTCCCTTTTTCAGTGTGACTCTCTAAAAGTTTTAGAATCAAGTTGTAAGATAATAACCCTGTATTAAAACTTCAAAAAATGAAACTGAGATTTGTTTTACCATCATCGAATATGAAAATGAAAATTTCTAAAAAAGTGAAACATTTCATTTTCCTTTTTGTTGTTGTTTATGAATATAATTTTATATCTAAGGCTAGCCTTAGACTATCAGCTGTTAAAATGTGGTTCTCAGAAATTCGAGAGAGGAGATAGCCCCTCCAGAGTTTTTTATTTAACCAGCAGAGAATTGCTTTCTTACAGTTAGAAAATTGAACACCTTTGACTCTGACACTTGCCTGTCCTCCTGAGTGAGTTCAAGGGGCATTCTCTGTGCCATCAGAAGGACAGCCAGCAACATATATGGTCAGAAATACGTCTCAGTGCAACCCAACTCCAAGCCACCCTAGGACAGAAGAACGACAACGCAGAGCCACTGTGTTCCCTGAGTGAGGGAGATAGTCTCCCTATTGAGGAAAACCAACCTCCCTGAGAACCTGTTCTCTGACCCATGGCCAGATCACAGGGCTCATCTGATCATAAGAATTTCTTAAAAGACTCTTTATGTCAGTCAGTCTCAGCATTTGTTATCCTTTCATCAATATCTCTTTTTTCACATTTCATAGGTAATTTCCCTTTCATTTAAGAGTACATTTGTGTGTCTGTCTTAGTGGATATTATGTAGCTAATTCCATTTCGATCTTATAGAAAGAACAAGCTAAAAGAATATTTCAGAATAGCTGTCTTGCAGTACTATCTATTATATCCACTAGAGGCCTCCTCTCCAAATAGCTCAAAATATCTCCCCTCTCCTTCTCTGTGGCCTCTGGCATTTGCTGCTCAACTAACTCTTGAGTTGGGCCACTGGCTACATATCAGTGTTAGAATGAAAACATTCCCCCTACTTTAACACCTCCTGCTAGTTCAATAAAGCGATGTTTAAATAACTGAACTGGCTTCAATGAACTGTACTTGCCATTTTTTTTCCTGCTTCTTAGCTAGATAAAATGGAGATAATTATGAAGTGGATGAGCAGGTTTAATGAAAGCCAGTTTCTTTCGGTATACTCCTGAAGCAGCAATCATCATCTGTTTGGCTTTTGAAGAGCAACAATTATAATCACTTAAACCCCCAAGGGGAACAAAAATAGAATTTACATTAGCATATAAAATATACAGCTGGATTGGGCAAGCCTACAAAATTCTGGGGAAATCATTCTAATCTGAATGCTATTCAAACTCACAAGTAAAATGAGTTCAAGAGTATTTTACATACTTCCTTCCTATAAAATAATACATGTAACAATGTTGAGAGGATTTTCCTAAAAATTAACACAAGGAAGGAAAAAAAAAAAAATGCTGGCAGAGAATCCCAGCAGGAACAGGCTACACTGTATTGTCAAGATATCAGAGAACAAAATGCATGCTAGTCACATGAAGTACTGATCACTCTGAAGGGAAGGTTTTTCATAGTCAAACTACGTGCAATTGAGAGTTTAGGAAAGAAAATAAGGTCATTTTAGTGTGATCAATGATGGAACTTAATCAGAAATAAGAAAAATTTCAAATTAATAGTATTTCCCTCCTCAGCTGCAAATATAAAAGCAATACGAAAGAAGGCAAAATTGCTTCAGTTTATATCTTACTGTTACAAAGCAGAACACCTTTTCATTTTTTAAAACATTTTTCATATCATTTCCTCTCAAATAACCTCTTTCCTACATCTCTCTGATTCCAGCCCAGATCACAGGCAACCTCCCTTACCATTTATGTTATTTAATTACTTTTGCCTTTTCGTGCTTTTCACAGTTTGCAACTTTCTTTTCTTTTTGTTGAGCATAGAAGATAAAAACATAGCCTTTGCTTTATCCATTACTGCTATCAACAAAACACTAACAATCGATAAATTAAAGGCTATACCAGCTGTGTATGTTTTTCAAAGGCAGTGTATCTGAGAAATTATACTAATGAATTTTGAAAAACTCAGCATCCTACACAGAAGACCTGCCCTCCCTCATTGTGAGTACATGTCAATATGTAGAAATGGAAAGAACTATACTTCATCTTTCTGTATATGATTTGAAGATCCACTATTACATGTTATAAATTGAAACAAAAAAAGTCAGTGTGCAAAAATATCACCTTCACTGAGAAGTCTTCCTGAATACTACACTAAAGCCAATCATAGATACATTGGTTATAGCTTCCTCTGTATTTCTAAATGTATTTTGTACATATCTCTGATACCAATAATCTCACTATACCATAAGCATTTGTTGACATATCTGTCTCCTACACACACTGTATTACTTGACAACACAGTCATTTTTTTTCAGTGGCGTATTCCCAGGTTCTAGCACTGTGCCTAATTTGGTAAGCATGCAGTAACATTTCTGGAATGACATATATCATTCATTTGTATTCTAAGACACATTAAAATGTTAGGGTGTTCATATCAAACATATATATTAAATACCATCTCTGCCACTGTCTCAGATCTAGTGGTAATAAATTAAGCACCACAAAATTAGAAATGCTAGTGTCTACAGCACTCTTAGTTCTCATTATCTTTAACAAAGGATAGTGGTAATTTTTTTTTTAGATTTTATTAAATATTTATAATGTTAATCAGCTCTTTAAACTATCTATCCCATGGTTAATTATTTTTACTGGAAATACTTGAAAAGCTGAGTTCTTAGTTCTTAATGGTAATAACCTCAGGTTTCATTAAGTTTAAAACTCTATTTTTAAAAAATTAAAACCGTTCATACTGGCTTTGCAACCTTTGTCAATGTCTATAAATGTGGTGGTATCTAGTCTATATTAGTCTGCCCTTTCTATAAGCCCTTCCTGCTCTGAAACGCTTAGAAAGTACACACTACATAACTTTACTTTGAACATAAAATGCATGATTTCAGGTTTAAAAGAATTTACAGGGATAATTGAGGTACATAGCTTGAAGGATTCCAGGAAGATATTTTAGTTTCTTTTTTTCCTTATGTTAAACATGGTCCACATTTTTCATACTAATTTTTCAAGTGGAAGTATTATTTTGTACAAAGTTATGAGAAAGCAATAAGGGAGAGGTAGAAGAAAATGGAAGTACATCTATCTGAAAGTACTCCTGGAACTTTAATATTCTTATTATTAGATAAAATTCAGTTTTGTCATTAATATCCCTTAAGGTTAAAATGGAAAAGCTGCTTTGCCAACTTTCCTTTTTTGCCCAAAATTTTTAGAAGTATACTTACATATATTATTTGTATAGACTGATTAATATACTTGGGAGAATTTGAATGTAAAAGACAATTGTCTACACATAGTTTTATGATGTTAGGAAATAACATAAAATAAACTTCAAAATCAAGAATAAATAGAAAATTACATAAACATTTTATAAACATGATTGAAAAAACTGAGCCTGAATTTTATTTAAAATGAATCCAGAAACTAAAATTAGTTTGGGGGCAGAGGTGTAAAAATATAGGGGTTTTTCAAGACATGGTCTCCAAAGTCAAAATGAGTACAATTGAGTTATATGTGATCAACTGCTAGAATACTATGGGACTGAAAACTCAAACCTCACAATTTTTCCCTTTATAACATAATTCTTAGAAGTCTAAAATGATCTGACTTAAAGAAAAATGTATTGGTACTTCTGCAGTAATGTGATTTAAGCATGATTGATCTGGTTAGTTTTTGCTTTGTAAAACTCCTAAAACTTAAAAAATGAATGAGTCCATTTATAAAAGTTCTTCACTTAACATAATCATTAATTCAAATGTTTTTTTAATATGAGTTTTCTATATTTTTTTAAAAAGTAACCCAAATCTCTATGAAACAACTCTGAAGCCTATTTTTTTTTTTTATTGAGTGAAGTTCAGAAAGAATTATTCTGAGTGCTTTCACTTCTACTCAGGTAAAAGTGAGACACTGAGAAGTTTTCTGCTGAGTGTAAATTACGTCCTTAAACATTTTTTCATTGGTATGTAGGGGAACTTGAATGAATTATATTGATAAAATCTACAGATTCAAGCTAATAAACAAATCCAAGCAGAAGCAACATCTATGCACCAAGTTCTCAAGTCCAAAGAGTTTATAAGTAAAAAAAGAGCAAGATGAGAGCATTTTAAAGGAAAAGCATTCTGTGGTATTTATTAAAGACTCTGTCATTTTTAATATGTAAGAAAGAATCTCATATGAGATGCCATTTGAAACTTTTTATTTTCTATGTTATTTTCTATCTTTGTCTTTTTAGTTGATGAAGTAAGGGCAGTTATTAAAAATGAAGAGCCCTTAATTACTATATGATTAGAGTAGGAAATAGTTAAATCAAAGTAAACTCTAACTTAGAAAATAAATATTATGGCCAAAAAATCCAATGTCTTGCTACTTATAAAATCATATATTTTATTATTTGCAAATGTTTTACTGTAATCAAACTTTTAAAGTCTTTTAAATAAAAACTACATTGCATTTAAGTTGGTAAAATTAAGGGAAAAATCACAGAATTTATTTGATTTTAAGAAAAATTGGGTTTGCTTTTAGCTTTTCCCTTTTTAAAGTAGGAATTGTTGGTATTCACTTAATAATACTTTTATTATACACTTTAGTTAATTCTTCCTTTTTTCTTTTAAGTGGGAATGGAGAATGCAATAAACTCTGTAGTTAATGTCCCAAAAAGATACAACCAATGAAACCAGGATAATGTATCCAAACCCAGTGATATAGGAGATCTCAGTGACTTTTTCAAAATTTTCTTCATGAATGTTTTATCGCAAAGTGCAATAAAATAATTATTTATATTCTCAGAATTTGTTGAGATTATGTGGGATTTATGTTGCGAGTCTTTTTAAATCTGGTAAACAATTACATATTTTTCTGTTTTTGGACTCTCATGTCATTTGATTTTACACCCAAGTTTAGAGCTAGATTTTGATTAAAATCCACACTTTCTGGTTTATGAGCTGTTTAGCCTTCACTACTCAGTGTGTAGGCAAAATAAAATCAGCCATCCAGTGTTTTGAAGTTAACTGAGATAATCTATATAAAGCGGTTATATGTTTGGATCTATGTCTGGATCCATGACTGGATCATGGCACATAGACAAACAATATTGACTATTAACGTGAACCTCTTAGCCATTTTAAATTTTGTACTTGATGTAAGATACACATTAAACTTAATACTAATTGAAAGCAATAAATGGTTTCTTTGCACTTTAAAAATTATAATGTCCTTTCAGTCGTTCATTTTTACCGTTTTGGTCACAGGCTCAGTCCATGCCCTAGGTATGGTATGAGGGGCAAAATCTGCAATCTGACAGTTCATAACCTGGTTGCCAATCACCCTTTTCAACTCCTTACCTCTCACCCAGTTTTCTTCTTCATCTATAAATACTTACCCATTTAAAGTGGGTCAGTGTTAGGGGAAGCAATGACTATTTCTATGAGAGTATTGCTGAGTTGCAAAGACTTAAGAATTTTGTTCTTAAAAAGATTATAACTCTCTGCTATTTGTAAAACTTATTCTAATGGACTGAGGTCTAGAGAAAACATCAGAATATCAGAAACATCAGATCTATATATCTAGTGTGCCAATAACATAAATCGAACATTGATATTTTCTGTGTAACAAATAAATAAGAGATATATTTATATTTTATAGAAAGAGTTGATTCTTAGAGTATTACATTCTGATAAAAATTTTCATATCAATAGTATCTAGCAGACCTAAAATAGGTACAGAATTTTAAGGGAAAGGTAAATTCTAATATACTAATGTCATTAAATACTCTAGATACTTTTAAAGGATATTAAACATGTACTATGAATTGCCATTAGAAGATAATTTTCAACTACTTAATCTATTTGAAATAATTTTTAAATGACTGTCTTCTCTGAAATACTGTTTAGAGCGTGGAGCTGGATAACTGGAATAAAGATGAGCGCTTGTTTGGGATTCTGAGAATGATTAAAATAACCCCAACTAAAGTTGTGTCTTTCAATTTGAAGTGTCAAAGTCATCTCATTTTACATATGTACAGAGTATATATTTACTTATGAGTACCTGTATACTTATAAATATATTATAGGTCTCTATGTAAACAAACTCTTCATTGACTATTGTGTTCATGAATATTACAGTTCAGGTTATTTATTTTAAGATCCCAGATAGTGCTACTATAGTTTTAAGATTAATGATAAAATGAAATAGCTATGGTAGTTTCCTAGTGTGGTACAAAATGAATTACAAGTTAAGAACATTGGTAGCTGACTATCTGTAGACTCAGAATTTCTGTCAGTACATAAAAAAGCAAACTTTCCAATAGAAATTCTAGCTACTATAAATATATAAAAGATTGTATTCTAATCTAAATTTTTCTGAGATTTTCTTGCAAAGTTTTACTAAATGTAGCAACACATTAGTAGTTCAGTTAGCCATTTAGTCTTTAAGCTCTCAAACTGAAAATTTTTAAGTAGCCAACAATTGCAAACAGCAATACCAATAGCAATAATGATGACTTTAAAAGTTGAATGCCTCAGGTATCATTTTTCTGTGGCAGCTGCTAGTAAATTACAGCAACTTCATGTAGAATAAACCAAAAAAAAGTTATTTGTTAAAATAATTTATTAAACTATATGCCCAATAAAATACATTAATCTTTATCACAATACAGTTTTTAAAATGTTATTATGTTATTTTCTATGTCTCCTCTGATCACAGGAAGTTTATAATCACTTTTAAAATCTTTAGTTCAGAACAGGACTTGAGAATATAGGCATATGCATCTATATCTAAAAATACTTAAAAGAGCATCAAAAATGGCTCAATAAAACAAGAGAATAATTCTTTTCAGGGGGTATTTTTGTTTCTAACTCATCCTTCAAACAAGAACATTTAGATGGCCCTGCCTCATCAGAAAATGTGCAGTCCATTCCCGTATAGGGCGTCCCAGTCATCTCCATGACAACAGCCCTTCACAAGTTAAAAGGCAACTGGATCCACAAACAGAAAAAGTTTTAAGACTACTGAGCACTATTAATTCTTTTTTAAAAGTGCAGAGCTGGCCAAACAATTTGGAATTCTCTAGAGCAAAGGTTGAGCCTTTTACCAAACTTGGAATTGTTAACGTTTCCACAGATACCAAGTTGGATAGCTGTTCTCAGAAGATAAATGAGAGAAAGGAGCAAAAAACCCAGACATCTTTTCTTGGAATATACCTCCTATTTTCAAACAAATGAAAAAGTTTAGGAAAGGATACTGGAGAAAGACCCTTAAATAAATCCATACACTAGTTTTTTTTAAAAAGTGGGATGGGGCATAGGTGGAGGAGAGAAGGAACAGTGGTAAGGGGGGGGTAGTTAGAAAAAAATTCCTTTCTCCAGCCTGACACCTTTTAAAACCCCAACTTTCCAAACGTATTATTTGCTCATCATTCAGGAATTAGATTGGTCCCAGAATGATGGCTTTTATGTTTCTACCTAAGGAAATCTGAGAAAGAAACAGAAAAGCCTGCCAGTGCAGGTGAGGGCATAGAGCGTTGAACCGGCCAAGGGTGACCCCACTGCTCCTTTCTCCTTTCGGATTTTGTCAGGAAAGACCGGCTACTGTGTGGAGCTCAGGAAGTTAGAAAGTCAGAACTGCACCGTTCTTTTGAAACCAGACAATAACCTAGTTCCCTTCACCTTTTCCCCTGCACCTCTCTCCTCGCCTGCCCACTCTCACCCACTTTAAACGCATCGAGCCTCTTACCATCCCCAGAGTCACAAACAGATAAATATAGAACTTGTTTACTGACTGTAGGAGAAAGAGAAACAAAATGAGAACTACTGGAGATTTTTTTGTTTATTCAACCCCTCCTCCCAGCCCTCAACCCTTTGTGTGTGAGGATTCCCCTTTCAAACCACCCACAGACCAAGCAAACGAGAAGAAATGGTAATTTTTGGTTTAAAAGTTCACTTACCACGGCAACCTCATATTGCTTTGTCATGCTTTTTGCACTTAATTTTTCAAAACTGCTTGTGCAGGGCGCAGAACTGGGAAGGCAGGACTAAAGTATCTCTAGTAATCACAACAAAAAGGAGAGAGCATTCACCAATCAGAATTACATTTAAATGCACAATCAAACCCCGGAGCAAGACACACAGTTCAGACCTCACCAGGGAGGGGGGTGGGGGTGGGAAAAGTCAAGCTAACAAAACAAAAGGTAAAGTAGAGAGTGGAGTGGTTGGAGGGAAATTGATCCAAGCAGCCTTTTGACCAAAGACTGGCTTAAAACAACCACCACCGCCGAAAAAAATTAGTCTTCTACTGCCTGATGGGTTTGTTCAGGAAAACACTTCCAGAGGCATCCATCCACTTGAGGTCTGGGCTTGGCTGCTGCTGCTGCCGGGCTGCTGCGAGCAGCTGCTAGGATCGTTGCCGTCTCGTTCCTGCCTCATTCGCGCTGCACAATAGCCCTGGCTGGGTGCACCTCATTAAGCCAGCCGGAGAGCCCCAGGAGCCGGGCAAGCGGTGTGACAGCGCTGCCCCTTTGTAATGACTGTGTGATGAATGCAACCGAAGGGTGGGGTCTGGGTGGGTCAAAACTGTTAATGACAGTATGTATCATTCTGTCCTCCAGGAGAAGGAAGCCCCCTGCCCTCCCCCTAGGTCTCTCTCTCTCTCTCTCTCTCTCTCTCTCTCTCTCTCTCTCTCACACACACACACACACACACACTTTCCTCTTTCTCCACCTCCCTACGGCATTTTCTGCAGTCAGCGTTCAAAAAAGTATGAAAACCATCGGGTCATTTCCAACTGAACAGATTACTTGCCAGCAAATTTATCTGAACACGTAAGAAAGGAGGAGACCTTCACATCGAAAAATGAAGGCGGAAGAGGCGAAAAAAGCAGGGTGGGGTTGGGTGGGGAGGCAAGAAGGACGTGAACTGGCCAATAGTGTGCAACGGTCGGTCAGTACGACCCACCAACTCAGCGCGGCTCGGGGAGGCGTCGGACAGCGCTTCTCTGCGCTCTGGGTCCCCACAAGGGCCTGGAGCCCATCGGAGGCTGGCCGCAGGGTGAGAAGGCCCCG
>NW_006159555.1:1203525-1255855 GCF_000334495.1 Tupaia belangeri chinensis
CCCTGGGGGTGGGGGCTTGGCTGCTGCTGCTGCCGGGCTGCTGCGAGCAGCTGCTAGGATCGTTGCCGTCTCGTTCCTGCCTCATTCGCGCTGCACAATAGCCCTGGCTGGGTGCACCTCATTAAGCCAGCCGGAGAGCCCCAGGAGCCGGGCAAGCGGTGTGACAGCGCTGCCCCTTTGTAATGACTGTGTGATGAATGCAACCGAAGGGTGGGGTCTGGGTGGGTCAAAACTGTTAATGACAGTATGTATCATTCTGTCCTCCAGGAGAAGGAAGCCCCCTGCCCTCCCCCTATCTCTCTCTCTCTCTCTCTCTCTCTCTCTCTCTCTCTCTCTCTCACACACACACACACACACACACTTTCCTCTTTCTCCACCTCCCTACGGCATTTTCTGCAGTCAGCGTTCAAAAAAGTATGAAAACCATCGGGTCATTTCCAACTGAACAGATTACTTGCCAGCAAATTTATCTGAACACGTAAGAAAGGAGGAGACCTTCACATCGAAAAATGAAGGCGGAAGAGGCGAAAAAAGCAGGGTGGGGTTGGGTGGGGAGGCAAGAAGGACGTGAACTGGCCAATAGTGTGCAACGGTCGGTCAGTACGACCCACCAACTCAGCGCGGCTCGGGGAGGCGTCGGACAGCGCTTCTCTGCGCTCTGGGTCCCCACAAGGGCCTGGAGCCCATCGGAGGCTGGCCGCAGGGTGAGAAGGCCCCGGCCTGCGGAAACCTGCAAAAGGTCCCGGGCACCCACATCGCGTGCAGTCATCCGAGAAGGAACCCTGACCTAGACCGAAAGCCCGACGCGCTGGGGTGGGGCTACCTAGGTGCGGGAGAGAGTTCCAGGGTCCGAGACAACTGGGTGGGGCGATGGAGTCTGCCTTTGGCCATTGGGTTCCCCTTGGACACTCCCCCTTCCCGCCTCAGAGCCCCGCCCCCGCAGGTGCGCCGCTAGGTCACCGCGTTTGCGACTCGGCCTCTGTCTGTTTTGCCCCCTTCACTGCTGGCAGGGTCTCCTCTCTGCTGGCAAGGCTGTCCCTGGAAGGCAGAGAATACATAAAAAGCCCCTCCTTTGCCCCCTTGAGCGGGGGCCTTGGACCTGTGCTCCACTGCCTCCTCCCCGTTGAGAACATCTGCAGATCCTTCTCTATTTTTTCCCTTCAGTTTGTTAATGGTCCCAGGAACCCAGTTCACAGGCATACTTCATGTCACTGTGGATAAATAGACGTATCTTACACTCAGCTTTTCACTTCTGACTTACTGTGATGCTGTATGCAAGCTCTGGATGGTGTTACAAAGCACCTTCCAAATATCCTGAGTGATTTCTCCAGAACCGTGTGAACAATACTTATTTGTATTTATTAGCATTTATGGAGCGCCACTTCCCTGACACTATGCGATCAACTTCTCTGTTTCTATCACTGATGCGTGTGGTCGGTAAAAGAAAGCAAGAAGCAGAGAAAAATCAGGGCAGTTATGTCTAATGAAGCATCTTTATCCTTTTATGTCATCTATTTATTAATCACTTACAATTTTTGTGCATAGTTTTGCAAACTGTTCTAGGCCATGGCAAAGCACTAAAGATTTTATGCTATTCCTCATAAAGCTTCTGACCTACAGGAAAGGTGAAAGAATAATTATTTCTTAAAACAAAAACAAAAATAAAAACAAAACACTTTTTTTTTGTGGAGGTTTTCGCTATAGGGTGAATGCACTCACCAGACAGAGAGACATAGAGACAGAAAGAGAGAAATCACCCCCCAGAGGGGATGGTCACGCTGCAATCCCCTCTCCTCCACTCTCCTCTCAGGATCTTGGGCACGCACACGCGCCCGGCGTGAGTTTCAAGCCACCGGGTCCGGGACGTGAACCGCAGTCGATTACGTGGTAGTCCAGTGACATAGCCATTACGCCAACTGCTGGCTCCCAACACTTTTAATAGATGGGAAGAAAAGACCTCGTCAGAAGACTTTCAGCAAAGGAAAAGGGAGTGTGCAGTGTTGACCTGATGTGGTTCCTTCAGGTCTAAACCTTCAAGTCCAGACAGACAAAGGTGTTCACAAAAAAGTTTCTGTTTTTAATTAATCTTCAAAACTTGAACATTTCTACATTTTGAAAATAGCGCCAGACTTCTGTTCACATATTCACTGCAATTAAAAATAAAGGCAGGGTGAAGTGGGGCAAAAAAGACTAGTTGGAATTAACGAGAAATCATAATTAACTGATTAATTTATTGACTAACGTAATAAAGTGTGCTTAGAAGAAAGTCTTAGAGATATGCTTGAATGAGGAAGAACAAAGATTATATGATTATATATGACATATCATTATAACTAATTAGCAAAAATAATTTTTCCCATATAAATAAATATGTGGCTTCTTTTAAGGACATCTGAAAATTGTCTTTTCAAATATTGCCTCTTCTTACATTGCCCTAATAATTTGCACAATTAAAAAGAAGATTAGTTTTTAAAATAGTTGGGAGTGAAGATAGCAAATAGATTTTGTAGTATATTATTACTTATAAGAATGATAATAAAGAACAAGTTTGTTATTATAAAGCTATTTCCTCAAGACACAGGTGGGCTAGATACTGAATACTTTTCTCTGAACACATCTTCTGATTGAACACTACTAGGATGTTTTTGAAAAAATAGCTCATTAGCTGGCTGGGAAACTACTGTTTATAGTCAGTCAGTTGGTTGTTTGCAATTGACCTTTAACCATTTTTGAAGGTAGGCTGAATGATAAACCGTTTTACTAAGGCTATTTTTCTCCTATCTCTGTCTGTTCCTTCATCTGGGAACTTCACTTATTAGAGAAGGCAGATGGAAGAAATGGAAATGCTCTCTGATGGAAGAAAGGTGTTTTCCTTGACACTTTCGAAAATAGACTAAAGAAGTGAACATGAATGTAGAAATTTGTTTTTTTAACAAATGAAAATTTTAAGATGTGATGAAAACAGCTCCAGTAAATATATGCATTAAATGTATTAACCTTGTGAAACATAAGATTGCACCTGGGAAAAGTTAACACAGTTGGAGATTATTAAGACATATCAACTCACTCAGCGTTAATGAGGAGAACTTGAGCCTCATGTGGAACACAGTTCTACGGAATTGGCAAGAATTACACAGTTAAAAGTTAACTGAAATGTTTCTTGGAGTTAAAGATATACCAAGGCCAAAGAAAAACTGTAAAACAAAACAAAATATTATTCTGCAAAAATGTCTATACTACCCAAAGCTCTTAGTGCATTCCACAATAACTTATCAGACAGTATTAGTATATTAGTACAAGTTTGAAAAGAATGTATTTAATACCTGAGCAAGCTAATATATTCTATTTTTATTAATATGATGATAGGCCTGGTTCATTCCAATCTAGGACTGAAAAACAAAGAGCAAAATAGTTTTTTGGCATATATCAAAGACTACATTATAATCAATAAAAACCAAGTCTGAAAATATATAAGCTAGATATTAAATAAGTAATTCATTGTCTATAACTCTCCCAGCAGTATGTACATTTTGGGAGTCATGTGAGGGCTTCAGTGACTAATGGAATAATAGTGATTAATCCCAAGTAACCTTGGGTCTCTCCTTTTTAGAAACTTCTTAACAAGTTCTGTTAGATGTTAGAACCAAATCATTATGTAAGAATCTGATAAAGTTTTTAAAGATTCTTCTGCATGCTGCCTTTCAAGAGTGGTTCAACACTCAGTCTTTGAGAGAGTGTTTGCTTCCATGTGTTATGATGTGTAGACCTGTATTAGAGAAGAGGATTTGTGGAATGATATAGAAATTGGTTCTCATGCTTATATACTTTGTGATCTGGACAATTTTCATAACTATCTGTAGATCACATGTCTCTCTTTAGTAAAATTAAAGAACAAGACCCATCTCCTACAGTTTTTGTGATGATCTAATGTTACTGAGTTTGAAAACACACTGTCTGAAAAATGCTGAAGAAAGATGGAAAGAAGTTGCCTATCTGGATTCATGCCTGAGTTGCTTAGTTAATCCTGGATGATCTAGCTTTATACTTCTTTTGTATATGAAAAAATAAGCTGCTCTTTATTTAAGCTGAATTTTATTTAAGCTATATTTAGCTGAATACTGTAATTTGAAGCTGTTCTGATAGGTCTACTATTGTTTTTGTGATTTCTTGCTTGTAAATAAAATCCACCCTTATTATTTGCATGACCATGAATGTCAGCCATTTTGAAGAATTCTTGGTGAAAGATTTATCTGATATTCCATTCATTTACAAGGTCACTGGTATTGGGTTGGATGAGTAGCTCAAACTGTTGAACAAGGAGTGGGTATATATAGACTAGTTTTTGTTTATGAGCGAGTCTCATAATTGACAATTCTCTTTGAGGAGGTCCCATAATTATCCTTAAATAGACTAAACCTATAGTGAATCCAAATTTCTTTCCCTTTTTCTTTCACAGTAAAATTTCTTTTGTGTTTGTTTTCAAATAAACATATTGGAACATACTCACTTTTAAGTGTATTTATAGTAGAATATTCACCTTTGAAAACTGTAAATACTTATTTAATTGGGGCCCGTAGGTGGCTTGGTGATTAGGCCACTAGACACTCACACGGCCAACTGTGGTTTGAGAGAGGCCCAGAACTGGCAGCTTGCTTTCTCATTTTCACTCCTTATCTCTCTCTGCCATGGCCCTCCCCACCATCCGTGAGTCCACATGCCCTACAGCAAATTAAAGTAATAATAAATACTTATTTAATTGATGACCCTAGTTAACCGCCATAGCACTAAACAATTTTAAATGGTCTCTTTTAGGAATTATGTTTAGAATCACAGTTATAGGCAATGCCAGCAATGTAGCAATGTTAACAAACATGTTCTCTGAAAACTGGATTTGATTTAGGAAAATATGCAAAAAGTTGTTCAGAGTCAAGTCTATTAATAGTAAATTAAGTAAGATATCACTTTTTTTGTTTGTTTGTTTTAGAGGTTTTTGCTATAGGGCGCGTGCACTCACCAGACAGAGAGAGAGAGACAGAGACACAGAAAGCGAGAAATCACCCCCTAGGAGGGATGGTCATGCCGCAATCCCTTCCCTTCCATTCTCCTCTCAGGATCTTGGGCACGCACACACACACGCCTGGTGTGAGTTTTAAGCCACCGGGTCCGGGACGCGAACCGTGGTCGACGACTACATGGGAGTCCAGAGACATATCCATTACGCTAACTGCTGCTCCCAGTAAGCCATCACGTAAAACCTAAATAATACAGGATTGTTCTTTTTTTCTTTTCTTTCTTTCTTTCTTTCTTTCTTTCTTTTTTTTTTTTTTTTACTATTAAGAAACAATTAGATGTGTACAGAAAATAGACCTTTAGTATGTCTAAAAATGTGTTGCAGCAGTGATGGCATTGTTCAAATAAGCATATGTCTTCTCAAGGTGACTGCTTTGGAGACCCACACACTTGGTCACATGTGTTAGCTAAACATGTCAGTCTCAGCTACTTCAGTTGCCATTTCTTTGAATAAACCAGATGTTTCCTTTTCACCTTTCCCCTTTCATTCTGTCATAAGTTTCTTTTCTGAAATGTTCAGTGCTCAGTTGATTCAAAGTCATTTTTATAGTACGATCTCTTCACTATGGTTGATTATTATGGGCCCAGCACGCTTCCGCTGCACAACTCTACTACAGTTGATTTTTAAAAAGTAAAAGTAGCAAGATAGAATAGTACTATGGATAAGGTAGATTTCACATCAAACCATTTCAGTTGAGCTTCAACCTTACTACTTAACAGCTGTGTGACTTATTTAATCAGTTAAGTCCATTTTTATTTTTATTTATAAAATAAAGATAAAAATTGTATCTATTTCAAACACTTATTATGACTATTAGGATAATAAATATGGGGTTTGTGCATAATACTGGGCATGTAGTAAAGGACTGACAAGCATTACCTATGATAAAACCATATTAGGCAAATTGTGAGATCTTGGAAAGACTTAACACATAAAGAATGTTAGCCCACTTATAGGCGTTGCTGCCAAGAACTGCAACTCTAAAAATAGCTAGGTAATTATGAGTTAATCATGGATTGTTAACATGGGCTGATCTGAATATTTATGTATTATTTTGTTTGATGTAGTGGAAAGAAACATGTTCCTAAACAAACCAGTCCTGGTTCCAGTGTGTGATTCTAGGTAAATCTTTTAGCCTAAGCCTCTTTTTCCAATATAATGTAACAATGCCTGTCTTCCTAGGGAAATGTCCTAAAATATAGGTAAGAACTTGGCAATTACTTCTCTCCATTTTGTTAATAAAGAAGAGAAAACTGGATGCATTTTTTAAGAACCAGAAAATCACAATGAACTTGGAGTTTACAATAAACCTCCAGAGGTATTTATTTCATCACTTGGAGAACTAGGGTGTAAGAGGAAAGTAGGTAACTACTGACTTAGATCATAGGTGTTTATGACATATCAAGCAGAGGTGACTGAACAAAAGTTTGTGTTTGGGTACGAGTTACTCAACTCCTCTGAACCTGTTACTTCATCCATATACAATGAGTAAGTGACATAATGAATGTACCTTTCAGTTGTCCACTTTTTTTTGTTTTTGGTTAATTTAAATAAAATACGAAAGAAAGACAGCGCGGGCTAGTGAGAGCCAGATGGGCACTGGGCGACTCTAGCAGAGGAAAGAGAACTAAACATGGGCAAAGGGGATCCTAAAAAGCCAAGAGGCAAAATGCCATCATAGGCATTCTTTGTGCAAACTTGCCGAGAGGGGCACAAGAGGAAGCGCCCAGATGCTTCAGTCATCTTCTCAGTTTTCTAAGAAGTGCTCAGAGAGGTGGAAGACCCGTGTCTGCTAAAGAGAAAGGAAAGTTTGAAGATATGGCAAAGGCAAACAAGACCCGTTATGAAAGTGAAATGAAAACCGATATCCCTCCTAAAGGGGAAACAAAAAAGAAGTTCAAGGATCCCAGTGCACCCAAGAGGCCTCCTTCGGCCTTTTTCTTGTTCTGTTCTGAATATCGCCCAGAAATCAAAGGAGAACGTCCTGGGCGATTCATTGGTGATGTTGCAAAGAGACTGGGAGAGATGTGGAATAACACTGCTGCAGATGGTAAACAGCCTTATGAAAAGAATGCTGCTAAGCTGAAGGGAAAATACGAAAAGGATATTGCTGCATACCGAGCTAAAGGAAAGCCTGATGCAGCAAAAAAGGGAGTTGGCGAGGCTGAAAAGAGCAAGAAAAAGGAGGAGAAGGAAGATGGGGAAGATGAAGAGGATGAAGATGAAGAAAAAGATGATGAATAAGTTAGTATTAGCGCAGTTTTTTTCTTTGTCTATAAAGCATTTTATCTCCCCTGTACACAACTTACTCCTTTTAAAGAAAAAAAAAATGAAATTTAAGGTCGTGTAAGATTTATTTTTAAACTGTACAGTGTCTTTTTTTTGTATAGTTAACACACTATTGAATGTGTCTTTAGATAGCCCTGTCCTGGTGGTATTTTCAATAGCCAGTAACTTTGCCTGGTACGGAATGGGGGCTGTAAATTGACATAGAAATTTAAAGCAGGTTCTTGTTGGTGCACAGAACAAATTAGTAATATATAGGGATGGTAGTTTTTCATCTTCAGTTGTCTCTGATGCAGTTTATACGAAATAATTGTTCTGTTAACTGAACATCACTCTGTAATTGCAAAAAAAATGTTGCAGCTGTTTTGTTGACATTCTGGAAGCTTCCAAGTACAATTTTTTTATTAGAAAAAATTTAAAAATAAATAAAATACAGAAGATGTTTTTCTTATTTGACACAGTAAGACCTTTTACTAACCGAATTGTATTGGGGTATAGGGGAATAGAATATGCAAGAGGTAAATGGGAAGAGATAAAATAAGATCTTTCAATTGCTTTTGATTGATTAAAGTTTATCATGTGTTTAAGAGTAGGATTTATTTTCTCTGAGAGAGATATTTTTGTTATAAAATGTAAGCGCTCACCAGAGAGAGAAAGAGACAAAGAGGTAGAAAGCGAGAAGTCACCCCCTGAGGGGATGGCCATGCCACAGTCCCTTCCCCTCCAATCTCCTCAGGGGATTTTGAGCACACATGCCTGGTGTGAGTTGTGCCGAGTCCAGGACTCGAAATCTGGTTGACTACATGGTGGTCCAGTGATGTAACCATTATTCCACCTGCTGGTCTCAAGGGTAGGATCTTAAAAAGAAAATTTAATTTTTCAAGAAAAAAGGGAAAAACAAAGTCCCATAAAGATTGTTCAAATTTTGGGTCAGATGGTGGTGTGGTAGTAAAGGCCGTTGGATCACACATGGCCAAATGCACAGTTTGGGCCCAGACCCAGCAGCCTGAAAAACATGCCAGATGCATGTGTGTACATACACAAAATCCCAAAAGGAGGGAGAAATGGAGAAAGGATTGTGGTGTGATCATCCCTCATGGGGGAGTGTTTTCTTATTTTCTGTGTACATACCCTCTGGCAAAATTTTAAATAAAGAAAAAAATTTAAGTAATTGGATTTATATATATATATATATATATATATATATATACACACACACACACACACACACACATACACACACATATGCGTGCACACACATACACATACATGCTAAATATTAATCTAATTTTTTTTCCTAGAGTAGAAGACTCCATCATAGACCAATGATTCTCAAAGTGTGATACACTGTCATCACCTGGAAAATTATGAGAACTGTAATTTATTGAGCTTCATCCCAGACTTAACTGAATGAGAAACTCGGGTGGATTCAGCAGCCTATGCTTTATCAAGGCTTCCAGGAGGTCCTGATGTTTGCTAAAATAAGAAAACCACTGCTCTAAGTTTGAGCAAAGGAGTGTGTTCTTTGCGATGTGAGTTTGCACTTTCTTTCATCAAGAGAAGTCACTATCCACCCCCTTGGAATCTGGGCTAGTTTTGTTTAGTGCTTTGACCAAAAGAATGTGGCAGTAGTGACAGGATCCCAGTTGTGAAGGTTGGCCTCAGAAGTCCTTCATTGCCCCTCATTCTTCATATCACAGCCCTGCCATACAGGTGGACCGAGAGTAGCCTAGTAAAACATGAGGTATCACATGGAGGACAGTCCTTATCCTGCCGGAGGACATCCAGACGAGCCTTTAGCCAGTCCATTTCTAAACACATGAGTGAGTCCAGCCAAGATTCAGAGAGCTGCCTACAAGATTCACAGCGGATGGATGAGTAAAGCTGGAAAGAGTAGCCCTACCTAGTTGGACTATTGGCCCAGAGTAATAGTAAATGCTTAATGTTTGAAGCCACTGAGCTTTGGTGTGATTTGTTATGCAGTAGTATGTGAATTGATATATTCTACCCCAATGTATAGAACAGATGTTACTCCAGGCCTTTAGAAACTTTGTAAGGGTTACAATGACAAGAATCATTTATAAAAACTTTTTTTTTTTAGAGAGATTTTTGCCATAGGGTGCATGTGCTTGCCGGAGAGACAGAGAGAGTCAGAGAGACAGAAAGCGAAAAATCACCCCCCACGAGGGATGGCCTCACCACAATCCCTTCTCCTCCAGTCTCCTCTTGGGATTTTGGGCACATATGCATGTGCCCAGTGTCAGTTTTAGACCACCAGGTCCAGGACTTGAACTGCAATAGACTATGTGGGAATCTAGTGACATGACCATTACGCCATCTGCTGGTTCCTATAGTAAAATTTTAATGAGGTTAAGACAACACATAATTTGTAAAGATTTACTATGAAAAATTCTATAAAGATCATTTTAAGGATTGCTAATGAATCTATGTACGTCATTACTAATTGTTCCAACAACCCTGCAAAGAAGGTATTATTAGACCCATTTTTACAAAGGAAGAAACTGAGAGCCACATAGGTTCGGTAATTCACACAGTGGCAACGTGGTAAGTAGTAGTCAAGTTGATACTGGAACCCATATCTTTTTATTTATTTATTCATTTTTTGTTTGCTTATGAGAGGTTTTTGCTGTAGGGTGCGTGGGCTCCCAGAAAGACAGAGAGAGACATAAATAGAAAGCGAGAAATCACCCCCCCGGGGGGCGGATGGCCACGCCACAATCCCTTCTCCTCCAGTTTTCCCCTGGGATCTTGGGCACGGATGCAGACATGCCCAGCGTGAGTTTAAGCCACTAGGTCCAGGACTACAAACTGTGGTCGACTACATAGGAGTCCAGTGGCATTGCCATTATGCCAACTGCTGGCCCCTGGAACCCATATCCTTTATAATAGTTCCAAAGTCCTTATTATGGGGGCCATCAATCAGGTGTGGTGGTAGAGAGGCTGGAGTCCCATTTGACTGACCATGCTTCAAGTCCTGGACCTGGTGGTTTGCTTTCTCACTTTCCCTTTCTCTCTGTTGGGTCAAATAAAAAAAAAAAAATAATAAATGAATAAATATTTAAAAAACAAACAGAAACAAATAAAAAGTTCTCATGTCTTCACTCTGCCACACTGACAGACCTGGAAGAATGGTATATGCCTTCCAGAGCAAATCCCTTATTTTTCAGGTAAAGAAATCAAAGAAATGCAATAACATGCTAAATTCATGGATGATATAACATGTTATATCTTTAAATGCCAAATTCTCACCCTTATTGCAAAATGGAGACTATGAGCAATAACCTCAGAGCTGTTTTGACTTGGGTATAAGAATCTTAATATTTGTGGGACCAGCAGTTAGTGTAATGGCTATCTCACTGGACTCCCACGTAGTCGACCATGGTTCGCGTCCGGAATCCGGTGGCTTAAAAACTCACGCCAGGCGCGTGTGCGTGGGTGACCAAGATCCCCAGAGGAGAATGGAGGAGAAGGGATTGCAGCGTGGCCATCCCCCCTGGGGGGTGATTTCTCGCTTTCTTTCTCTCTGTCTCTCTCTGGCTGGCTGGCGAGTGCACGCGCCCTATAGCAAAAACCTCTTAAAAAAAAAAAAAAAAGAATCTTAATATTCGTAAAAAAGAAAAAACTTATTGCCAGAGGGCACATATGAGGCGGGAGGGCACGCCCACTGAATAGGGTGAGGTCATGACAGGACCCCATCTAATTTCTCCCTCCCGTCAGCACTTTGGGCACGCACGCACGCACACATGCACACACGCACGCACGCATGTTCGCAGGCTCCCACGCGCATGCCCGATCTGTTTCTCGAGCTCAGCCCTTTGGGCCAGAATTGAAGGCAAGTCGGCTGTGGGGCAACCCGCTAAGACCGCTGCACTACAAAAAAGCTTCATTTTTAAATGAGCGGAGTAGATGATTCTGCTGCAGGTGGGTTATACGTTTTCCCAGAAGTTCCAGTCCAATTAGTCATGAAGCCCAGATTCAAATTCTGTTTTCTGACTCTGGGTAAAGTCGGCTTTAAACTCTGTTAGTGATTTTCAGTAGAGTGGGGAGACGAATTCTCTCTGATGTTGCAGTGTGGGCTGGGGATGGTGTACAACAAAATTACCCTAAGGAGCTTTTTCGAACCACACCTTTGTAATCTGGTAAACCCTTGAGGCAGACCACCCACTGGGAGCCCCAGCTTTAGTGAACTACTGTGACTGATGACTTTGTGTTACCCTTTTCTGCTCTCAGTGTGTGGGGGTTAAAAACAAAAGCAATGGTCTCTGTGGTCAAATGAAATAATAATAATAATAATAATAATCATCATCATCATCATCATCATCATCGAATGAAATAAAACAGGACTTAAACCCATAACAACAATAGCAACAACAAGGAAGGCTGGGAGAAGCTACTGCCTTGCTTTGTGCCGCCTCAATTAGTTTTTCTGGTGAAATTTACTCTCACCCATGAAATCAATAAATACTTTAGTGAGAGTAGGACTCACATCTAACATTTTGGCAACAAGTATATAATGACAATCTTGGCTCCTGCTGTTAAGCGGTACCCTGACGGCTTTGAACTCTACCCCCGCATTTACGTGACACCTATCTTAGGTAAGAGCAGTATGGATCTTCAGGTTAGAGGTTTTTAGCTTAACATTGATTCAGTCAAAAGTTTTTCTGCTTTGACCGTTATCAAGTAAGCACTCTTCTGCCTGTTCTCCTTTTTCTTGGTGAGTGGTTATTGGATCCTTCTACAATGATCTGACTGATCTACCAATATGCCTGTCTTATTGATCACCTGTTCTAGTGCTCGATACCTGCCTTTCGCCATTCCTGATGTTAAGCAACCATCTATCTGCCTACATAACTGCTAGTTCTTTTGGTGTAGGATCTACCTGGCAACTGTGTGTGTATCTTGTCTGTTCCACCCCTTTACCCCGCTTATACCCTCTCCACCCAAGATGAAAAAAGATTGAAACCTCCCTTGGAACATCTATCCTATGGGTAATGAACTGGTTTCTGTCTGAGACGTTCAATCTTTTCTGTACGTAGCCTCTTTTAAAGCTGCCCCACCCACCACCCAGATCTCAGAAATGAAAAGCAAAGGGAAGAGAGAGGGCTGAGTGTGTGTTATGTACCTGGTCCTGGTGTCCAGAGGGCAGTATCTTTTTAATTTTTGAAACTCTATGGTTTGTATGAAGCCAAGCTACCCAGAAGAAACAGAACAGTGCTGACAAGGGGCAAGTTGCCCAAGAAAGCTACTTTAAGTTTGCCCAAGGCCTGCTGTATATTCAGGAACATACAGAAACCTGGTCCAGCGAGGAAAGTTTTATCCCATTTTTCCATTTTATTTACTGCATTAGTTGTCTATTAATACTGGGTAACAAATTACTACAAATTTCTGGCTTACAGTGGACTACAAAGTATTGAACTTCAGAAATTTGAAGTGAGGGGCCAGCAGATGGTATAGTGTTTATTTCACTGGACTCGCACATGGTGACAAGGGTTCGAGTCCTGGACTTGGTGGCTTGAAATTCTCATTGGGCAAATTTGCAAGTGTGCCCAAAATCCCAGGAGGAGAATGGAGGAGAAGGGATTGATGCTTGGCCAACCCCCCTGGGGGGGTGATTTCTTACTTTATCTCTCACTATCTCAATTTCCTCCTGCCACCCCCCCCCCCCACGGGAAAAAAAAAAACTTCTAAAAAAAAAAAAAAAAGAAAGAAAAGAAAGAAAAAGAAAAAAGAAAAGAGGGACCAGCAGGTGGCATGGTGGTTGGGATGCTGGACATTCCCACATGGCTGACCATGGTTGGAGTCCTGGACCTGGAAGCTTGCTTTCTCACTTTCTCTCTCTCTCTCTCTCTGTGTGTGTGTGTGTCTGCCCAAATTAAAATAAAATGAATGAATAACTAAAATTAAATACAAATAATTCTTAAAAAAAAAAAAAGAAAAGAAATCTGAAGTGAGACTTATGAGGCAGAAATTTTGGAAGCTGTAGAGAAGAACCTATTGCTTTGCTTTCCCTAGTTTCTAGAGGGCAGTTACATTCCTTGGCAAGTATGTGCCCCCTTTTCCATTTCAAAGCCAGAGACAGAAGATTGACTCTCACATCTTATCACTCTAATATGGACTCTCCTGCTTTCTTTTGCACTCATAAGGATTCCCATGATTATGCTGAGTCCGCACAGATAATTCAATATAATTGCCTTATTTCAAGGTTATCTGATGAGCAACCTTGATTCCATCTGCAGCTTTAATTCCACTCTGCCATATATTTACAAATTCTGGGACTTGAGATGTGAACATCTTAAGGGCCATTATCCTGCCCACCACATCTACCTAGCAAGGAAACAATTCTCATGGTAAACAAATACAGGTGTCTGAAAAGATAGCTATTCCCTAGAAATCACAAAGACCAAATACAAATAAAAATGTTCCAGACTCTTTGACCTTCGGGAATTGACATACACTGAAATTCTAAGGAGATTGAGGAGGGAATTGCTATGTAGTAGCCTGTATGAATGTGTCTTTTAGAAATCATATGTTGTTCCATAGTTCAGACTCTAAATAGTTTTCACCCAATGGCATCATACCTATGTGTATGTGAAAATCATTTGTAAAAAGCCGTTTCCACCCCCTACAAAAGAAATGTGGATCAATTAAATGAAATGGGTATATGTATAAACAGAAGGAATAGAGCAACATATGGCTTTATAAAGGTAAGTTTTGTGTATGTGTGTGTGTGTGTGTGTGTGTGTGTGTGTGTGAGCGTGTTTGCATTCTTACTATAATATTTCTCAGTCTCAAACCATCATTTGCTCTGACTCCAACCCTGGATCCCATCTATGTTATTGATTTAGTAACCAAGTCAGTAATTTAAGTGCTGCATGCCTAATTCTGTTTACAGAATCAAAGGATTTTCAAATGGAAGCATTTATCTGGAATTGGAGATGAAATCTATGTAAGTGTAGAGAAAAATCTTGAGTCTGAGAAATATAATTAAATTACTGCACTTTTTTTTAATTGAACTCAAAATCAGTTTGTTGAAAAAATGAAATGTCTCCTATTTTTATCTTTCCGATTCACTTTTAAAGGGAAAACAGCTTTATTAATTTTGTAAATACAACACTTGCTCACTTGCTCATTATGAGTTCACATCATGCAGAAAAGTAAAAATACTTTTTTAAAAAGTCACCCCAAATTCTTTTTTTACTACTATTACCATGTAATGTATGCAATTTAAAATAAGTATTGAAGTAATGGAAAGTCAAGTGAAACTGAAAAGAATTGGGATGAATTGCTAAACTTCAAATAAATATTGTGTTATGTACAGACTCTATTATTTCTTAAGAGATCTCTCTAGGGCCAGCAGGTGGCATGGTGGTTAAGGTGTTGGAATTCCCACATGGCTGGCACATGGTTTAAGTCCTGGACCTGGCAGCTTGCTTTCTCACTCTCCCTCTCCTCTCTCTGTCTTTCTCTGGCAAAACTCATGTGAAAAATATTATGAACAATAATAAATAAATAAATAATTATTTAAAAAAGAGATCTCTCTAAATTTAGGAAGTTATTAAAAACATTAAAATAGCAAAATCATAGCTTTAAATCAATTTCAGTGGTAGAGGCATCAATTGTCTCTCTACCCTGTAAGATGAAGCCATTCTCTTCTTCCCTTCTTTTCCACCACTTGAGGTTGTATTTATATTATATACTGCCAGGATTTATGCATTTACATTCTGTTCTATAATTATCAATATGTAGATACATTTTTAATTGATTCAATGCTCACTTAAGACCTTTCATGATTTTCCTCCTTTTCTTTTCAGACATTTTCTAAGTAGTTGAATTTCGTTATCAAGTAATGGGCGTTCACCTGTTTCCTATTTCAGTTTAGTTTTGTTTTAGTGAAAAGGGCCCATGAGTGTTGTATTCTACAGATTTATGTAATATTTGAGCACATCTGCCTGTTCTACCTATTGTGATTGTATACCATATAACTGTAGTACTTTGTATTCCTAGGAAGTTTATAATGTTGGATTATATTTCTTTTCCTTCATAATATCTTGGATGTTTTCCAGTGATTTTTGTTACTGAATGTTATTATGGAATAATGTAGGACCAAATAAAGGGCCAACCTACGATGTGGTGGTTAGGAGACTGGATTCCATATAGCTGAACACATGGTTCAAGTCCTTGACCCAGTGGCTTGAGAAACACACCAGGTGTGTGCCTGCCCAAAAAAACCAAAAGGAGGGAGAGATGGAGGAGAAGGGATTACAGGGGACCATATCCCATGGGAGAAGGGGTGCTTTCTTGCTTTCTCTCTCTCTCTTTCTGTCTCTCTCCAGTGATTGCATATGCCCTGGCAAATGTAAAAGAAGAAAGAAAAGAAGACTAATAAGGATTTATATCACATTTGGGTATTTGTATCAAATTGTCTTTGACTGTTTGGTCCTTTTCAATCTATAGGTTAGGTTTTTACTTCATTTTGGAGAAAGCTGCTTTTTCATTAAAAAATGTATCTTTGGACACATTTCTGTATTTTACACTTATTTATTCATTACTTTTTTACCTAAGAGACATTGGTATGTTTCACAGAATTTGTCATTTCTCCATTTCTATATGCTTTCTTATTAATTTCTTCCTTTTTAAAAATCTGCTTTTACCATCATTATCTTGGGTATTTCTTGCTTGCTTTTGGAATTTATTTTTAGTCCTTTAATGATATCTTTTCAGTTCTTTATTTCCTTAGGTTCACAATCCCTGTTTTCTCTGTTTTTCAGTTTTTAAACTCATTTTTTGTATTTTTATTTTATTCTTCTTAAATTATTTTAAATGACAAAGCACTTGCAGCAAAATTAATTCACTTTCTTGCATTATTATTTTTTTTTTCTGGAGTTGGTTCAATGTGATCTTTTAAACACCCTTTTCTCCCTTCCTAATCTGTTTGCTTAGTCACCATGCTGTTTCTTTTCATCTTCCTTGTGCTTGAGGATCTATCTAAACCTGCATTTATTTTCTTATAATGAAAGGAACATTTTGACACACTTGCCATATTAAGTAAAATCAGTTTATTTTCCCCCTCTTAAAGAGAGATTGAGGATTGGGAATTTGATGTTCTTGTTTTTTTCCCTCTGGACCATGAAAACAAAATTGGAATGGAGAGACCTTTAGATTGTGTGACCATCAGTCTTTGCTATCATTTTGCACATTTTGTTAAAGGTCTTCTACAGAGTTCAATGGCAGTGGTATAGTATGTTACTCTCATTGGGGATATAGTTGGAACTAGGGTGGGTCTTTCCATTCTGAGTATAGACTCCATTTCCTTCTAAGACAGAGCCCATACCATTGTTCACTTTCTCTATTTCACCTCTTCCTCTTTGGTGACCATTTCTGTAACTCCCCAATGAGAAGATAGAAAAGATAGTTGTCTGCTCCTCTTGGTACCTTTCTTGTTTGTGATGGTTAATTTTATGTGTCAACTCGATTGAATCCCAGGGCACTGCCTAACATACTTGCCTAAACATTATTTCTGGGTGTGTCTGTGAGTGTTTACAGGTGAGATTAGCAAAGGGTGAGTAAAGTAGATTGTCTCCTCAATGTGGGTGGACATCATCCAATTCTTTGAGGGCCTGAGTACAACCAAAAGGCAGGAGAGAAATGTACTCTCTGACAGTTCGAGCTGGAGCATTGATCTTCTTTTGCCTTGAACTGAGACCATTAGCTCTCTGGTTCTTAGGCCTATGAACTCAAACTGAACTGTATCATTGGCTTTCCAGTGTATTCAGATTGCAGGTGGCAGATCATGGTATTTATCACCCCCACAATTGCACGCGGCAATTTATCAGATTAAATCTCTATGCATGTGTGTATATGTAACACATTGGTTCAGTTTCTCTGGAGAACCCTAATACACTCTTCTTTTTTTTAAAGTTTTGCCAGGAAGTACTTGCACTCACTGAGAGAAAACAGAGAGAGGGAAAGTGAGAAGCCTGTGGGGGATGGTCACACTGCCATCTCTTCTTCATTTCTCCCTCCTTTCTAGGTTCTGGGCACACACAAGCACCCAGTGCATGTCTCAAGCTCCCGGGTCTGAGACTTGAATCACACAGTTAGCCTCGTGGGATCTAGCTACCACAGCCACCGTGCCACAGACTGGCTTTTATTGGGTTGTCGGAAAAGTCATGCATGATGTATTTTTTTCTATGCAAAAACGCGTCGCGACTTTTCCGACAACCCAGTAATATGCTATTGACAGAGATCGATTAGGACTGTATTCTGGTGGCCTTTTCTTAACTCTCTTAGTGTCACAGGAGATAAAGTGGTTTCTCTGATGAGGAATGTTGCTTCTGACCTCGGAGGTTAATTTGTCTAATCTGGATTTTAGTTGGTGGCCCATTTTGCTCTTATTCTGAGCTATGCCATCAATTTAGCCTCTTAAAGTTAAAAATGTAATATTTATGTCTCCCATCTACCTACGTCTGTGCTCTTTTTCATTATTTCCTCTTCAGGACACAGGAAAGCCCTCTCAAAAACCCTAAAAGTATAGGTGGGTGGAGGGGAGGTAGGTTAGGTATTGACCTCAGGAGTCTTACTATGCCATCTGCTAGAATCCTCTACTTACTTCCTTGGCTACTTCATTTTTTTTTTTTTTAAAGATCTTAGTTTGTTACCCTTTCCTCATATATATGCCTTTTTTTTTTTTTTTTGGAGGAGGAGGGGCTGTTTTTTATGATTTTTTAAAACTTGTAGTCCGTTCTGTAATTTACTTTCACTTGATCGTATTTGCATGTATGTTTGAACTCATTTTTTAAAAATTAATTTTTTTTGAATAGGCAATGCGAAGTACAAAATGCAGAAGATGCATATTTGGGGGCTAGCTGTGTTGTGCTGGTTAAAGCACTGGACTCCCACATGGTGGACTGCAGTTTGAATCCTAGACTTCGTGGCTTGCTTTCTCATTTTTTCTCTCTCTTCCCCGTTTTAGTCCACATGTCCTATAGCAAATTAAAAATAAATAATAAATAAAATTAAATAATAAAAAAGATGCAAATGTGTGTATAATAAAAAGTGTTTTACCCAGTTCTATCTCCCATCCATTATAGATTCTCAGAGACAATTACTATTACCAATTTCTAGTGCAAATATCTAGAAATGTTTTTTTAATATGTATGTATATGTGTGTGTATATATATATGTGTGTGTGTGTGTGTGTGTGTATGTGTATATTCTTTTCAGTTTTTTTTTTTTTTTTAGAGGGTTTTTTTTCAGGGTGTGTGTGCTTGCCCGAGAGACAGAGAAAGACAGGGGGAGAGAGACAGAAAGTGATAAATCACCCCCCAGGGGGGATGGCCACGCCACAATCCCTTCTCCTCCATTCTCCTTTTGGAATCTTGGGCACACACGCACACGTGCCCCATGTGAATTTAAACCACCCCGGTCCGGGACTCGAACTGCGGTCCACTACATGGGAGTTCAGCGACATAGCCATTACGCTAACTGCTGGTCCCATTCTTTTCAGTTTTAACACAGAAAAATTATACAGCATACATAGTTGTTTTTCTTTAAATTATATCTCTTAATTTTTTTTTTTTTAGGTTTTTGATATAGGGCACGTATGCTCACCAAAAGACAGAGAGACAGAGAGAGACAGAAAGCAAGAAATCGCCCCCCAGGGGGAGATGGCCATGCCACAATCCCTTCTCCTCCATTCTCCTCTCAGGACTTTGGGTATGCACGCACACACTCCTGACATGATTTTCAAGTTACTGGGTCTGGGACTCAAACTACCGTCAGCCATGTGGGAATCCAGTGCTTTAACCACTGTGCCACCTGCTAGACCCTATAAAGTTATATCTTAAAAGTGAGTCCATATAAAAACACATTCAACCATTGTACTCATCTTTGTTGTGCATAGAATTTCAGTCTATATTTCCTTATAGTTGCGTAATTCAAACTCACTAGATGTAATAAAAATAAACTTTTGCTTCTCCCTCTACTCCTTTAAAATTTATGCAGTGGGCATCTTCTTCTCCTGCTCCTTGGTAGAAGCTTGGGCAGATCTTCACTTTTCTGCTTCCTCTTAAAAAATGAGAGTCCTGGGGCCAGTAGGTGGCGTGGTAGTTAAGGTGCTGGTCTCCCACATGGCTGACCACGTTTTGAGTCCCAAACCTGGCGGCTTGCTTTCACTTTCCTTCTCTCTGTCTGTCTCTTTCTGGTGAATGCTTGTGCACTATAGCAATAATAATAATAATAACAAATAATAATTTTAAAATATGAGAGTCCTACATTCACTCTGTCACAGACAGACTGATTTATAAATCAGGGTATACTCACCAGAGGTTACGTAAAATTTAGAAATAAACAGTTGAAAAGTGATTTAACATACAGTCTTCTCTCCAGCCAGGCTTTATGTTGGTGACCTGCTGAGGCAAAGGGAAACAGAATTTGATGTGACACTCTTCCTCTTTATGGTTCCCCCAGCCTCCCTCCCAAACCACAACATTTTCTAGGTTCTAAATCTGTTTATCACTCTCTGATGTCTCCGCTCCTGGTTTGTGGGATACCCTACAGAGAACTCATCTCAAGCTTTCTCACTGGTCCCGATGAAAGCTTTCTTCTGGTACCTTGCTAAGCTCCGTTAGCACCGAGGTCAAAAGCGAACTGTGTAGCCCCATATGTGCTTATCTAAATTCCTCCATAGTTTGAAACAAGTGTAAAAAAATTAAAAACTTTCTTCACTTCCAAACATACACACACACTAAATGACCACATGCAAAGCCTCTCTGTTGCCCAATCTATTTGCATGCCTTCGTCAACTCACACAAATAAGCTCAGTGAGAATCACACAGGGCTGTGCTACCCTGAAATCAGGGGTGTTTGGAAATGACTCTTCCGTTGTGCAATAATGCAGAATCAGAAAACAAACAAACAGCAACAACTCTTAAGTTTTTGATGCTTTGTTCAACCTGGAATGTTTTTGATTAACTGTAATTTTTTAAAATCACATTCAACTATTTATTATCTTGATAGCTATGTTTTTGGAATCCCCTAAAATTTTTAAGATAAGTTTTTATTTTTGAAGGCTAAAGGGCACTTGTGAGAGAGAAAAGAGAGAGAGAGAGAGAATGCATGTGTATACCCCCAACTTGGACTGGTCATGCCACAGTCCCTTCATCTTCTATTTTTCCATTCCATCAGAATCCTGGGCACGCATGCATATGCCTGGCATATTTTTCGGGCAGCTGGGGCTAGGATTTCAACCTGGCAAATCACTGGGAAAACTACAGTCATCCTATGTGGAATTGGACTCCCTCTGCCCAGTGCTTAATGGCGCTGACTCTTTTATAACAGCTTTATCAAGATATACTAATAATTTACATATCATAGAATTCATCTATTAGAAATGTACAATGAAATGATTTTTAGTACATCCAGAGAATTTTCAACCAACAGAATGTTAGAACATTTTAATCACCGTATAAACAAAACAAAACTAAACAAAACTACAGTAGTGGGTCAGCTGGTAGTTTAGTGGCTAAAGTGCTGGATCCTGCATGACTGACTACACGGTTTGTTTGATTCCTGAATCTGGTGGCTTGAAAAACACACATTAAAAAAAAAAAAAGAAAGAAAAATACATGTGTATGTGTGCTAAAATCCTGAAGAAAGGGAGAAATGAAGGAAAAGGGGTTGCAGTGTGACAGTTCCCTTTAGGGGGGTATTTTCTTGTTTTCTCTCTCTCTGGCAAGCTGGCAAAATTTTAAAAAGGTATATATCATTATTTTTTATAATAATTATTATGTTTAATTTGCTTCAGGGCATGTGTGTTCACCAGAGAAAGGCCGGGGTGGGGGGGGGGAGTGTGAAAGCAAGCTACCAGTTCCAGGACTGAAACAATGGTGGATGACATTGGAGTCCAGCACCCTAATTACCATGGCACCTGCTGGCTCCATCTCTGGCAATTTTAAAAAAAAATAAAATAATAAAATACAAAAATAATCACTCTCCTTTCCCCTACTCTAGGCAGTAGTCTTATGCAATCTATTTTTTGTCTCTATAAGAATGACAGCGTATGTCCACATGAACGTTCATGGTAGCATTATTCTTTATAGTCAAATACTACCAAGTCCCCTTAAGTTTTGCATTTGCACCTGCTTTCTTTAGCAACATTCCTCCTTCTTTTCCCTTCAGTACATTTCTCTCCAAGGAAATTGCTTCACAACATCCTCCCTCTTTTTATGCTCTGAGCTGTTTTTATAGCCTTGATCCAGCTGAGACATCCACATTTTGAAATTGGTTCTGAGTAGATAATAAGTAGTATAGGTTAGCATCTTGAGGCGCAGATCCTAGAAATAAGCTAGCTGGTTTATGTCTTGTCCTTGCCAATTACAAGTATAGTTACTTAAACTCTCTTAACTTTGCTTTCCTCTTCTATAAAATTGAGATGATTGTATTATGTTACCATGAAGTTGTTGTGAGGCGCAAATAAATCTGTGTGAACTGCTTATGGCAATGCCAAATAGTCACATAATTAAATAAGTTAGTTTTTTAAATTTTGAATTTTATTGTGGTAAAAAACTCATTAAATTTACCATTGTATGAATATACTATATTTTGTTTGTCTGTTCATCTGTCAGTGGATATTGAGGTTGCTGCTACCATTTGGCTATTGTGAATAGTGGTGCTAATAACAGGGATACATGAATAGCTCTTCAATTCCTTGCTCTCAGATATTTTCTCTATATACCCAGAAGTGGGATTGTGTATTATTATATGTAATAGTTCTATTTTGAATTACTTTGGGCACACTTCATCCTGTTGTACCGTTTTATGATCCCACAATTAGTTAACAAAGGTTCTGATTACTCCACAACCCCACCAGCTATTTACTGGTTTTTTTTTTTTTTTTTGCTACAGGGTGCGTGTGCTCGCCAGACAGACAGAGAGAGACAGAGAGACAGAAAGCAAGAAATCACGCCCCAGAGGGACAGACATACCACAATCCCTTCTCCATTCTCCTCTCAGAATCTTGGCCACACATGCACGCACACCTGGCATGAGTTTGAAGCTGCTGGGTCTGGGGTTTGAATCACAGTCAGGTACGTGAGAGTCCAGAGACAAAACCATTATGCCATCTGCTGGTCTCTTATTTACTATTTTTGAATAGTAGTCATTTTTATGAATGTGAGATATGCATTGTGGTTTTTGTTTGCATTTCTCTTATGATTAGTGATGTTAAGCATCTTTTATATACTTTTTGGACACTTATACATCATCTTTGGAGAAATGACTACTCAAGTTCTTTGCCCATTTAAGAATCAGGTTACTTGACCTTTTGTCGCTGCATCATAAGAGTTCTATATGTCTTCTGGAATATTAATTTCTTATTTGACATATGATTCACAAATATTTTCCCCTTATGTGGGATACTTTTTTATTCTCTTGATTATGTTCTTTGATGAACAAGTGTTTATATAAATTTTTTTTTTTTTTGCAGAGGGTGCATAAGCCAGTCAGTGAGAGACAGAGGAGGAGGGAGAGAGGAAAGCACTCCCTGGGGCAAATGGTCATATCACAATCCTTCTCCATCTCACCCTCATTTTGGGATTTTGGGCATGGACGCATATGTGTCTGGTGTATTTTTCAAGTCATGTGGTTGGCCATGTGGGATCTGGAAGCCTTAACCACCAAACCACGGAGCCAGCCCAATGGACAAGTTTGTTTGTTTGTTTGTTTCTCTTTTTTTGGAGAGGTTTTTGCTATACGGCGCGGGCGCTCCACAGAAAGACAGAGAGAGACAGAAAGTGAGAAATCACCTTCCATGGGGATGGCCTTGCTACAATCCCTTCTCCTCCATTCTCCTCTTGGGATTTTGGGCATGCATGCACACGTGCCCAGTGTGAGTTTAAGCCACTGGGTCTGAGACTTGAACAGTGATTGACTACATGGGAGTTCAGCGACGTAGCCATTACGTTAACCGCTGGTCCCCCAATGAACAAGTTTCTAACTTCAAGATGGTTGTTTTCTTAATGTGCTTTGTAAATTTAACATATAGTAGTCTGTCTTTGGAACTTCATATCTGTGTTGGTGGAAACTTTAATTTTAACATCCTGTAATATTTATTTAGATAGTTCCTTCCTTATTTACAAACATTTAAGATTTTTCCAATATTATCCTGTTATCAACCATTCTGTACTTTTTTGACATGTGTCTTTTTTTTTTTTTGAGAAGTTTTTGCCATAAGGTGTGTGTGCTTGCCAGACAGAGAGAGGGAGAGAGACAGAAAGCGGACAAACCCCCCAGGGGAGATGGTCATGCCTCAATCCCTTCTACTCCATTCTCCTCTGAGGATCTTGGGCACGCATGCACACGCGCCCGGCATGAGTTTTAAGCTACTGGGTCTGGGACTTGAACCATGGTCGACTACATGGGAGTCCAGCTACATAGCCATTATGCTAACTGCTGGTCCCGGCATGTGTCATTTTTCATTTGTGAAAGGACATCTGTAGAAAAAAATGTCTAGAAGTGGAATGACTGAGTAAAATAATTTATACTTTTAAAATTTTGATAACATATATCATTTATAGTCCTACCAGAAAGATATAAAAAATGTCTAATTTTCTGAC
This sequence comes from Tupaia belangeri chinensis, assembly GCF_000334495.1. Classification (NCBI taxonomy): domain Eukaryota; kingdom Metazoa; phylum Chordata; class Mammalia; order Scandentia; family Tupaiidae; genus Tupaia; species Tupaia belangeri. The sequence continues at coordinate 1,227,517 of NW_006159555.1, forward strand.
ATACAGGACCTTGCAGTAGAGTATGTAATCAAATTTCCTTGTTTGACAGTCTGATACATTTATATTTTTAAAAAAGAATTATTTATTTAATTTTATTTATTATTATTTTTAAGTTTTCTGTAGGGCACATGTGCTCACCAGAGAGAGAGAGACAGAGAGAGAAAATAAGAAAACCACGAAGTCTGGGACTCACACTGCAGTGGACCATGTGGGAGTCAGCACCCTAACCATCATGCCATCTGCTGGCCCCACCAATTTAAAACAATCTAAAAAGTTGTATTTTATTTTGAATTTTCATTTGTACTTGTTTTATTGTAAGGAGAAGCAAAATCATTTCATAATATTTGTTTTTTAGTTTTTGCTATAGGGTTTATGTACTCACCAGAGACAAACGTGGGGGGGAGTGAGAAATCACCCCCCAGAGGGAAGAGCCACACACAGTCCCTTCTCCTCTATTCTCCTCTGGGAATCTTAGGCAGTACACACATATATGTGCCTGGCATGAATTTCAAGGCGCTTATCCCAGACTCAAACCATAAAGATGACCATCTAGCCCCATAACTGCCACGCCACCTGCTGGCCTAATCATTTCATAATTTAAAAGCCACTTGGTTTTCCTTCTCTGTGAAGTCTCTATATGTCTTTTGCCCATTTTGAGGGAATGACTTAATTAAAAAAATTATTTTAGGAATTCTTTGTATATTAAATAAACCAACTGATTTTAATGAGAGCGCTAAACATTTTTTCTTGAATTTACCTATTTTTTGCTGTCTTTGACTGTTCTTTGTTACTATAATAGAATACGTGACTGGGTCATTTATAAAAAATATAAATTTATTTGGCTCATGGGTCTGGAGGCTGGGAAGTCCAAGATCAATGGTCCAGCATCTGGTGAGGCCTTCTTGCTGTATCATTTGGTGGAAGGGCAAAAATAGGACAAGAGAGAGCAAGAGAGAGAACTCACTCTGGAGCCCTTTTATAATCAGCATTAGTTAGTTCATCCATGAGGTTGGAGTTCTCATGACCTAACCAGTTTCTACTAGGCCCCTCCTTCTAGTATTTTTGCACTGGAGATTAAATTCTTCCTCCTCCTCCTTCTTCTTTTAGAGATTTTTGCTATAGGGCACATGCACTTGCCAGAGAGACAGTGAGAGACAGAGAGACAGAAAGCTAGAAATCACCCCAGCCCACCCCACCACCCCCCGGGGGGTGGATGGCCACACCACAATTCCTTCTCCATTCTCCTCTTGAGATTTTGGACAAGCATGCACGTGAGTTTTAAGCCCCTGGGTCCAGGTTTTTAACCATAGTCAACTATGTGGGAATCCAGCAATCTAACCATTATGCCATCTGCTGGTCCCTGGAGATTAAATTTTAGTATGTGAACTTTGGTGGATACAGTTGAACCATAGCAATTGGTTTATGGTACTTATTGTTACATAGAAAATTTTGCATTTCAATAGCAATTTACATTTTTTATGTATTACCTTAAAAAATTCATTCATTCATTCATTTTTAATTTGATCAGAGAGAGAGAGACAGAGTAAGGGAAAATGAGAAAGTAAGCCTCTAGGTCTGGGACTTGAACCATGGTTGTCCATGTGGGAATCCAATACCTTATCCACCACACCACCTGCTGATGCTTGTATTACTTTATTATTATTTTTTTAGAGGTTTTTGTTTTAGGGCCTGTATGCTTGCCAGAGAGAGAGAAAGTGACAGAGACAGAGACAGTGAGAGAGAAAGTGAGAAATGACTCCAGGGGGATGGCCATGCCGCAATCCCTTCTCTTCCACTCTCCTCCTGGGATCATGGGCACTCATGCACATGTGCCTGGTGAGTTTCAAGCTGCTGAGTCCTGGAATCCAACTGTGGTTGGCCATGTGGGAGTCCAATGATGTAACTGGTATGCAGTCTACTGGCCCTCCTGTATTAAACTTTTCAAAGAATCACACTTTAGAAGGCTTTCACACACTGAGAACTTTTGGTTTTTTAAATATTTATTTATTTATTTATCATTATTATTATTTTCACATGAGTTTTTCAGAGAAAGAGAGAGAGAGTGAGAAAGCAAGTCGCCAGGTCTGGGACTTGTACCTCAGTCTGCCGTGTGGGAATTCCAGCGCCTTAACCAACACACTGTCTGCTGGCCCCCCACACTGAGAACTTTTATGGCTTCCTTTTTTTGGAGTATTTTTTTTTTTACGTTTATCCTAAAAGTTTACTTTATTTTATTTATTTCTTACTGATATACAATTTATTTATTGTATATCCATTCACTGAGAGCATCATCACAACATATAAAATGTGATTTCCCATCCAGAATATGCTGCATAGTGGCTTAATCATACATGTTATCGTCAACAAATACTTTTCCATTTCTTGTTTCATATATATATTTATATGTATGTGTGTGTATATATGTACATATATGTATATGTATACACACATATATATATTTCCCCCCTATTTCTCACTCTCTGCAGTTTTCCACCTCTTTTCATACTGTATCTTGTGTCTAAAGTTGCTTTCCATTCCTTGTTTCCCCATTTTTTATTGATTCACAAAATATCTTAATTAATCTACTTTCAATAGCAAGTTCAGCTGATATATACATATCTGTGAACACATGTCTGACTTTAGGCATGAAACTCTGAGTAGAATGAATATATTATAAAGTAGCACCTAGCTGTGCTATATAGCTTACTGTGATCATTCAATAGATATTTTTTACTAATTTTTTTAATTTCAGGAGAAGCAGTTTTAGCTTTAATAAACCAAAATTTTAAAAATGCTAAGAGAGTTTTGCTTAAAACTTAAAGCCAGGACACAGGATTCTGTTCAAATAGTAGATACATGGACCTATCAACAGCTCAAGAGAAGACAAAAATTCTTAAATCTGGAAAACAAAGCATAGAAGAAAATCAGTAAGATCTTATTTTTATCAATAAGATTTTATCAATTAGATTCTATTTCACCAGTTCAGTCTCATGTACTTTACCTTCTGTTGTGGTCTGATTTTCCTGTTTAAATTCTGGAAGATAACATTCAACTCCAGACTTATCTCTACCATTAAACTGACCATTTTATTAGTTGTTTTTGAACTCTTATTTCTGTGTATAGCACTCCATTCAGAACTTCTTGGAGAGGTAGTTTGGGGTCGGTAAATTATTTCAGGTTGTATTTATCTGAGAATGCTCTTGACTTTTCTTCCCATATGAAGGATAATCTTGCCAGGTACAATATTCTTGTTGGAAATTGTTTTTCCTTTAACACTTTGAATATATTTTCCCATTCTTCCCTTACTTGCATTGTTTCTGATGAGAGGTCTGCTGTTAGCCTGATGGGATATACCTTCGTTGGTAACTTGACGTTTCTCTCTTGCCAATCTTAGTATCTTATCTTTATCTGTGGTTTTGGTCAATCTGGCTATAATGTATCTTGGAGAAGATCTTGGAGTTGATTCTATTTGGATCCTTTGTATTTCTTGGGACTGGATCTTCGAATATCTTTCTAGGTTTGGAAAGTTTCTTCCAGGATTTCATGGAATAGATGATCAATGCCCTTATTAGTCTCTTCACCTTCTGGGATACTGATTATCCAGATGTTTGGATAATTAATGATATCTAATATTTCTCATATATTATTCTCATTGTTTTGGGCTATTTTCTCAGTCTTCATGGTGGATTTTTCTAATCCAGCGATTTTGTCTTGTACATCCGAGATTCAATTTTATGATTGAATCTGCTTTTAATACTTTCAAGGAAGGTTTTGACTTCCTATATTATAGCCTCCATCTCTAACAGTTCCATTTGATTCTTTTTTATGGTGTGTATTTCCTCTTTCAGATCTTTCAAGAACTTCCTCACCTCGTGGAACTTGTCACCTCTTTTCTCTTACATCTTCTGGAGTTCATTGTCTCTCTTCTCTTGCATCTCTGTTAGCTTTATCAGATACTATGAATATTCTAAATTCTTTATCAGACATTTTGGTGAGTTCCATTGTACTGTCTGTGGATGAAGAGGAATTAGTCTTTTTCCTTGGAGGAGAGGTATTTTCTTGCTTTTTCATATTTCGTGTGCCCCTGTGGTAATTTCTGGTCATCTAATGGGTTGTGCATTTTTTCCTAACTCTTGAAGATCAATCTGAGTGTTCAGAGGCGTACAGGAGGAGATGATCTGCAATCTCTCTTCCATTCCATTTTTCATCCTTTGTGTGTCAGATTAAGTGGGAATAGAGGAATATTCTGACCCTAATAGTATTCAGATATTTGGATACTATTGACTTAGAACTGTCTATAAACTCAGTGTGTGGAGGCTGAGCAGCCAAAAAGAAAAAGAAAACAGAAGAGGAAAGAAGAAAAAATTACAAAGAAAAAATAAAAAAGGTGTTGAAAAAGCTTTGTATTTTATTTTTGAAAAGCAAGAAATGAAAACTACATGGCAGAAAGCAGTATTTCACACCTCAAGTTCAGTTTCCATCTCAGAAGGGTGTGGATTTGTGTCTCTCTGAAAAGAGAGAGGGGAAAGGATTGAATTAGCAAGATAGAGGAGGGACTTGAGAGCCCAGAAGATACTTTACCTTAAAAAGAATTAAAAAAATTAAAAGACACAGGGAGTCACAGAGAGACAGAGAGAGACAGAGAGAGATGGCGAGAAGGATACAAAGGTTGCCCTACCACTCAAGAAATCAATTTGGAGGGCGAACTTGAGGTGTGAAATACTAGTTTCAGGAACTAAAAATGAAGGTTTTCTGCTGAGACTTCTCCATCCAAATTCGTTTCTAGAGTGTTATGTCGCTGAATTCTCTGTCTCTCTGTTTTTCTGGTGAGTGCATGCGCCCTATAGCAAAAACCTCTCAAACAAACAACAACAAAATAAACAATGTATAAGGAGTCCTTGTCTCCACATGCTAACTTGTTACCTTTTGTCTTTTTGATAATAGCTATTCTATTAAGTATGAGGTGATAGTTCATTGTGGCTTCTGTTTGTATTTCCCTGATAATTAGTGCTTTTGAGCACGTTTTCATGTAACTATTGGGGCCATTTGTCTTGTCTGAATAAATGTGTTTTCAGGTCATTGCCAATTTTTAATTGGATTATTATTATTTCTGTTACCAAGTGTAATGAATTTCTTATATGTTTTGGATTTAAGCTATTGTTCACTTTATGGTTCATAAATATGTTCTGTTTGTAGGCTGCTTTTATGCCGCTGATTGTTTCTTTCGCTGTGCAAAAGCTGTTTTGTTTGATGCATTCCCACTCATCTATCTTTGCTTTTATTGCCTGTGCTTTCGGGGTCATATCCAAAATAATTGTTGCAAGGATCAATGACAAGAAACTTTTCCCTGTGTTTTTCCCATGTTTCCCTTCTAGGTCTCGTGTCTAGATTTTCAATCCATTTGTGTGTTGTTGGTTATTATTTTCTTTTCTTCAATATGATGTGAGATAAAGGTCTCATTCTTTTGCATGTGGCTATCCAGCTTTCCAAATACCATTTTTTGTAGTTATATACCTTGACTTATAAAGAAGTCAAGGGACCAACAGTTAGTGTAATGGCTATGTCGCTGGACTCCCATGTAGTTGACCGTGGTTTGCGTCCTGGACCCGGTGGCTTACAACTTACGCCGGGTGCGTGTGTGTGCATGCCCAAGATCCCAAGAGGAAAATGGAGGAGAAGGGATTGCGGCGTGACCATCCCCCCCGGGCGGGTGATCGCTTTCTGTCTCTCTGTCTCTTTCTGTCTGGTGAGCGCATGTGCCATATAGTAAAAGCCTCTAAAAAACAAAAAAGAAGTCATATCCATTTCCATTTTTTATCCCTTTTATTTATTCTAATACTCATTTTCATTGGCTAATGTCTCTACAATAATGATTCCTCTTTCTATATTATTATGATTTGCTCTGTCACTTTTTAAATCTCTGCCCAAATGTTACCTTGAAAGAGAAGATAACCATGATCATTCTGTATAAAATAACAAAGCCTGCCTCACTCTTTCTATGTCATAGGAGTTTCCCCTATCTAGTAATGTGTTCATTGGTTTGTTTATTGATTGATTTTCCCCTTAACACTGTAAACTACATGAAAATGGAATATTTGTTTTACATAAGGATTTGTCCCACTTCTAGAATATTGGTTAGTGCAAGTTGGCTCTGGCTCTAAATAAATGTTTGTTGAATGAATGTATGTGTGTTGAACAACAGCAGTGGTAAGGTTATCTCACTCGTTCTTGATTTAGTGACAATATATTTCTTGTTTTCCCATTAAATTAAAATACTGTGTAGTTGCCAATTAATATTTACTTAAAAATCTGTTTTATTTAACTTAAAAGCATTTCTAAAAACTTGGCTTTCTTTTTAGCTTACTGATTTAATTTTTTCTCAGAAATTTTTTTTTCTCCTGGCATTTAGTTCTACCTACCAATTTGTAAATGGATTATCATCATCATTTGAGCCTTCACGATTACATAACTAAAATTTAGTATTTGGCTTTGGGTCTTGTTGCTATTGCATTGCTTTTTTTAACTTGATCTTTTTGTTTTTTTTTCCTCAAGACATCTTGGCTTTGCTACATTTTGCCTGTAAAACCTATGAGGAGAAGTGCAAAAAATATAAATGTATAGCTCAACAACTTAACACAAAGCAAAATTCATAAAACCATTATCAGGTAAAAAACTAGATGGGGCTGGCAAGTGGCATAGTGGTTAAGGGCGCTGGACTCCCACATGGCCGACCATGGTTCAAGTCTCGAACCTGGTGGCTTGCTTTCTCACTTCCCTCTCTCTCTCTCTGATCAAACTGGAAAATAACAATGATAATAATAATAAATAAAGTTCAATGAAATAATTCTTAAAAAAAAATAAAAAAACAACTAGAACATTGCTAAAACTCCAGTACGGATTTTATCACTTCCCAGTCACTATTGGTGCTGACCACTATCTTGACTTTTAATATTATAATTTAAGTGTATTTTTAAAAATTTTTATATAAATGAAACATTTAATATGTATTCTTTTGCTTACATTCTTTTGTTCAACACTATTCATTATAAAATTCATCTATATTGTTACTTATAGGTGTAATTTCTCTATTTTTATTGCTGTATTATGATATTCTATTGTGAGAATATAGTATTTCTAGAATTCCCTGTTTTCTCTCCCTACACCCTAAAAAGGATAATTTTTATGTGCTCTTCACTCCTTTTTTCTTTCCTTGTAGAGCGTGGGCATTTTTTCCCCATGGATACCTTATTTTTTTGAAAAGGGATTATTATTTAATTTTATTTATTATTATTGTTTTTTAAATTGACCAAGAAAAACAGAGAGAGAGAAAGAGGGAAAACAAGCCTTAAAGTCTAGCACCTGAACTGTGGTCAGCCATGTGGGCGTCCAGCACCTCAACCACTAGGTCACCTGCTGGCCCTGGTGCCTCTTACTTTTCTTTTACAATTGACTTACCAAGGTCCCTGTTTTTCCTAGTCTTTCTTCTTACTCTAAGTCACCCTATTCTTCTTCTGTAGTTTTGCTCCATAAACCACATCCTCCAAAAAATCAAATGTCAACTATTATGGAAAAGGAAAACAGGGACCAGCAGTTAGCGTAATGGCTATGTCGCTGGACTCCCATGTAGTCGACCGCGATTCAAGTCCCGGACCCGGTGGCTTAAAACTCACGCCAGGCATGTGTGCGTGCGTGCCCAAGATCCTGAGAGGAGAATGGAGGAGAAGGGATTGGGTTTGTTTATTGATTGATTTTCCCCTTAACACTGTAAACTACATGAAAATGGAATATTTGTTTTACATAAGGATTTGTCCCACTTCTAGAATATTGGTTAGTGCAAGTTGGCTCTGGCTCTAAATAAATGTTTGTTGAATGAATGTATGTGTGTTGAACAACAGCAGTGGTAAGGTTATCTCACTCGTTCTTGATTTAGTGACAATATATTTCTTGTTTTCCCATTAAATTAAAATACTGTGTAGTTGCCAATTAATATTTACTTAAAAATCTGTTTTATTTAACTTAAAAGCATTTCTAAAAACTTGGCTTTCTTTTTAGCTTACTGATTTAATTTTTTCTCAGAAATTTTTTTTTCTCCTGGCATTTAGTTCTACCTACCAATTTGTAAATGGATTATCATCATCATTTGAGCCTTCACGATTACATAACTAAAATTTAGTATTTGGCTTTGGGTCTTGTTGCTATTGCATTGCTTTTTTTAACTTGATCTTTTTGTTTTTTTTTCCTCAAGACATCTTGGCTTTGCTACATTTTGCCTGTAAAACCTATGAGGAGAAGTGCAAAAAATATAAATGTATAGCTCAACAACTTAACACAAAGCAAAATTCATAAAACCATTATCAGGTAAAAAACTAGATGGGGCTGGCAAGTGGCATAGTGGTTAAGGGCGCTGGACTCCCACATGACCGACCATGGTTCAAGTCTCGAACCTGGTGGCTTGCTTTCTCACTTCTCTCTCTCTCTCTCTCTGATCAAACTGGAAAATAACAATGATAATAATAATAAATAAAGTTCAATGAAATAATTCTTAAAAAAAAATAAAAAAACAACTAGAACATTGCTAAAACTCCAGTACGGATTTTATCACTTCCCAGTCACTATTGGTGCTGACCACTATCTTGACTTTTAATATTATAATTTAAGTGTATTTTTAAAAATTTTTATATAAATGAAACATTTAATATGTATTCTTTTGCTTACATTCTTTTGTTCAACACTATTCATTATAAAATTCATCTATATTGTTACTTATAGGTGTAATTTCTCTATTTTTATTGCTGTATTATGATATTCTATTGTGAGAATATAGTATTTCTAGAATTCCCTGTTTTCTCTCCCTACACCCTAAAAAGGATAATTTTTATGTGCTCTTCACTCCTTTTTTCTTTCCTTGTAGAGCGTGGGCATTTTTTCCCCATGGATACCTTATTTTTTTGAAAAGGGATTATTATTTAATTTTATTTATTATTATTGTTTTTTAAATTGACCAAGAAAAACAGAGAGAGAGAAAGAGGGAAAACAAGCCTTAAAGTCTAGCACCTGAACTGTGGTCAGCCATGTGGGCGTCCAGCACCTCAACCACTAGGTCACCTGCTGGCCCTGGTGCCTCTTACTTTTCTTTTACAATTGACTTACCAAGGTCCCTGTTTTTCCTAGTCTTTCTTCTTACTCTAAGTCACCCTATTCTTCTTCTGTAGTTTTGCTCCATAAACCACATCCTCCAAAAAATCAAATGTCAACTATTATGGAAAAGGAAAACAGGGACCAGCAGTTAGCGTAATGGCTATGTCGCTGGACTCCCATGTAGTCGACCGCGATTCAAGTCCCGGACCCGGTGGCTTAAAACTCACGCCAGGCATGTGTGCGTGCGTGCCCAAGATCCTGAGAGGAGAGGAGAATGGAGGGGATTGCAGTGTGGCCATCCCCACTGGGGGGTGATTTCTCGCTTTCTATCTCTCTGTCTTTCTCTGTCTGGCGAGCGCACGTGCCCTATAGCAATAAAAAAACCTCTCAAAAAAAATTAAATAAATAAAAGGAAAACATAGCAATTATAAGCTAAAGTAGTGTACAAATGAACTTTCTATTTTAATTTTTTAATTTATTGAAAACACTATTCACAGAAATATTTTCGCTTGAGAGATGTAGATTAACTCTTTTATAGTTTCATTATTTATAGTTCTAATGATCCAGCCCACCAAGTATTTAATTAAAAAAATCTATATCTACTTATGTACATTAGTTTTTGTTATAGGGCAGAGTGAGACAGAAATAGGTAGATAAGGAGGGAGAGGGAGAAATCACCTCCAGGGAGGATGGCCATACTACTGTCCCTTCTCCTTTCCCCTCCCAGGATTTTGGGTATGAATGCACATGCACCTGGCACAGTTTTCAAGTCACAGGTCCAGGGCTCAAACCACAGAGCTAGTCATGGGACCAGTGCCTAAACCTCTATGCCACCTGCTGGTGCTCATGAAAAATATTTTGATATAGTAAAATAAAAGCAATTCAGAAAATAAATGTATCTTATTTATATAAATATAATTAGCTGTTTAAAGATATGATTTCACAAAAATTGAAATATTTCTTCAGGGAGATATCTTACATTATATTTTTAAAACATTAATTTATCAATTATGAAAAAAGGGTTGTTTTTCCTTCTAATTATTCTCATAAAACAGAACAAAATATCTACTCTACAGTAAACTGACGTGTAATCATGTGCATAAATCTATGCTTACATGCCAATATATTTTATGTAAACATACATTTTTAGGAAAATTGTTTATGAAATATATTTAATATGTAAAGCTTATATACTATACACATTCTAGTTAAAAATCCAGAGAATGGATAAATCATAAGATATTCCATTAATTTTTTTAAGTTTTCTCTTTGTTTGTTTCATAAGGAACAAGAGGGACTGAGGGTTAGAGACAGCAACCCCCACAGGGTCTTCACACTGCCAGATACCCCCGGCCTCAGCCAGCTTGGATCACAGGAGCGTGTGTCCAGCATGTACAGGAAGACCTCGGAATGCACGCTTGGGGAAGTTCCTACGTGGGTCTAGCATGCAGAGCACTACATCACAGCCGTGCCATTATCTGGCCCCTATAAGAGACATTTCTTTTTTTTAAATTTTTATTTATTCATTTGTTTATTTTAATTTGATCAGAGAAAGAGAGAGAGAGAGAAAGTGAGAAAGCAAGCCACCAGGTCCGGGACTCGAACCATGGTCGGCAACGTGGGAGTGTCCAGCGTCTTAACCACCCCACCACCTGCTGGCTCCTAAGAGACATTTCTTGACACAGCTAAAGAAATGAAGTGTTGAGACTTTTTTGTTGAAGTTTACCCAGTGAGACGTATTTGTGCTCTCTCTTAAGATTACATTAAAATAATAAGTAAGAGGCCTGGCAGGTGGCATGGTGGGTGGGGTGCTGGATTCCACACGGCCAGCCAACAGCAGTTTGAGTCCTAGATCTGGTGGTTTGTTCTCTCATTTTCCCTCTCTCTTTCTGTCTCTCTTGCTGGTGAGCACAAATGCCTATAGCAAAAATGAATAACAATAATAGTAATAAATAAATAATTTTTAAAAATGCTAATCAAGGAGTTAAAGAGAGATAAATCCATAAGGACAAGTAGCATGAGAAGAGAGACATTTATTAATATTGAAAGTATTATTATGACCAATTTTTGTTTTGTGTTTTAGTTATCCAACTTAGAGAGACTGGGGCACAGCACTAGTTTTGGAGGAATTTAAGCAACTGGAATAGCCTGAAAAATAGAATAAGCTTTCTCATAATTTAGATAGTTTCCTATAATTGGTGAGCAACTATTTAGAGATAGAATCTCCTTATCATAATGCCAGAAGTGATTACTGAGGTATCTGATGGGTGTGTATTTGTGTGTGCATGAGGGAGAGTGGATGGAGTGGGGGGCCCAAATAATTTCTGTAGATTTTTATCCCACAGAGTATCTGTGATCAAATCATGCAAAAGCCCTTCCTATTTATAACCATGTTGTATTTTTATATTATTAATTTTTGAAATTTGAACTCTAATCTTCATGATAATTGATAACAACTAAGAAATTTTGAGTACCTCTTAGTTTTTTTTGTTTGTTTGTTTTTTGAGAGATTTTTTCTATAGGGTGTGTGTGCTTGCCAGACAGACAGAGACGGAGAGACAGAAAGCGAGAAATCTCCCCCCCGGGGGGGATGGCCACATCACAATCCCTTCTCCTCCATTCTCCTCTTGGGATCTTGGGCACGGACGCACACATGCCCAGAGTTAGTTTTAAGCCACCGGGTCCGAGATGCAAACTGCGGTCGACTACATGGGAGTCCAGCGACATAGCCATTACACTAACTGCTGGTCCCGAGTACCTCTTAGTTCTCATTTGTTATTTTATCTCTTAGAGAATCAGCATGACCTGATAAGAGCTTCAAATAATGAAAATGAGATACTTATTTGCAAATAACTTATATAAATATTTAGTTGTCTTGAACTTTATCAGTACCAAAGCTTTCTGTTTACCAGCCAATGCTAGGACTTTAGCCTAGTGGTTAAAGAGCTGGATTCCACATGGCTGACTATGGTTTAAATCTTGGCTCCAGTGGCTTAAAAACATACCAGGGGGGTCAGTAGATGGCGAAGCAGTTATGTAGCTGGACTCCTACATGGCTGACCATGGTTTGAGTCCTGGACCCAGTGGCTTCGAACTCATGACAGGTGTGCATGCTTTTGTGCCCAAGATTCTAGGAGAACAGAAGAGAAGGGATTGCAGTGTGGTCATCCCCTCGGAGGGGATGATTTCTTCCTTTCTGTCTCTCTGTCTTTCAAATGAACGCACATGCTGTATAGCAAAAATCTCTCTAAGAAAAAAAAGAAAGAAAAGAAAGAAAAACACACCAGGAGCATGTACATACATATTCTAAAACCTGACAGGATGAAGAAATAGAAGAGAAAGGATGATGATACATTCAAGGCCCCATTGAAGGGTAATTTTATCCTTTTTTTTTTTTTTTTAAAGAGATTTTTGCTAGAGGATACATGTACTTGCCAGAGAGAGACAGAAAGTGAAAAATCATCCCCTAGTGGGGGATGGCCATGCCAGAATTCCTCCTCCTCTATTCTCCTCTCAGGATTTTGGGCACCCATGCACATGTGCCTGGTTTGAGTTTTAAGCCACCAGGTCAGGTACTCAAACAACAGTCGACTATGTGGGAGCACAGTGACATAACCGTTTCACCATCTGCTGGTCTCCCTCTCACCCCCGCTTTGTGTGTGTGTGTGTGTGTGTGTGTGTGTGTAGATTTTTTTTTTGTCTCAGGGCACATGTGCTCTCCAGGGAGAGAGAGAGAGAGAGAGAGAGAGAGAGACAGAGAGAGACAGAGAGACAGAGACAGTCAGAAGGAAAGTGAGAACTCAACCCTAGGGGGGTTGGCCATGTTGCAATTCCTTCTTATCCCTTCTCCCCCCAGAATCTTGGGCACACATGCACATGTGTCTCGCGTGAGTTTCAGACACTGGTTCCGGGATTCAAACAGTGGTCAGCTATGTGAGAGTCCAGCAACGTAACTGCTACGCCATCTGCTGGCCCCTCTTTTTCCCATTCTTAATCTTTCTGTCTCTCTCTGGTGAGGGTATGCTCACTTCAGCAACTGAAAATAAAAAAACAAAAAACAAAACAAAACAAAAAACAAACAAACAAAAAAACAACATAGGGACCAGAAGATAGTATAATGGTTATGTTGCTGAACTCCCACGTAGTTGATGGTGGTTCGAGTCCCAGACCCGGTAGCTTGAAACTTATGCCAGGTGCATGTGTGTGCACGTGTGCCCAAAATCCCGAGAGGAGAATGGAGGCGAAGGATTGTGGTGTGGCTATCCCCCCTGAGGGGTGATTTTTCGTTTTCTGTTTCTCTGTCTCTCTCTGTCTCACTGGTGAGCACGATGCCCTATAGCAAAAATCTCTCTGAAAAAAAAATAAAGAAAGAAGATGATGTAAGTTAAGGGGAGAAAGTAAAAGTCCACTATTTTTAAAAGCCAGAAGAAGGTTAGCTAGGGTGATTTTCTGCTTAGAGTTGGTTAGACTTGCTATAGGGCACATGCACTCACCAGAAAGACAGAGACAGACAGAGAGACAGAAAGTGAGAAATCACCCCCCCCCCCCGGAGGGAGGATGGCCACGCTGCATTCCCTTCTCCTCCATTCTCTTCTCGGGATCTTGTACACATATGCACATGTGCCCAGTGTGTGTTTAAGCCACCAGGTCCGGGACTCGAACCGCGGTCGACTACATAGGAGTCCAGCTTCATAGACATTATGCCAACTGCTGGTCCTAATCTTGAGTACCTTTTTGTAGCTGTAAAACACCATGAGCACATTATTTATCCTTTTTTGAGGCTCAGTTTGTTCACCTGTAAAATGGGGAAATAATAGTGGGGAAACAGAATCTACCTTAGGGCCTTTTCAAGTATTTAATGAAATTAAATTTGTGAAGAATTTGGTACATTGATTTGTAAATGCTTAACACTCACTGGCTACTAAAGATAGAATAATGTTAACATTATAGACTGTTACCCCTTGGATAATATAATAGATCAAACCTTAATAAAGTTCCAGAATTAAAAACAATCTACTGAAAAAAAAATCTCACTTGGTAGACTTTTCATGGAATTCTGTAAAAAGATATGGCTAATGATTTCTCACTCTTCCCAGAAAAATGCTAAGTAGATTTTGCATATAATCATTATTAGTTTGACACTGTCCTAGAGAGGCTAGGTAAGAGGCAGCATATTTGTTGGGAAATCTGTACTTCTTCATCCACTCAGCTTTATAACTAGCTCTTGTTAGGTTGCATCGGTGTGTATGGGTTCAGCTGGCAGAAGATGCTGAAGTGTTTTAAATGTGTACAACTGGTATTTCTGTGTGACTGAATGCATTGTTTACTAATGACATTAAGTGTAGGGTAGCTCATTTTAAAAATTGGTCTATTGTATAAAATGAGCCTAATTTAGAATTAGACCATGTATTTTATTTAATCCGAAAATTAATGTTCCTGAAGAAAGTGAAAACCCATTTTAATGGTTACCATGCAATTCTAATAAAAATATCTAAAAAAAAGATCAGCAATTACTTATTGTGAAGCCTATTTTACTTGTACTGAATGGAGAGAGATTTTTAAATTTTTTAATTTAAGGAATAATATAATAGTTGGAACCCAGAATCATAATGTTCAGAGAGTAATGGTTTATTAATTATAATTCATATACCCTGTGACTAGGTGTGAATTCCTTTTGAGCTTTAACATGAAAAAGCAACAAGCAGTGCTAGCTTGCTTAGAAGAAACTGACTTCTGTGGTAACTGGCTGCTGTTAAACCATTTTTTTTCAAGCTAGGCAAAAAAAGTAAGAATAACCTAGCAAATGGCTTCAAGATCAAACAAACAAACAAACAATCAATACTTTGAACTGTTAATTTCCAGACTTACCTCAGACATCAAGTTTTCAGATTATATATAATATAAAAAGCATATTCATAGAAGACAAAGAGGAGGGAGAAATCAATTCTTTCTTCATATACCATGAGAATACCTTCGTAAGCTTGCAAGCTTAACTAATAACATACTCGGAAAGAGCGCTCTTCATAGTGGGTATAAAAATGGCCTAATTTGAAAGACAATGTGTCTGGCATGCATACCCCTTAGGTTCTATTCAGCAAACTCTTGAGGTTTCATGTTAACATAATGAAATATTGTACTGTTCCTTGTAGGCTAAATTTTTCTTTACCTCCTTAAATCAATAGCTTAATGATATTTTGTCCGACTCTGCCTGCATCTAAATTTCAAGTTGCTTTGCTGAAAATTGTTAGCATATTTACCCAAAGCTACTCACTTTCTCCTTTTCCTTTCCTTCCCATCCCCATCTAAATCTTTTAGAATTAGTCTTTGGAATACATATAATAAACATTAATGAGAGTTACATCGCAGAGTTCTGTTATTCAGGTGTCAGGGAAGATGCCTATCTTTGTTAAGGTGTTGGCAATTGGTTTAACTTCTTCAGGCTCTTTAATAAAGAAATGTTGAAATCCAATGTGATTATACTTTCATTAGCCTGGTAATCTCTCTAAGGTGGTGACTCAATTTAATTTAACTCTAAACGGTTATGTGTAGAGGGGAAGGGCATTTGGGGCAGAATCTTGATTATTTTTCTCAAGACTCAACTTATAATGAATATTTATATATTTATAAACCGACCTCTTAAATTCTTCTTGAATCTGTGTCTCTGAAAGATTCATAAATTTTAAATTCTCAGGTGCCCTCTGAAGGATATAGTACTTTTCAAATTACATGTACATTTTTAACATGGAAAATTTCAAACAGACAAAAAACCCCAGAAAAAATAAAAGTAATCCTTATATACCCATCACCCAGCTTTAACAGTTACTGAGACTTCACCAAGATCACTTCATAAATGTACTGCAGAAGTATTTCATATAAACTGTTGTTTTTTAGACAGAGCCTTGCTCCGTTACGAGCCTCCTGCCTCAGCCAGCCTCGTTGGTGGGAGTAAAGGCTCATATCACTGCACTTCTTATTTAGGGTGGGTCGAAGTCAGACTCAACTGGGGCTTCCCATGTGGTTGCAGCCTAACCAGGAGCAGCATCTATCAGCACATGCTACTGAGGCTGGACTTTACTTCTTTTTTGAAGGAAAACACACTGCTGAAAAGATGCATAAAGGACCAGCAGATTGTGTAAAGATTATGTTGCTGGACTCCCACGTAGTTGACGGTGGTTCGAGTCCTGGACACAGTAGCTTGAAATTCACACTGGGCACATGTGTATGTGTGCCCAAAATCCCGAGAGGAGAATGGAGGAGAAGGGATTGTGGAGTGGCTGTCTCCCCTGGGGGATGATTTCTCACCTTCTGTCTTTCTGTCTGTTTCTGTCTCTCTGGAGAGGGCACACACCCTGCAGCAAAAATCTCTCTTAAAAAAAAAAAAAACAAAAAAAAAAAACAAGAAGCAACAGACCCCAGAAAGGTGCACAAACCATGAAACCATACCTCTGTAAGTCTCAGAATGAAGAAGCAGAATATTGGCAGAACCTCCAATCCTTTTTTTTTTTTTTAAA
Source organism: Tupaia belangeri chinensis (assembly GCF_000334495.1). Lineage (NCBI taxonomy): Eukaryota > Metazoa > Chordata > Mammalia > Scandentia > Tupaiidae > Tupaia > Tupaia belangeri. Next base: position 1,244,166 of record NW_006159555.1, read on the forward strand.
GAAGTTTTTGGCTTAGGGCCCACAAACTCAACAGAGACAGAGACAGGAGACAGTGAGAGGGACAGAGAGAAATAACTCCTTGGGGGGATGGCCACTCTACAATCCCTTCTCCATTCTCCCTCTGAGATTTTGGGCACACATACACACATACCCAACATAATTTTCAAACCACCAGATTTGAGACTCCATCCACAGATGGCCATATAGGAGTCCAGTGTCTTAACCACCTGCCGGTCCAGTACCTCCAGTCTCAGCCACCTGCTGGTCCTGAATTTCCCATTTCTACTCATGCCCTTCATAGTTACAAATCTCAACTTCAAGGGTCTTCAGTATGACCTTTATCACTGTAGATTAGATTTGTAGGTTTGAGGAATTTTATTTAAATGAAATTATATAATATGTGCTCTGTGTATATCTTTATTTGCTCAGTATTGTATCAAGACTCGCCCATCTTATAGCACTTTTGTTATAGTGTGTTCACTCTTACTGTTGTATTGTATTCAGTTATATGAAATCACTGCTATTTTAAACTGCCCTTTGGTATTAGAGGTAATGCTACCATTGGGCCAGCAGGTGGCATGGTGGTTAAGGTGCTGGACTTGCACGTCACTGCAGTTGGCTCTGAGGGCGTCCAGTGATGTAACCACTATACCATCTACCGATCTCTTTCTCTCTTGTTTTTCTCCTTTTTAAAAAATAAATGGCTAGTTATGAAACTGTTTATGTTAGGGATTAAAGAATAATTCAGCTCACAAACAAGATGGACTGGAGCATACGCTAATGAATTTAATACTGATTTAGGTGTTTTATTTCTTTCCCTATTATGTACGTGGTAAATGTTATATCTATCTGATTCCTAGCAAGTAATTAAAATAATAAATAATAATTAATATAATTATACATATTATAAAAATTATATATTGCATTATAAAAATATATACATGGGACCAGCAGGTGGTGTGGTGATTAAGGTGCTAGACTCCCACATAGCTGACTGTGGTTTGAGTCCCAGACCTGGTGGCTTGCTTTCTCAGTTTCCTTCTTTTGCTGTCTCTTTCTGGTCAAATTGAAAATAATGAGTAGGTAAATAAATAAAATAATTCTTTAAAAGATATACATAACACAATATATCATATCTTACTTTAATTATATATGAGCAAATATTAATATATAATTATTATAATTAAGTAGTTAACAATTAACCTAGAAACCATTTAACGAAATCTCTTAACAAGTAGATCCTATATTTGATTTTTTTATTTTATAAACATAATATCAATTGAAAGGCGATATTTTTTTTAACTCGGGATTTAAGATGAATCAAATAATCTGGAATACATTTGTTTGTATACGCTTGGTTCACATTCTCAGATTGACTCATTCTTACTAAATGGAGAGTTGATTTTTTTGTTGTTGTTGGCTCTGCTTTTCCTTTTACTGTTATTACTGTAACCACTGAAACTTGGCTCAGAACTTGCCCCAACTTCTGACTTTTTAATGTACTGGCTCTGTGATCCTGATCAAGCAAAATCTTCTCTATTAGCTTGACTTTATTATCTAAATAATATGGTGACAATTCCTATCTCTTTATTATTTTATTTTTATTTTTAAATACTGTAATGTTTATTATGGCAGTTTTTCCCAGATATTTGCAATAAATATAACAATTCTTACATCAGTGTGCTACGTAAGTGGTTGTGAATTCTAAAATCAAAACATGGCATAAGAGTAATGGAAACTAGTTAAGTTTTCTGTTTTGTTTTGAATGATTTTAAAGAGTCATTTTTAAAATTTTATTTATTATTTTTATTATCATTTTAAATTTTATATATGACATGTGCGCTCACCAGAGAGAGAGAGAGAAAGAGAAAGAGAAATCTTCCAGGTCTGGGACTCAAACCATGGTCAACCATGTGAGAGTAGAGTACCTTAACCACTATGCCACCTACTGGCACCTGGAATCTTTTTTTTTTTGACATTTAGTCACTTCAGACAACAAAAGCAACTATAATAATAGCCATGATTTACTGAACTATGTACAAATGCTTAAGTTCTATGTACACATACAATGTTCCTTTTTTACATAAAATATTTGTAATCTGTATTACAATACTTTAAAAAATATTAGTAATAATTAATAATTTTAATTTATGCCTACATTACAAATGAAGAGACTGAGGATCAAAGAAATTAAACAGCTTTTTCCTTGCTGCATACCTAGTAAGGTGTGGAGGCAGCCTTCTGATTCATTTTTCTTTTCTTCGATGGAATCAAAATTTTTTTTTCTTTAAAAAAATTTTTTTTGAAAGGTTTTTGCTATAGAGTGCGTGCACTTGCCAGAAAGACAGACAGAGACAGACAGAAAGAGAGAAATCACCCTCAGGGGGGATGGCCACACCGCAATCCCTTCTCCTCCACTCTCCTCTCGGGATCTTGGGCATGCATGCACATGTGCCCAGAGTGAATTTAAGCCACGGGGTCTGGGACTTGAATCGCACTTGATTACATGGGAGTCCAGTGACATAGCCATTATGCCAACTGCTGGTCCCTCTTTAACATTTTTTAAAGAATTATTTTATTTAACTTAATTAATTAATTTATTTATTTTAATTTGACCAGAGAGGGACAGAGCAAGAGAGACAGAGAAAGAGAAAGTGAGAAAGCAAGAAAGAGAAAGTCAGAACACAAGCAAGCTGCCAGGTCCGGGACTTGAACCATGGTCAGCCATGTGGGAGTCCAGTGCCCAAAAAACTATGCCAACTGCTGGCCCCCAGAATTTCTTTTAACTCACTCTACACTGCTGTGCATCTGTGGAAATAGAGTTATGAACTCTATGATATAGTTATGTTAACTTTCAGTCAAAATTTTAAAGGAATGCCAGTAAACAATGCTGTTTTAACAACCTCATGGGATGTCAGGTTGTAAAAAATTAATATTCTTTCTATTAATGTTTGTAAAAAGAGCCCTACACAATTTAGAAAAAATTTATATTGTTTATAAAATGGATATATTTTAAGGAACTTACTTTTGCAAGTTAATAACTTTATAATATAGGTACAGATATTTTTAAATAATCAGTTAAATCTTATCTGACTTTATTCACCTGTTGTAAATGTTAGGGCATTAATTGAATGCACAGAAGGCACTAAGAACCTTGGCTAACTGCCAGGCCACATTTTATATCGGACTGACAGTGTTAGGATCTGAGCATTTATCTTAAAGAAAGGTGTCATTATAGGCTCTGTTGCCAAATGTTTGCTTTTGTAGTAAGGAGCCATGCGACTTGGCTATTCAGAAATCCCATTTCTAGTTATTCATCTACATTCTTGTCAGTCCAATATCAATTTAAATCTCATTCTTTCTCTCTTCTTAGATGCCTTTACATAAAGAACAAAACAACATTTTTATGTAAAACAATTCCTCATGCTTAAAAACATTTGCCTTATGTAGTTATAGTTCTAGTCTCTCTTTTATAAGCTTGAGACAACTAATAAACTGAAAGTCAATAACTTCCCATATGTTATTTTTATAGGAAATATTAGTATTTTAAACTTAATAAACAACTGCGAGGGAAGATCCAGGCTTTGTCTTAGAGGAATCAGAATGTTTTCTATCCTTGCTTACCTGCTTGTCATGGTCAGTATTTATAAAAGGCCCCAGGAGCTTGGAGTGTATGTAGTATGTGTGCAGTATGGGTGGTATAAGGGGTGTGTGTGAGCGTGTGGGTGTGAGAGAGAGAAGAAGAGAGAGAGAGAGAGACTAATGTGTTTTTGCTTGTGGGCAGGTAGGGGTAGGATGAACTGCAAATGAGGGTTATTGTGGGAAAGTAGAAGAACACTTCCAAGAAAAGAACATTCAGATTAGTGCCTGCTCAGTGTACAGAGATACTTTTTCTGAGGTAATACTTTACTGTTCTCCAAAACTTCTAAAATAGAGGCTGAAAGACCTTTGGCCAATATATTGTGTAGGAGATTTGCATATTTGGATTTAATATCAAGGCCCCTTGTAATTCTAAGTAACTAGAAATCCATGATTCTCAGTAATAGGAAACTTGTTAGAAGTTCTTAGATGACAGTTATGAATTAGGTCAAGTTCAAAGGGGGGAGAGGTTTCCATTTTTCTGCTTGCATGGCTTCAAGAGTGGTTTCAAACACTTGGAAATAATAACGCTTTGTCTTATAAGATGAAAGTTTGGTTCTACTTTCCATTCTTTATTATCAACAGTAATTTAATTAAAAATCTTATTTCAAGCTCATCTTCTATCAGAAGCTTTGTCTTTGTCGGTATGATTGCCTTCTAATATGCCCTATATAAATCTTTCAAATTGATGAACATCTCATTTGGCAAAAAGAATGCCTTTCTTTCTTTCTTTTCTTTTCTTTTCTTTTTTTTTTTCACATAAACAGCAGTTTGGAAAACTGGGTACAGAGAACAAACTGTTCACTTAGCATTGCAGTTACTTTGTTCTATTTCTCTGTGATATGCTCTAATTTTATTACCACAAACAAATGGAAGACATAGCAATAGAAAGTGGGGTGCAGGCCATTTCCTGAATTGGCTTTCAATTGTGATTTGTTCTGTTTCCATTCATACATTCAAAAATGGCTATTCTGAAATTAAAGTTGCTTGGCATATCTAGGCTATCATTTTCTTTTGTTTTATGGAACTTATCTTCATTCTGTAGGATGATATGATTCAAGTTTAGCTGGTCATTCTATCGTTTCAGTTGGTAAATCTCCTCACTGAGACTGTGTTATGTTAGGAATTCACTTTCTCTTTAGCCATGAGACAAATGTCTGCCACTTACTTCATTTTTTTCTTCAGTTGTTATATTTTGTGTGACCTGTGTCAGAATCACCAGGGATGCTTGTTGAGAATGTCTTAAGTTGTCAGGAAAGTCATGATGTATTTTTCTATGCAAAAATGCACCATGTTTTTCTTGATGAACCAACAGTCCTGGCCAGCTGGTGGTGTGTCAGTTAAGGCGACTGAATCCCACTTGCCCAACTGGACAGTTCAATTCCCAGACCCAGTGGCTTGAGAAACACTCCAGTGCATATGCTTGTGTGTCCATCCTGAAGGGAGGAAGAAATGGAGAAGGGATTGTGTTTGACCATCCCCTGTGAGGAGGTGCTTTCTCACTTTCTTTTTCTCTCTCTCTTTCTCTGTCTTCAGCAAGTGCACATACTCTCTATCAAATTAAAAAAAAAAAAAGTAGATCCCAACATAAATTTACAGAGTCAAAAATGCAGAGTTTTTCTTCATGGTTAACAAATTTCCCAGGTGATTCTTATTTACCTATCATTTAAAAACTATAATTCTCTAACTTACTGGCTTTTGTGTCTCATTTCACCAGCTTCTCTATTTTTTTAAGCTAGTCTGGCTCCTTCCTTTTAATTCATGGTCTTTCTTGACCAAGTCAAGTCTCTGTTGCTGCTCTGAGACTGTTTTCTCTTGGTTACCTGATCTATTAATAAAACCCAATGTCTCAAACAAACAAACAAACAAACAAACCACACACGCATGCACAAATAACTTCAATAGTTACATTTTACAGAACAATATCACTAAGCTACTGTGATTTGTAGATTTTATTAACATTTATAATCAGTTGAATTTAGGTAAAGGAGATTGACTTAATAATGCGGGTAGGCCTTAACCAATCAGTAGACTTAAAAGCAAAATGGAGATTTTTCAGAGAAGAATGAATTCTGCTCCAAGACTGTGACGTAGAAATCCTGTCTGAGTTCCTAACCTGCCAGCCTGCCTGCTAGCTTTTAAATTTCAGACTTTCTAGCCACCCCACTATTGTGTAAGATAGTTCCTTAAAATCTCTTTCTCTCTCACCTGAGTGGTAAAAATACATCCTGATGTCCATTTGACTCTCATATTTGGGGGTTCAGGGTCTCAGAAATTCCTTTGCAGGTCCTCACGGTATGTTTATATAGTAAGTAGGTTTTATTTTGTGTATGTTCATCCGTGCATGCACACACGCACACACATACACACAATTTAAGTTTTTTTTTTTTCCATAAGTGAGAGGAAGAGAGAGAGAGAGGGAGAAAGAGAGAGCACTCCCAACAGGGTACTGACACTGTAGTCCATCCTCAGCCTTTACCCAGTCTGGATCATAGGAAGTATGTGCGCAGTATACGATGGAAGGTCTTCAGACTTGAACCAGGAATTTTCCATGTGGGACTATTTCACAGAACATTGCATTTTACTGCTGTGCCAACCTCTCAACTTCTGCCTTGAAGCATTGTTTTCTTATTCTTACTCATGATAGAGCAGGTGTAGGTGCATATAATAATGAGAGTGAGAAAGAGAAGAGATGAGTACCCTCTACAGGGTCTGGTCATGCATGTGTCTCCTTTCTCCAGACCACCAGCTCATCGGATCTTAGGCACCTATATAAATAAATGCCTTGTGTATGTTAGACCAATTGAACTAGGACTTCAACTGTGGTTGCCATGTTGGATGCAGTTTCTCTTGAGCAGTGCGTTACTTCTGCACTACAGAACTGGCCTTGTCTTGAACTTTTTATTACCGTTTGTCTCCCCTTAGCTGGCCTCTAATACAAAACCTTGTACAGAACAATAAATTCTAACTTGTATTGCAAATGGAGTTAGGATGATTTAGTCTGGCTCCCTCACTTTCTACCTTACCATGCTTGAAGGGCAAGGTAAACAACTTATGTTATTAGTTGTACTACACTTATGTGATTGTTATGTAATTATGACTTTGCTGTTTTACATCATTGAGTGTAATGTGTGTGTGAAACAGTTTGGTTTTGGCAATGAGCCACTATTGCCTGCAGACTTTTTAAGAGAAAGGTGCCCCCTGGTCAGCTAGTGCTGCTGCTCTGCTCTGTCCTGCTCGTTAGCCCTGTGTTACTCAGCCTTGATTCAGTCTGATGATCTCTGATGGTCTTGGCATGGCTTAGCCTTGGCTCAGCTGAGCTCAACTCTGTGCACTGTGAGCTCCAAGAAGGAGGAAAGCATTCTGTAAGCATCCTGTGTGTTACTAGCTCCAAGAGGGAGGAAGTGCTTGCAAGGGTTGTGTGGGCTTTGTGAGCCTACTAAGAGCTCTGTGAGCTCCCATTAAATTCAACCAACATACAATATGACATCAGTGCCTTTCATCATTTTCCAACTCTCTGTGTCTGTTTGACACACCTTTTGGAAAACACTTGCAAAACATTACATTTCTACTGTTCAACTCATCTAATTCCCAATTATTGTTTGCTTCCTGTATTTCCTGATTTTTGTCTCCATTAAACAAATTGAGAATACCAAAGCTACACATGTAGGACACATTATTATGAAGTTCTACCTTTACAAACATGGTAGTTTTCCTAGGACCTAACTTGTTTCAGGATACAGGTACCATTTCAGATTCTTCCCTGACTGCCCCCACAACCCCTTGATCAACTAAACCCTTTTGTCTTTTCTGATTTTTCTCAGATTATTATGCCTCAAGTCTAAGTGTTGATTTAATAGTATAAATATCTTTAGTGTGATTAATAATATTTTTGTTAACTTGTTTTGTGAAAAATTTTAGTTTCAAGCTTTAGAAAATAAGTGTGATGGAACCAGCAGATGGCATAATGGTTACATCACTGAACTCCCTCACAGTTGACCGCGGTTTGAGTCCCAGACCCAATAGCTTAAAATTCACACTGGGCATGTGTGTATGTGTGCAGAAAAACCCAGGAGAAGAATAGAGGAGAAGGAATTGCAGTGTAGCCATCTTCCTTGATGGGTGATTTCTTGCTTTCTGTCTGTCTCCTTCTCTCTCTCTAGCTAATTCATGTACTGTAAAGCAAAAATCTCTGGAAAAAAAAAAGTGTAATGAGATGAGAAAAGATTTTATCATCTTAACAATTGGGCTCGGGACCAGCAGTTAGTGTAATGGCTATGTCTCTGGACTCTTATGTAGTCAACAGCAGTTCGAGTCCCAGACCCAGTAGCTTAAACTCAGGCTTAAACTCCTCCTGAGAGGAGAATGGAGGAGAAGGGATTGTGGCATGGACATCCCCCTGGGGGGTGATTTCTTGCTGTCTATCTCTCTATCTCTCACTGTCTATCTGGCAAGCACACACACCCTATAGCAAAAAAAGCTCTCCAAAAAGAACAAAAACAAACAAGCAAAACAATTGAGCTCAGAATTCCACTCATGGCGAGAAAGGTTTTTGAGTAAAAAGCTCAACTGGAATAAATTGTATTTTGTGGCAAGGGTGTAGTGGTTGCCAAGGTCATATATTATACTTGGTAGGAATATGATATAATAGCTCAAAGTTCAGGTTATAGAGTCAGATTGTTGGTTTAAAACCCACCTCTGGGTCTGGCCATGCTTGCTATGTTTTTGAAGTTGTAGGGGTCAGAATTTGACTGTGTTGTCCACCACATGAAATTAGATCCTTTAACCACTAGATCCCAGGGCTGGCCCTCAGAAGGGCATTTTAATATAGTTCCATGAGAAGTTGTTTGTATCTGGGTTATAAACCTATTTATTTCCCATCTCCCCTTCCCAAATCTGCTAAGCTCATGAATGCTTCCTACTATCTGTGTATGTGTATTGGAAAGAGGATTAGGTAGATATGTAGGTTCAAACTATAAACTAGAGATTGTATACGCTGCAGCAGGAACCAATATAGCAAAAGAGATTCTGAGAACACAGATCTCTTAGTAATTTGGGAAGACTTGTATTTTGGAAATAGATCAAGTCAAGTTTGCTCACTTCACAAGGATGGAGAATTTCTAGCTATTATCTTGGTTAATTAAGTAATTTTAGAAGTTGTTTTTTCTTATTATTGGGTTGTCAGAAAAGTCATGATGCATTTTTGCATAGAAAAACACAAAAATACATCATTGCTTTTCTGACAACCCACTATATAAACAGAACATTTTATTTAAAAAAATTATTTATATATTTTTATTATTATTCATACATTAAATCGCTATACATCATTTAGGTTGTGAAGAAACTTTACCCAGCATGATATATACCTCAGTCCAGCTCAGCTGACCATAGAGTGTAGACAGTTGGTATTGTTAAGTGGAGACATGCAATGTCTCTCTTTCATAGCCTGACTTGCTTCACTCAGCAACAAATCTTCCATGTCCATCTGCTTTCTATCAAATTCCAGGATCTTGTTTTTTTATGGCTGAATAGTATTCCATGGATTATATGTGCCACAATTTTTCAATCCATTCATCTGTTTGTGGACATTTGGGTTGATTCCATGTCTTAGTAATCATGAATAAGGCTGCAATGAATATAGATGTGCAAGTGCTTTTCCGACTGAGTGCTCTCCTGTCCTTTGGGTAGATATCCAGGAGTGGACTTGCTGGATCATATGGTGGTTCTATTTGAAGGTCTTCAAAGATCCTTCATATCGTTCTTCACAGTGGCTGTACCAATTTACATTTCCACCAACAGTATAGGAGTGTTCCCCTTTCACCACATCCCCTCCAACACTTACTATTATTATTATTAGTTTGAGAGTTTTTTGCTATAGGACACGTGCGCTTGCCAGAGAGACAGAGAAAGACAGAGAGACAGAAAGTGAGAAATCACCACCCCCAGGGGGGATGGCCACGCCATAAACCCTTCTCCTCCATTCTCCTCTTTGGATCTTGGGCACTCACGCACATGCGCCCAGTGTGAGTTTAAGCTACCAGGTCCGGGACTGGAACCGCGATTGACTACATGGAAGTTCATCAACATAGCCATTACGCTAACTGCTAGTCCCTTTATTATTATTATTATTATTATTATTTAATCTTTGCCAGTCTGACTGGGGTTAGGTGGTATCTCATTGTGGTTTTGATCTGCATCTCCCTTAAAATGAGGGATATTGAGCATTTTTTGATATGCTTTTTGGGTGTTCATATGTCTTCCTTAGAGAGTTGTTTATTCAGTTCATTTTCCCATCTTTTAATTGGGTTAATCATTTTCTCCTGGGTAAGCTGCTTGAGTTCCCTGTGTATTCTTGTTATCAGTCCCTTATATGAGACAGTTAACAAAAATTCTTTCCCATTTTGAGAGTTGTTGATTCACACTAATTATGGTGTCCTTTGCTGTGCAGAAACTCCTTAATGTGATGTAATCCTACCCAAGATCCCGAGAGGAGAATGGAGGAGAAGGGTTTATGGCGTGGCCATCCCCCCTGGGGGGTGATGTCTCGCTTTCTATCTCTCTGTCTCTCTCTGTTTGTCTGGCAAGCGCATGCGCCCTATAGCAAAAACCTCTCCAAAAAAAAGAATTGGTCATTATGGTTAAATAATTATATGAAATATAAGTTTACTAGTTAAAAAGAAAATATATTAATAAATGTAATTGCCCTATGTAACATCATGGAGGTAGAAAACAAATGAGATGTATTTATGTGATGATACACCAGATTTCTGAAACAGAAAAAACATTTTTCATCATTTTCTTTTTTTATTAATTAATTTATTTTTACATTTTTCCACAAACATTTACTTTACATATCAAAAAATTTTAGCTCATACTTCATAGTTCTTGACAGTTTACAAACAACTTTCAAAATTTCAAAATACTGAATTTTAAAGATAATGTTCAAAATATTTCTTATAATTTTGTATAATTTTATGACTCTATAACAACAAAAGCAGTATGGTTTCAAATATGAAAAAAACATTTTTTAAAGTTACTCCTTTTTTTGAGACAGATAGACACACACCCCAATACAGTCACACGCATGCCCACGTGCAAGTAGGCCTTGGGATGTGCCCACAGGGTTTTTCCATGTGAATCTAGCCCTCTAGAGTGTTGTGTTTCCACTGTTCCACTGTCTGGCCACTGGAACAGAAAAATTTTGAAACGAAGTTTTGTGAAAGGAGATTAAAATTACACGTCCAGGTCATACTTTTAATGTAGCATTTCTTAAAATGAGTTACACAGACCATGATGTCATGAAATATAAAAAGTGGTAAAAGAAAACCAAAGAGGGATAGCCCCATAGCCTAGTGTTGAAAAGGAGCAAAACTTCATATGGCTGAGGTTTAAATCCCAGTCCGAGTAGCTCTAAGAACATCCCAACTGTGTGTGTATATGCATGCCCCAAATCCAAATGGGATGGAGGGATGGAGGACAAGGGATTGCAGTGTGACAACCACCATGTTGTCACAGAGAGGTGCCTTCTCCCTCTCTCTGGCAAGTGTGTGTGCTATCTGACAATTAAAAAACAAAAGAAAACAATAGAGAATTCCAAAATGATGTATATCTGGAAAAATGTTAACTAAAGTTAACATTTAATGTTAACAATGTAACTAAAATGTTACTCAATATTGGGACCAGCAGTTAGCATAATGGCTTTGTCACTGGACTCCCACATAGTCGACCGCGGTTCGAGTCCCGGACCTGGTGGCTTAAAACTCACGCCGGGCGCGTGTGCGTGTGTGCCCAAGATCCTGAGAGGAGAATGGAGGAGAAGGGATTGTGGCGTGGCCATCCCCCCTGGGGGTGATTTCTCGCTTTCTATCTCTCTGTCTCACTCTGTCTGTCTTGCGAGCACACGTGCCCTATAGCGAAAACCTCTCCAAAAAAAAAAAAGTTACTCAATATATTTTTAATTCAATGAAAGACTGTGTTAAAGTTTGATAGTTTCATTTACTTAAAAACTTGAATTGTCTTTTTTTTTTTAAGAATTTTTTATTAGTCGG
>NW_006159555.1:1255891-1267877 GCF_000334495.1 Tupaia belangeri chinensis
AGAGACAGTGTGGGAGGAGGGTGGAAGATGGATGAGGGTGAGAGGGAGGGAATCGGGGATAAAAGGAAGAAGCAAAATATATAAGAATCAAAAAATGGAAAATTACTTGCTGAAGATAATATATATAGTAATATCTTTGATTGAGCCAATATACAGTGTATTCTGGATGGGAAAACTTATTTTATATGCTGCAATGATATACAGTGTAAAAATCTAAAATAGATAAATTGAAAATAAAAATAATAAATTCAATAACAATGTTGAAAATTTAAAAAAATAAGCACTAGAAGGAAACATACTAAAGAAACTTTATGTATCATTATTATTATTTGTTAATTTGCTACAGGGCATGCACACTCACCAGAGAGAGACAGAGAGAGAGAGAGAGAGAGCAAGATCGGGGGGTGGTGGGAGAAGAGAGAAAGTGAGAGAGCAAGCTGCTAGGTCTTGGACTCGAATTGCAGTCTGTCATGTGGGAGTCCAGTGCTTTAATCACAATGCCACCTGCTGGCCCCAGGATTGTCTTTCAATGTGCTTATGCAATTGAAAATATCTCAGAAGTGCAGTGGATGGAAACCAGTAAAATTCTAAATATTTGACAATATCCAATCCCTTTCTCTCTCTCTTCTATAATTTTTATTATTATTATTTTTTTATTGAGAGAGAGAATGCATGAAAGGGAAAGCAAGGGAGAGCAAGGTCTTATGTCATGATCCTCTTGCCAAGGCTGCCCGTTAACTGGGACGACAGGTGCATGTATGCTACTTCATCAGGTCTGTTTAGGTTGATCTGGGAACTGGACCTGGGCCTTCCATGTAGCCTCAGCTATTACGCAGCAGTGCCATTGTGCTTGTGCCATTGTACCTGGGCCAATGAACATTCTTGATGGTTCATTTCAAGGTGCTACCTGTGTTCTATGGAACACTCTTTGAGAAATACTGCCTTAAAATTATCAGATTTTGATATGGTATAAAATCAGGACTTGGAAAATCATAATGGTCATAACATGGAGATAAACACATTTTCCAAAACATATTTCAATTAAAATTAAGCCCACAAAGATAATAATTTTTTCCTCATCTTTGTAACCAAAATCATAGGTAGATTTGAAAAATGATTTAAGGTATTTTTAGGGACACTAGGGATTTTATATTTTCTGGAAAAATTTTAACAACATTTAGGTTAACCTTTACTACATAAAGCAAAATTATAAACAGAGGGTCAAGAATATATGTAATGATTGATGTTGATAAATGGAAAATTTGTCATGGTATATTTTAACAATTTATTTATTTAAAGTAATTTCCAGAGTGTGCATGTGCTTATCAGATAGAGACAGAGAAGCAGAAAGAAAGGGAGAAAGAAATCACCCCCTCATGGAGAAATGGGGGAGACTTGCTTTTGAAACAAACACACACACATACACACACACACACACACACACACACACACGCACACACAGAGTAAATGTGAATTATTGTATTGTACTAATGTAGTGTAAAAATAACATTCCAAGAATTTAAAATAGGAATACATAGAGCCAGTAGATGGTGTGGTGACTAAAACACTGGACTCCCACGTGTCAACTTTGATTGGAGTCCTGGACCTGGTGGCTTGAGAATCATGCCATGCATGTGTGCATGTGGGCCCCCAATCCCAAGAGGAAAATGGAGAAGGGGATGCGACATGGCTATTCCCCCAGGGTGATTTTTCATTTTCCCTCTCTGTCCCTCTGTTTCTTTCCAGTGAGTACACAGGTCCTATGGCCAAAAAAAGAATAAAAAAAAATACACTATTTTTTGACTTATATGTTAGTAATTTACATTTTAAGGAGATACTAATTTAAAAAAAACATTTGAGAGGACTAAAATAATCTCCCCTGGCCCAGGCTGGTGGCACAGTTAGTAGCAAATTGAACTGCAGTGGTAGAAGCCAGTTGAACAACTGTAGGCTCAAATTGTAGGGTAGGCTTGAAAACATGCATGGTATAAGCTCGAATACTCAAGATCCTGACAACCCCAAAGTCCAGGGAAAAGGGATTGTAGATGAATGACCTGTTGAAGGTAATTCCTTTCTTTTTTTGTGCATGTGTGCTCTCTAATGAATAAAATGAATAAACTTTTTAAAAAATCACAGAAGACATAGGATAATAAAAGGAGATAAACTCAGAAGACAATGGGTATAAGTTCACTTGGAAGAGATTGAAATAAAAATCATTACCTGTATGTTTAATAAATTCTGTTCTTTTAAAATATTAAAAATTTTATAGGTTTATGACAATGTTTACATCATTTATTTATTTATTTTCTTTATAAGACAGAATGGGAGTTACAGAATGAAACAAAGAAGGAAAGAGCGATAAACAGTTTTTAAAGCTTACTTTTTGTTTTACTTTTTAAAAAGTTTATTTTATTCTGATAGAAAATGCGTGTATGCTCACAAGAAAGGAGGTACACCCTTGATGGGTCTCATTATTCTGCAATTTTCTTTCCCAACCTTCCAACTTGTCAGGATTTGGGGCATGCACATGGGAATCCAGAATATTTTAGGTCAACTTAACCTGGTATCTGAACCAGTGGTTGTCTGTGTGGCTTCTAGTACTGTGCCTTAGTACACTGCTAACTGTGCCACCAGGCTGGGCTGAGATATTTACTTTTGGACCCTGTTCTGAATCTCATGCTCCAGTCTCCTGATAAGCTAGGATTACAAGTATGATGCAGTTGTGCTCACGGTGTTCAGGTTGACCTGGGAACCAAATGTGGTCCTCCTATGTGGCTTTTGGCCTCCTAACCTGTGGTTCTACCTGTGTGTCACTGCAGATGGGCCTACAATAATTTGTTTTGTTTTTGATATTGATGTATATTTTTATTTTAGTGAAAAAAATGTTAATCCCCCTTGGAGAAGTTAGATCTTATATTAGTTTGTTATTGTGTTGCTAAATAGAAATATCAGAGACTGGGTGATCTACAAAGAATAGAGGCTCATGATGGTGATGGCTGGAAACACCAAGACAAATAGCTGGCATCTGACCAGCCTCTAGTGCTACATTACAGCGTGGCTGAGAGAAGCAGGCAGATCTGTAGGCATGTACAGAGAAAGAAAGAGGAAAAAGACTTTTCCATTTCCTCTGTCCCTTTCACACTCCCAGCTGATTGCATAGTGTCCAGATACCTGGGAGGCAGATCTTCCTCTTTCTGTCCATTGAAGCACATGCCAATCTGATCTGATGGTCTACATGCCCACATTAAAGGCAAATCTTCCTCTTAAAGGTCTCACTACCTCCTAATGTCATTACACTGGGGATCAAATTCCAACATATGAACCCTTGGAGAACAAACAATTATCCAAACCATAGCAGAACAAATGCATATGTAGCATGTCTAAACACTGGCCCTAAGGATTTCACATTTAAGAGAAAGAAATATAATGTTTTATTTGTAAAGTTTTGCTATAGAATAGAGCACATGAACTTGCTGGAGAAGGAGAGGGAGAACTACCTCTTCTTCCTCAGGTGGATGGTAATGGTGTAATCTCTTTTCTTCCATTCTCCTTTTGGGATGTTGGGTACACACAGATGTCTGGAGTGTTTTTAAGCCACCATGTCCAGGATTCGTACTATATAGTTCCATGTGGGATCCAGCTGCCTAAACCACCATGCCACTGGCTGGCTTGAAATGTAAAGTTTTCTTAGATTTAATGTCTGACTGACATTTTAAAAGCAAGGGGCAAAATATTTGTTATATTTTCCCCTTCTTAACAATTCAGAAATTCAGGTTCATGTGAAAAATTCTAGAATATCACAAGGAAAATGACCTTAGAAATTATCCATCCTAGGGACCAGTGGGTAACATAGCGTTATGTCGCTAGACTCCACATAGTCGGTCACAGTTTGAGTCCTGGACTGAATGGTTTAAAACTCATACCAGGGCACATGTGCGTGTATGCCAAAGATCCCAAGAGGAGAATGGAGAGAAGGTATTGGAGCATGGCCATCCCTCCTGGGGAGTGATCTTTTGCTTTCTGCCTCTCTCTGTCTCTCTAACTAGTTGTACCCATGACCTGTAGCAAAAATCTCTCTAAAAAAGGAAAGAAAAGAAATTATCCATTCCAACACCATTCTCCAGTTGAAAAATTGAGATTCTAAAACGGTAAAGTTCTCCAATTAACCCCTTGGACTGCAAAGGGATATCTCCTGGAATAGTCAAATTGTCATACAGGTACATCTGTTACCTGATTTCTGTTTCCTATGGGTGTATCAGCCTCCAGAAACAGACATAAGTGATTAGGAAATAGAATATAGTATTTACATGTCTTAGTTTTTACGAGTCACTCCTGTTTATACTTGTTTTCTTGTTACAATTACTAATAGGTCCCTCTTTCATGCTCAGAACTATTGATCTTGGTTTGGACATCTTTGAGTACTGAGTGTTTAATCTGGTTCAGCCGTGTTGATAGAATAAAATGGTGTGAAAATACAGAAAGGTGGAGTGGTTATTCCCTTTTGCTTACAGTCTTCTAGCTAATCTACAAGACTTTTTGCAAAGACAGTGAATGAATGGCTTAACAGAATTACATAAAGGTAGAGGCCCAGTATTTTATCATATTAGTTTTGCTTCATTGGACAATTGTGTATTATATACTTGACAGACTAAAGTTAATCTTCTTATAAGCCAATACTTAGCTCATAATTGGGCATTCACTTGTTGTGAAATTGTTAATAATATATTTTTGTCTTCTGCTTTTATCTTCTCACTCCCCATATAAATTTTTAACTTAGAAGATCTGGTAAGGAATTGAAGAAGAAAGAAGTGAAAAAAAATCATAAAAAGGCTTTTTGCTGAAAATTAATAATTGTGTTTAATTTACTATTTAGAAGTGAAGGCATATATATATATAAACATATAGATTATATGTGAACATACTTGGTCTTCTTAATTTATTTATCTGTAACTTGAATTAAAATGTTATTTTAAGGACATTTATATAGTCCTAATGTTCCATAACAGTATGCCAAAATCTAGACTTCATAAAGAGAAGCTCAGCACTATAAACAAGCTTTCATTCTTAGAATTTTGCTAAAACTTGTGCTGAAGAAGTCCCATCTATTTAGTTGGCATGCAAATTTTTGTGTTTTGATGACAAACTCAAAGTAATTTTTGGTGTTGAATTGATGTTTAATGGTGATCATAGTGATGAATCATAGTTGCTGAGTTGATTTAACATTATATTTTCATTTTGGCAAGCAAGTGGTTGTAAATTTCTAATTCTGTGAAGAGGTTGCTCCCATGCTATTGAGGTGCAGAGGAAACACTTAAAAAAAATCTTTGTCTAATTTACATACATAATATTTTTACATGTCTAATGTATACCAAAAACCCATTAAAGCTGGATGAATAACAAAAAATTTTTATTTACATGCTACAAAAATATACATGATTTAAAAAAAATACATAAATTTATCAGCAGCCTCTATCCTCTTCTACACCAATCCACTGTTTTATTTTTATTTTTATTTATTTATTTTATGTTATTTTTAATTTTTTTGGAGAGATTTTCACTATAGGGCGCGTGCGCTCGCAAGACAGACAGAGAGAGACATAGAGACAGAAAGCGAGAAATCACCCCCCAGGGGGGATGGTCACGCCGCAATCCCTTCTCCTCCATTCTCCTCTCGGGATCTTGGGCACGCACGCACACGCGCCCGGCGTGAGTTTTAAGCCACCGGGTCCGGGATGCGAACCACGGTAGACTACGTGGGTGTCCAGCAACATAGCCATTACGCTAACTGCTGGTTCCCCTTATTTTTATTTTTAAAAATTTATTTATATCGTCTATAAGCTGGAGAGAGCGGGTGAAAGAAAGAAGGGAAGGGAGAGGCAATCCCAACAGTATTTTCATACTGTGCCAGTCCAGCTAAGATCATGGGCATGCACATATGTGCCTGGTGTACAGGGAGACCTTGGGACATGAACCTGGGACCTTTCCATGTGGCTTTAGCATCATGGAGTTTTGTGCTACTTCTGTGCCACTGGGGATATCCTCTCCCCAATACACCCTTATTGAGTGGATTTTATTAAGCTGGCTACTGTTTCCTAAAGAGACAGTTACATTAAAAAAAAAAAAAAAGAAATTGGTTGTTGTTCATTTCTCTATTGAGAATAAGGACTGGAGGCCAAAACTGAGGTGAATTAATGTTGTTCGCTCTGTGGAGCTTGCATTGTGTCTTACTGTCATAGCTGAGTGAGGGGAGTTCAGGGAGTGAGAAGCAATGCCATTCACACAATCATAAAAGTAAAATATTACAATATGTAAAAAAGATATAAGCTGAAGGGCAAAAAAAAAAAAAGCAGAAGAGAAAGATTCATCCACTTATATTATTTGCTAAAGCTGACAATTTGTAATGGGTATTGGCATCAGTATGTGCAATTACTTCTTTACTTTCACTGAACGATGAAACTGCTCTCCCCCTAGGAAGGCTTAGAGCAAGGTGTTTCGGGGTAGGGGGTGGGTGGGGAGAAAAGACACAGGAGCTTATCCTGAATCTATTAGTTATAATGAACAGGTACTAAGAAGCAGACACTGCCACAGAACATAAATTACAATCTAAATGAGATATTCCTATTTACATAAGCAGTTCCTCAGGCACTCTAAGCTAAGTTCATGGGAAGAAAGTCTTCTAAATGCCATTCATACCACCAGGGATAATTGCAGGACTGGAAAGAAGCATCCATGCCATTGCTGGGAAAACATGGAATGGGGTTTTAATTTTCAGTTTGACTTACAGGCTGTTGTCATATCATGGAGACTACAGTTGCAGTTTTACAGCATGGTTTTTCTTGGCTTATTTTAGAATCACAGAAAGAGTAAGCTTGCAAATCTTTTAATAAGGCAATTACATTCAGACAAAGATTAGATCTCAGTGGCACAATAGATTTTTGCTATATTATTCAGTATCTTTTTGATATTCTACTGTCACTAGACAAAGCTGTGAATAGTAATGTGACAAGTCTATTCAGAAGACAACAATGAGGGTTTCCTTAATTGTGTTCAGTTGTATGCCATACAAACCCTCACTTAATTTTTTTTGCCTGTTTTGAAAAAGCAGAAAGAAAATACCATTTAGAGTCACAAAAAACACTGTTGAATCTATCTTTGAAATCTGCATTTTGTATTTGTAAAATGAAAATGTTGAGATATTCAATCATTTAATTTTTTATTTGGTAAAAATATCTCATGATTCAAAATGTCAGTCTTAATCTAGAAATGAATTACTTGGTGTGAAAAAGAACAAAAATCCATAAGAATCTAAAGACTTGTATAAAAATATGTGCTTTGGATAATCAGATATGTAATAGATTTGAAAAATTCATATATTAGTTTCTAATGGTGGTTAATGAAAGAAAACCAAAGACAAATATTTGTTGTATATATTTTTATGTTTTATATATTTTAATACTTGAAGGCTTAACCTTTCCCCCACAACTTACAATTTTTTAAAAAATATTACAAAGAAAATGTAAGATATGTGCTCATGTTTAGAAAATCAAGTTTTATATTAATGTATCAATTTATTAATTTAAAATATTACTAATTGTATTTATTATTATTATTTTATTTGCTATGGGGCACATGTGCTCACCAGAGAGAGACAGAGACAGAGAGAGAGAGAAAAAAAATGAAAAAGCAAGCCGCTAGGTCCAGGACTTAAATCGCCATTGACCATGTGTGTGTCTAGCATCCCTTAACCACAATACCACCTGCTGGCCCCTCTATCAGTTTATTTTATAGAAAGAAATCATGTTTATATGAGTTAGCACTTTGCTAATATTATTAATGAATATTCATGTATTTATTTAAAAAATAGAGTACAGTGGCACTTATCTTCATTGTTCCAAAGTGAGATTGTATAATGAAAACTTTATTTAAATTATGGTACACTGTTTGAAACTAATGGGTATACAGGGAAAATTATCCTTAAAGCTTATCTTAAGTAGGAAAAATTGAAACTGACCTAACAGAGAAAGTATTGGGTTCCAACCTTGATGCTACAAGTAACATTTTTACATCTTGATTTCACTTAATCTTTCATATTCATTTCCTCATGACTAAATCTGAGAAAATGCTTGTTAAGAGGATAGTATAGAAATCTTACTAGAAAATATCAATAAATATAAAAGCACTTACAAAATCTCCATAATATTAAGATATATAAAGAAGGTTTGGGACCAGCAGTTGGCATAATGGCTATGTCGCTGGACTCTCATATAGTTGACTGCAGTTCAAGTCCCGGATCTGGTGGCTTAAACTCACGCCGGGCACATGTGCATACATGTCCAAGATCCTGAGAGGAAAATGGAGGAGAAGGGATTGCGGCATGGCCATCCCCCTTGGGGGGTGATTTCTCACTTTCTGTCTCTCTGTCTCTCTCTGTCTTTCTGGTGAGCACATGTGCCCTATAGCAAAAACCTCTCAAAAAAATAAAAAAGATTCAGGAAGGTTCTAAAATCATAAATTCGGGAGATTCAAATACTGAATAGATGGAAAGAAGTAAGAATTAGGCTAAGATTGTACACTAATGTTTACTCTCAAAGAGAGTTCCAGATAGAAATCAACAAATCTAAAAGGAAATCGATTGCCTTAGACAATAATTGCTAAAAAAATGTGATGAAATAGAACCTTATTAATTTACCAAAATATTCTGAGCAACATTTACCATTTCTATAAACTTGAAGAAACCAATTTGATGTTACTACTGGAAGTGATTGATAGAGCTTTCTTGCTTATTAAAAAGCATTGCAAAGTGTTTTGGGTGTTTTTGCATAAAAATTAAAGAGAATACTTTACAAAAGTACAAAATGTACAAAAGCAAATGTACAAAATGAATAAACTTTTTCTCATAATAAAGATACTTTCATAAGCACTAATTGCAATGATTAGATGACCTGAGAGCTATTATACTTTGATATTGCTTTTGATACTGCTACAGAAATCTGTACATCTAAGTGCTTACCAACAGCTTATCATTACAATGGACTTGACCAATAAAGGTCAAACTGCTATACTGGGCTTGCATTTGTTGCTTCCAGCAATTAAAAGAAAATAATAGAAATATTTATGATGGTTAATAATTGTTATAAGAGCAAATTAATATTTGCAATTCTGCTACAGTGACCAAAATCAAATTATTGATGGGTTATTTGGAGTTACCTTTCTCTTGTAGCAATGGAATTCAGATCATCAAAATCAGTCCCTCACAAAGCATAAATTTATCTTGCTGATGTCCTTAATACAGACTTGTCATGGATATTAAAATCCCACACAAAATGTTTGATATTTACTGTAAAAAATCTTAAATGTAATTTTCAGCATTACTTTCTACCTCTGTAGAGTCTAATGAATGAATAAATTCTTTATTGACTTTGGCTCAAATGGCAAAGCTACGTGACCTGGGGAATAACCAAATGTTGGCAGAACAAAAGTGAAAAATCAATAGCCATTGATTATTTAAACTCGGAATTTCAGGGTACTCAGGCAGGATTTATTCTAAGCCGAGCCCCAGTAGGAGCATTCTTTGAAACTATCTGATTTGTAAACTGTCTTCAATACTTCATCCTACACAGTTAATTTGCAGTCAGAATTGCCGTTTTAAACAAGGGCATCTGATTTGTTCCTGTGATTTGTTTATTTTTGTTCATATATATGTTACCGTCTACCTACCTCCCACTATTTTTGCTCTTTTAAATTCTGACCCTCCTCTTCAGAGGTTTATCCTTTATGTTATTTAATTTCAGGAACTGCTAGAAAGCTCTTCAGGGCTCCAGTACCCCTGTGGCGTTGTCATATTGAATGTTGGGGGAGGAGAGTTACCCATCTGATTTCATCCAAACCAAGATGGGACATCATTCAATTGAAAGCCAAGAGGGACTCAATTGGAAAGCACTGCGCCACGCTTTTTGTATATTGCACCTGCCTCTTGGGGGTCGGGCTAAAAGTGGCAAAACACTTTCAGAAAGAAAAAAGCTGGCAGATGTTGAAGGTGATTAAAGGGATGATTAAAAACTGACACACTCTCTCCATGGAAGTGTATCTGTGTTTATTCTGCCACACTTAAAATGTGACAATCTTGGAGATGTGGCTAGACTGGCAAAACTCTGGCAGGACCACTCCTAACCTGTTTCTTTTCCCAAGGTATTGGAGTCAAATGAGAAGCTATTCTTTTTGTCAGCAAAATACTTAATGTCCTAAGTTTATCTTTTATGTAAACTTGGTAGAATACAAGGAAGCTAATTCCTCTGAATGGTTGGTTAGTTTTAAAAATATTCATTCTTAAACTTAGAGAGGTTGTGTCTGTGAATAATCTGTATATTTGGGTAACTGTATGGACACAGTTTTATGCCTAAAATAATTTGGGACAGCTGGGACAGCTGGAGGTGTAGTGGTTGAGGCAACTGGATCCCACGTGACCAACTGCTGTTTGAGTCTTGGTCCTGGAAGAGAAGGGATTACAGTGAGGCCAACACTCTGGAGGATGCTGTCTCATTCTCTCTCTCTCTCTGTCTCTCTGTCTCTCTAGTGAGCACATGAACCCTATAGCAAGTGAGAGGAAAAATAAAGAAAGAAAAGTGCCCCAAAGAAAATATTTGGTTTGTTGTAATCACGATCACACAATTTTTCTAGAAAAATCTGCTATTATTATATTGACTTATTTGACTATTACAACAAAAGCAATAATTTTTATTTTATTTATTTATTATTGCTACCATAGAGTTAGCAGTTCATTTATCCATGAAACACTGTTAAGGCAAATGATAACCAATTTGCATACTGGCTCTTCAAGAACATCTTTTAAAATGAAACAGCTTATGAAAGTTTATGAGAATGATTCATCAATAGATAGTATCTGGTTTGAGGACATTACTGAGGGTATAGAGATATGTAAAGTATAAGCAAACTATGTGAACTTGTGAAGTACTGACAAGTAAATTAGAAGCTTAGTCACTTTACAAATAGATCACTGAGGTAGAATGAATTTATTGAATATTATGATACCTATGTGATCAACAGTGAAGAAATATGGACTAATTATTATGAACATAAAGGAATCACAGAATTCAAACTTGCTCTCAGATTTTAAGTAATTTATTCAACATTCTTTCTTTCTTTTTTTTTTTTTTAAGAGGTTTTTGCTATAGGGCGCATGCACTCGTCAGACAGAGAGAGACAGAAAGTGAGAAATCACCCCCCGGGGGGATGGCCACGCCACAATCCCTTCTCTTCATTCTCCTCTCGGGATTTTGGGCATGCATGCACATGCGCCCGGTGTGTTTTAAGCCACCGGGTCTGGGATGTGAACTGTAGTTGACTATGTGGGAGTCCAGCGACATATCCATTATGCTAACTGCTGGTCCCAATAATTTATTCAACATTCTTGATGGATAGTCATTTAATTTCTTTGTTACCAGTCTAATTTTCTGCCATCCCAATCATGAAACCCATTGGACTTCTTTTTTTTTTTAATTTAAATTTATTTATTTACATTCATTATAGTACATCATTATAGCATACAAAATGAGATTTTCCATCCAGAGTTCACTGTATATTGTATCAATCAAGCACATCAAGAAACATGCTATTGTCAACAAATAATTTTCCATTTCTTGTTTCCTGTATGTTTTGCTTTTTTTTCCCCATCCTTGGTTCCCTATCTCTTACTCTCTGCTATCTCCCACTCTGCTCCTACACTATCTCTGGTATCTATATTTACTTTCTGTACTGTTTTCCCCACACATTTTATTGACTTACTAAAGATCTTAATTAATCTAAATATTTTCATAGCAAACATAGCTGATATATACATTTCCATGAACACAAGTCTAACTTTAGGCATCCTATAAAGTAGCACCTAGCTGGGGCTATATATCTTACTGCAGTCATTGAATAGATATATTTTTTTCTGAAACTTTATTTTTTGTAACTTAATTTACAT
>NW_006159555.1:1268234-1276604 GCF_000334495.1 Tupaia belangeri chinensis
GAGATCTGGTCTGGTGCTGGTAAATTCTTTCAGGTTTTGTTTATCTGAGAATATTCTTGTCTTTTCCTCCCACCTGAAAGATAATCTTGTCGGGAACAGTATTCTTGGCTGAAATTGCTTCTCTCTTAACACTTTGAATATATTTTCCCATTCTTTCCTCGCCCACATTGTTTCCGATGAGAGATCTGCTGTTAGCCTGATGGGATGTCCTTTGTAGGTAACTTGATGTTTTTCTCTTGCCAATCTTAGTATCTTGTCTTTGTCTGTGGTTTTGGTCAACCTGGCTATAATGTGTCTTGGAGAAGATCTTCTTGGGTTGATTCTATTTGGGGTCCTTTGTATTTCTTGGGACTGCATTTTTGAATGTCTCTCTAGGTTTAGAAAGTTTTCTTGCAGGATTTCATGGAATAGATTATCAATGCCCTTATGGGTTCCCTTCACCTTCTGGAATGCCAATTATCCAGATGTTTGGATGTTTGATGGTATCTAGTACTTCTCGTACATTATTCTCAAATTTTTAGGCTATTTTCTCAGTCTTCATGGTGGATTTTTCTAGGCCAGCAATTTTCTCTTCTACGTGTGAGATTCTATTTTCTGTATGATCTAGTCTGCTTTTAATACTTTCAAGGGAGATTTTGACTTCCTGTATTATAGACTTCATTTCTAGCAATTCTGTTTGATTCTTTTCTAAAGTGTGTAATCCCTCCTTTAGATCTTGCAAGAATTTCCTCACCTTCTGGAACTCGTCAACTCCTTTCTCCTTTCTCTTTAGTAGTTCATTATCTCTCTTCTCTTCCATCTCTGTTAGCTTCACCATTATGAGTGCTCTAAATTCTTTATCAGACATTTCCATTATTTTCATTGAACTGCTTGTGGATGAAGAGGAGTTATTCTTTTCCCTTGGAAGAGAGGTATTATCTTGCTTTTCCATATTTCTTGTGGTCCTGCGGTGATTTCTTGTCATCTTATGGATGGTGTGTTTCTATTTCTTGAAGTTCAATCACGCTGGCTTGTTTGCTGGAGACTGAATTATCAGTAGAAAATCTTCATTTCTCTTGTACCCTGAACTGACTAGTTTGCAAGAGCCATGAGGAATCTTCTTCTGAAGGTCTCACCTCTCCTGCCACACTAGCTTGTTTGCCGGAGGCTGAATTATCAGTAGAAAAATCTTCATTTCTCTTGTACTCTGAACTGACTAGTTCTCAGGAGCCATGAGGAATCTTCTTCTCTGGACTTCTCTTTAAACTTACATATTTGTGTATCTCTCTGTTGTGGCCTCTCTGTCTTTTTGTCTCCCTTCATAAAGGAAAGAATAAATTAGAAATATTGGAACTCATAAGAAAAAATAAGTATTGACTCAATTAAGCTAGTTCTAAGATATCCAGAATTTTCTTATTTTTATTTTTTAAAAGAAATATTGGCCAGTTGATGGCCCAGTTCACTGAACAAGGTCAACCTTAAATACAAATATAATGAAGGGAGAGTTTCACTTTGTCTACAAAGTATCATAAAGTCATGAGGAACCAATGTTAATCTGCGAATGTCCTGTAGCATACTATTGAAATTCATGTCTTTTGTCATGTTTGGAGCCTTTCAGCAAATAATAAAATGTTTAAAGTGATAAAACTTGTATTTTTGGTTAAGCATTCATTGTTTGTCATTATTCTCCCATTTTGATAATACAATAAGGTCTTATAACTTTGCTAAAGTCAATAAATTATTACTCTTTCCTATGTAACTAGTAGTAGAGCTAAGGTTAAAATATTTGCTAAGTTTCATTCACTATAAAATTACAGCAACCAGTTTATTTTCAAACTCTCTCTTTTTTAAAATAATTAAGTTAAATGAGCAGATGGAAGAGAGAGATGGAGAGAGATAAATTGGTATTTTAATAGTGTCTTGCCCTGTCGAGATTCTCTCCTGCCAGCCTCCAGGTTAGCTAGGATCACGGGCGCGCTCTACTATACCCAGCCCATTTAGTTCAATCCAGGAACTGAACTCAAGTCCTCCCATAGGCCTGTGTCTTGCATGGTGATGTCCTTCTGCTTACAGTGCCATGGCTGGGCCCATAGTTGTTGTTTTAAACAAACATAAGAGAATGTATAAGCTCATAGAATGACTTGGGATAATATACATATTCATGGAATGAATATGTGAAAATAAAAAGTATTGACCTAGGCCATGTTTACACTTGTATTGCTCTTCATTTTCTTGATTGGAGGGAATTTTCTCAAAGTTATTAGAATCTTTATGACTTTTCATGCATTACAATTGTGAGCATTAATTTTTAACTAGTGTTCTAACAGTACCATTTACAGATCAAATCTATATTTAAATCTATGTTCAGATATTTAAATATGCATTTATATATTTGTATTATATATTGTATACATTCTAATAATATATTATTCTAGATATATTGAGGAGAAATAAATGATTATGTAATGATTCTCTGACTTATGACTGAAAGAAAAAAGTAACTAAGAGAAACCATCTCAGGACTAGCAGATGGTATAATGGTTATGTCACTGGACTCCAGTTTGAATCCTGGACCTGGCAACTTAAAACTTATGCTGGGTATGTGTGCATACGTAACCAAAATCCCAAGAGGAGAGTGGAGGAGAAGGGATTGCGGTGTGGCCATCTCCCCTGGGGAGTGAGGTCTTGCTTTCTGTTTCTCTGTCTCTTTGAAGAGCACATGTGCCCTATAGCAAAAATCTCTCTAAGTAAGTAGATAAATAAATAAAAATAGAAAGTGTCTCTGAGATTTTTTTCCCAACTTTTATCTCAAGAGGAAGTGAATTGGAATAAGATGTAAAATTTCTTAAAAGATTTATGAATATGACTAAATGTTGGAATTTGGGATTCTAAGAGGTAGAAAGCTTAACTTGCCAATAATGAAAACAAGTTTAAATAAAATATAAGTCAACAAATTGGAAGTAATAGAAAATATCAGGTGAAAAAGAGTTTCAAGAAGCATCCAGAAAATCATGTATATACACAAGTATATGAATTGCATAGGAGTCATTGGAGGGGTTTTGCTAGCTGACTCAAACTTTTAAAGTACTGAAGAACTAGACTTGTATGAATTAGACCAAAGTAGCATTAATTGAAGGAGTTAGGATCAGAAAGTCAAAACAAGAAGGTAAGTTACAACTAATAACTAATAAGATATCCAGGTGTGGGGTAGTTAATCTCTAGAGATAACTTCCATTCAACCAGTAGTTTTTGTTTTTTAATAGTTCCTTGTCTACTGGATGCCTTAGGTTGTTATGAATTGCTCTGCACAGTTTCATGGAACTCAAGGGTTGTTTTAATTCTTTAAAGTCAATGCATTTCTCTTTAAACATAAGATGTTACCTGTATTCTTTAAGGAATGCATGCAGTATTATTTCCACTGCTGCTTTGGTGCTGTGTCTATCCTCTTAAGAAAGAATATGTGGAGTGAGGTAGACTTTTTTTTTTTTACTAGATGTTTCTATTAAAAGGAAAAATAGAAAAATACTGTACCCAGCTTATGCCACACATGTATATACCCATTTATTCAATAATGATTCATTAAGGATCTGTTTCTGTTATGCATTGTTCCAGGCATTGGGGACATAGCAGTTCTCTAAACAGATAGTTGCTTTTCTCATGATGTTCTATACATAAATATGGGCATTAATAATAAGAAAAAATAAATCTATGAGGAGTGTGGAAAGTGTTAGGGAGAAAAGCAATGGAGTTGGTAGATGATACTGGGGGCTGCTATTTTCGAATGAGCATGAAAAACCTCTTTGATGAGGTGAAATTCAAAGGCCGGAATAAAATGGTGGAGTAAAGCATGTGACTCTGCTGGGGAAAGAGGGGAGATACAGTTTTACAGTTTATAAAATTTGTATAAATGACAGCACACTGTTTAGTACCTGCTGTGGCTGAGTCTTGACTGAAGGTCAAGGATCAGCAAACTATGGCCTTCAGGCCACATCCTGTTTGATGTCTGTTTTTGTAAGGCATGTGAGCTAACAACGGTTTTTAAAGAAATATTTATTTAATTTATTATTATTACTATTATTATTTAATTTGCTGTAGTCATCAGAGAGACTTGGGGTGGGTGGGTGAGAAAGCAAGCTACCAGGTCTGGGACTTGAACCATGGTTTACCATGTGGGGATCCAGCACCCTAACCACCATGCAGCTTGCTAGCTCCACTAACAATGCTTTTAATATTTAAGTGGCCAGGGGTGGCAGGTGGGGTAGTGGTTAAGAGCGTTGGAAGTCCCAAGTGGCTTACTGTGGTTCGAGTCCTGAACCTGGTGGCTTGCTTTCTCACTTTCCCTCTCACTCTCTGTCTCTCTCTGGTTAAAATGAAAATGATAAAATAAATAAAGTTAAATAAAATAATTCTTTAAAAAATATTTTAAATGGGAAAAACAAAAGAATCAAAAGGACATTATATGGAATTCAGATTTAATTGTACATAAATCACATTTTAAAGCTATTCGCTTTCTGAGGCGGCTCTTGAGGAGGTAGCTAGCGCAAGGCTGTGCTGCGCGTGGTGCCCTGCCCTACTCAGACTAGCAAACAATACAGTCAGGATGGCTAAAGGTGACCCCAAGAAACCAAAGGGCAAGATGTCTGGCTTATGTCTTCTTTGTGCAGACCTGCAGAGAAGAACATAAGAAGAAAGACCTGGAGGTCCCTGTCAATTTTGCTGAATTTTCTAAGAAGTGCTCCGAGAGGTGGAAGACAGTGTCTGAGAAAGAGAAGTCGAAATTTGATAAAATGGCAAAGGCGGATAAAGTACGCTATGATCGGGAAATGAAGGATTATGGACTGGCTAAGGGAGGTAAGGCCACCATCTGGATTCTCCCTGTTCTGTTCAGAATTTCGCCCCAAGATCAAATCCACCAACCCTGGCATCTCTGTTGGAGACGTGGCACAGAAGCTGGGTGAGATGTGAAACAACTTAAGTGACAGCGAGAAACAGCCCTACATCACCAAGGCTGAAAAGCTGAAGCTGAAGTACGAGAAGAATGTTGCTGACTGTACGTCTAAAGGCAAATTTGATGGCACCAAGTTGCCTGGAAAAAGGTGGAAGAGGAAGTTGAAGAAGAGGAGGAGGAGGAGGAGGAGAAGGAGGAGGAGGAATAAAAACAAACTTTTTCTGTCTCCTTGTGAATACCTTAGCTAGGGGAGCTGCATAATCACACCTCTCATTGGAGGCCTGTCTATTGCCCTCATTAGGTTTAATTGCAGAATTCGATCACAATCATGTTGTCTCTCAAAGTGCTCTAGAAATTGTCAGTGGTTTACATGAAGTGGCCATGGGTGTCCAGAGCACCCTGAAACTGTATCAAAGTTGTACATATTTCCAAACATTTTTAAAATGAAAAGGCACTCTCGTGTTCTCCTCACTCTGTGCACTTCGATGTTGGTGTGACAAGGCATTAAAGATGTTCCTGACATTTTTGTTTCCCTGAATTCGTAATGTGGTGTTAGCTATATGTTATTGGCTAGAAATCCTGAGTTATCAACTGTACATATCTTTGGTCTGTGAAGAGAACAGAACAACCGTGACAAACTATCCATGCTCCTGGCTTGGTCAAGGCTGCCGGAAGGGCGCCCATCAGAGGGCCCGTGGCTCAGGGCGTGCACTGGGAAGCTGGATCTGTTGACTCTGGTGGCATCCGTGTAAGCGTCAGGGTGTCTTGTTTTGTACACAGTGATCTAGCCTTCTGCTGCCATTCTTAGCTATGGAGAAGGGGAGTCAGCTGGCATGAGAAGGGTTCGGATTTTTGTTTCCTTAGTTAAGTGCTATAGTTTTAAAACTTTGTTTTAAATAAACTGTAGAACTCTTCATTGTCAGTGAAGCCAAGAGACACTGCATTAATGAAGCTCAGGAACCTCTGTACTTAAAACACAATTTGCAACGTTCTGTTATTTTTTTGTATGTTTAGAATGCTGAAATGTTTGTGAAGTTAAATAAACAGTATTACACTTCTTTTTTTTAATGAATTATTTATTTAATTTTATTTATTCATTCATTTTATTTTCACTTGCCCAGAGAGACACACACACAGAGAGAAAGTGAGAAAGCAAGCCACCAGGTCCAGGATGTGGAAGTGTCTAGCACCTTAACCACAATGCCACATGCTGGTCCCCCAGTATTAGATTTCTAAAAAAAAAAAAAAAAAAAAAAAAAAAGCTATACCCATTCTTTGATTCTAGGAGCATGAAGCATTTAGGTATCATGCCCTATTGTTAGGGCTCCATATTGGGAGTCATTCCAGATTTCTTCTTTTTCTCTGTTTTTCCTGTATCCAATCTATTAACAAGTCTTCTCTTGTCCATGGCCAGTTAATGTTAATCTAGTCATTTCCCTTCTCAACATCTGAATATACAAACAGATGTTGGCTGAACTATATAAAAAATAAAATTCTGTTCCATGTCTGAAGCAACCTGACAAGGAAATCAGTCCCTTTATCTACAGTAGATGGCCCAGAAAGCCAGCATTATGTAAGTCAGCCTTTCACAAAGCCAGGTTGTTATCTCTAGTAACAATCCACGAAGCTGAACAGTAGCTTCTATTGGCCCCAAATGGCCAGGACTGCTTAAGTAACTGACAGGTTGTCTAATTTTTGTCTCTGTTTCTAATTTAGGACCAATCAGAGAAAGGCAAATATCCACCCCTTAACCAATCATATAGAATGTCCTGCTTCTAAAGACCCTCCCTATCCCTTCCCCATGCCAGCAGTATCCTACCCAAGCATTCCTGAAGTTTCCCTTTTTTCACTGTAGAGCTTCCAATGCCTCTGCCTGATCTTGGTCTCTGCCAAAACACAAGTGGTAGTAGGTGACTCCCTCGCAATAGTAAGCTCTGAAGAAGTAGCCTTTGCTTTTTTCATTTGGTTAGATGTAATTCCGAAACACCCTAGAGCAAGCCATGATCAGCTCTTTCCTTCACAAGCCCTGAAGTGGGCTTTACAGCCCTTCAGTCCTACTTGCTTTCTTGTCCACGTAACATTTTGCACCCAGAAGGTGAATGGACCTATTAAAAGGTTAAATCTGATTAGTCAAGCCTGGGGTCTAAAACCCTGCCATTGTACTTTGAATAAAATCCAAATATCCACCTAAACTCACATGTCCTACAGATATCTTTCTAACTTATCTTTTTTTATTTCATCGCTTGAATTCTCTCCT
The DNA here is from genome assembly GCF_000334495.1 of Tupaia belangeri chinensis. Lineage (NCBI taxonomy): Eukaryota > Metazoa > Chordata > Mammalia > Scandentia > Tupaiidae > Tupaia > Tupaia belangeri. Next base: position 1,275,419 of record NW_006159555.1, read on the forward strand.
TCATTCATGTTTTTATTTGGATCTATTTCTGGGCATTCTATTCTGTAACACTCCCATTTACCCATCAGAGTATCAATGCTACTCTGCTTAGATTATTCTAGCTTCAGTATGAGTTCTGATATATTGGGTCATCAGAAAAGTCATGACATATTTTCTATGCAAAAATGTATCATGACTTTTCCAACAATCCAGTAATTATGACAATACTCTCTGCTTCTTCCATTTTCCACTCTTCCCATGTCCTCTTTCTTACTCTCCCTTCTATTTTATTTTTTTTATAATTTTGGCTTTTCACATAAGCTTTAGAATCTTTAATTTAAGAGTCTCCAATTTCGTATATATATACATACATACACACACACATATATATATATATATACACACACACACACATATATCTAATTAATTTTGTATTATTATTTGTATGTTAAATTGCTATACATCATTTAGATTGTGAAGAGACTTAACCCAGCATGATTTACACCTCAGTCCAGCCCAGTTGAGACCACCATACACATCCTCGTCAACACAGTGTCCCACAAGTGTCTTAGCTCTCCATTTCCCCCCCAAATTTCCTACGCTCTTCTCCTCTCACAGTCTCTTTCCACTTTGTCTCTAATGTCCATTACAATTTTTAATACTTTTATATTCTCCAGTCTTTCAGTCTCTACCATAGAGTGCAGACACGTGGTATATGTTAAGTGGAGACATGCAATGTCTCTCTTTCATAGCCTGACTTGCTTCACTCAGTAATAAATCTTCCATATTTGCCCACTTTCTATCAAATTCCAGGACCTTGTTTTTTTTTTTTTGACTGAATAATATTCCATAGAGTATATGTGCCACAATTTTTCAATCCATTTGTCTGTTGGTGGACATTTGGGTTGATTCCATGTCTTAGCAATCGTGAATAAGGCTAAAATGAATATAGATGTGCAAATATTTTTCTTACTGAGTGCTCTCCCGTCCTTTGGGCAGATACTCAGGAGTGGAATTGCTGGATCATATGGTGGTTCTATTTGAAGGTCTTTCAGGAACCTCCATACCGTTCTTCACAGTGGCTGGACCAATTTACATTCCCACCAACAGTGTAGGAATGTTCTTCTTTCACCACATCCCTTATTATTTGTTTTTTTTTTTTTTTTTTTTATTTTTTGCCAGTCTTACTGGGGTTAGGTGGTGTCTC
>NW_006159555.1:1276719-1278131 GCF_000334495.1 Tupaia belangeri chinensis
TAGAGACAGAAAGCGAGAAATCACCCCCTGGGGGGATGGCCACGCCGCAATCCCTTCTCCTCCATTCTCCTCTCAGGATCTTGGGCACCCGCGCACATGCGCCCGGCGTGAGTTTTAAGCCACCGGGTCCTGGATGCGAACTGTGGTCGACTACGTGGGAGTCCAGTGACATAGTCATTGCGCTAACTGCTTGTTCCTGAGCATTTTTTCATATGATTTTTGGCTATTCATATGTCTTCCTTAGAGAGTTGTTTATTTAGCTAATTTTTCCATCTTTTAATTGGGTTAATCATTTTCTCCTGGGTAAGCTGCTTGAGTTCCTTGTGTATTCTAATTATCTGTCCCTTATCTGAGGCACAGTTAACAAAAATTTTCTCCCATTCTGAGGGTTGTCAATTCACACTAATTATGGTGTCCTTTGTTGTGCAGAAGCTCCTTAATGTGATGTAATCCCACCTGTCTATTTGGGGGATCATTGCCTGTGTTTTGGAGGTCTATGGCCATGCTGCAATCCCTTCTCCTCCATTCTCCTCTCAGGATCTTGGGCATGCCCGCACACGTCCCTGCCATGAGTTTAAGCCACTGGGTTTGGGACTTGAACTGTGGTTGACTACGTGGGAGTCCAGTGACATAACCATTACACTAACTGCTGGTCCCTCTCCCTCTATTTCTGGTGTGTGTACAGATCTTTTTTTTTTTTTTTTTTGGAGAGGTTTTCACTATAGGGTGCGTGCACTCACCAGAGAGAGACATAGAGACAGAAAGCGAGAAATCACCCCCTGGGGGGATGGTCATGCCACAATCCCTTCTCCTCCATTCTCCTCTCAGGATCTTGGGCACGCACGCACATGCGCCCAGCATGAGTTTTAAGCTACCGGGTCCGGGATGCGAACTGCGGTTGACTACGTGGGAGTCCAGCGACATAGCCATTACGCTAACTGCTGGTCCCCAAAGTTTATTTATTTTGTTGGCCCTGGAGCCTATTGGTTTAGGGAGTCAATTCCAACATGGTTGAATTGTTCCTGGGAGCTTGAAAAACCTACTGGGTATATGTTCATTTGTGGTCCAAGTCCCAACAGGATGCAGAAATGCAGAAGAAGGGATTGTAGCATGGCCAAACCCCATTGGAGGGTACTTTTCTCTCCTTCTCTCTGTCCCTCTGGCGAGAGCATGTGCACTCTGTCAATTAAAACACAAGTTTAGGTGATGGAAGAGCCGGCAAGACCCGCGCTGTCGCACAGGATCTCGAGTCTGAGTCCTTCTCTTACCTGTGGACTCCCCAGGATGTCAACCTCAGCCTCTCAAGGCCATGCATGGGCCCAACAGGTGAAGAAGGAAGATGAGGAAAGGGATCCACTGAACCAGCTCATCTCCCACTCTGGCTTTGCTGCCTCCCACTTTGCAGTGCAGGA
>NW_006159555.1:1278162-1302419 GCF_000334495.1 Tupaia belangeri chinensis
AGCCCAGCACCAAGACTGGCGGCAGTGCCAGCTGCAGGTGCAGGCCTTCAGGAATTGCATGAATGAACAGCAGGCAAGATGGCGAGAGGAACTACAGAGGAAGAAAGAGCAAGCCAGTGCCACTGCTAAGACCCCCAAACCACTTGTCCCTAGATGATGGTCCTACAGAAATTAGCACCCAGAGCAATGGGTGGAGAAATCCTAAATGGTGGAAATGTGGACCAAGAAGTATAAAACTTGGGGGTAGCCTTTAGGGCCAAGGTTGAGAGCCAGACACCACGAGTTTGGACATGACTGACACCAAGAGCTGTCACTTTTTCATGGTCGGATACCATACATTCTGTCCCATCTTGTTCCACCAGTATTTGCCATGTATAACAGAGTGGAGTGAGGGATATTCCCTTGCCGCACTTCTTGGGTCAGCATGCCAAGTACTGAGTTGATTCCAGAGACATTTTCATTTTAACAGTAAATTCATGATCTAAAGGTAAATTGGTTACTTAATCAAGACTTCAGTTACTTAGTCATGGGTTCAACAACTGCAAGTATTTCTGAGACATTGTGTTGGAGACGGATGTGATGAATAATGTGACCTCTGCCTTCATGTTGCTTAGAATCTAGGTTGACAGATGGAAATAAAATAACACTGGAATGACTAATTCTTGACAATGAAAAAACAAAACAAAACAAAAAAACACAAGTTTGCTTATTTTCTTCATTAGAGCGATGGGGTGTGTGTTTGGGGTGGTGTCACCTCAACAAGTTATTCACACCACAGTCTTCCCTCCAGGCCTATAGCCATTACAGGTGGGGCCAGTGTGTTGTGTGTGTAGAGGCAGAACTGGAATGCAAACTTGGAATGCAAGCCTTCTCGTATGGTTCCAGCATTACGTAGCAGAGCCCTGAGAGTCTGTGCGACTGTGGCAAGCCCTTTGCTGAAAACTGGACCTTTAGAATAATACAGTATGGTAACTCTGGACATTAGAGTTACTCTCCCTCCAGGGTTTGTAGTTATTGCTGTTTGTTTCCATTTTCTTTTTCTTTTCTTTTTAACTTTCTGGTAATAGTTTTGTAAAGTTTGTATTCTTTGTTGTTAATCACCACTGATGTCTCACTGCCCTCTATGCCTAGTTATCAGCTCATGATTGTACAGAGATTTTCTTGAATGACTTGTTTGGAGTGATTGCTGAGCAACTCTATGTGTGTGTTGGGACATGACTTAAATGCTCCAACATTTGGTTTTATAACTGGTGGTTACTCTGTAGCCTCTTGGTTCAGGGAGCCAGTTCCTATGTGGTACAATCCTGCCTGAGTTTTAACTTGTAGTCTCAAGTTTAGCCAGAGGTGAGAGATTAGTATGTTCTTTTTTTTTTTTTTTTTGGAGAGGTTTTTGCTATAGGGCACGTGTGCTCGCCAGACAGATGGAGACAGACAGAGCAGACAGAGACAGAAAGCTAGAAATCACCCCGCAGGGGGGGATGGTCACGCCACAATCCCTTCTCCTCCATTCTCCTCTCGGGATCTTGGGCATGCACGCACACGTGCCCAGTGTGTTTTAAGCCACCGGTTCCGGGACGTGAACCGTGGTCAACTATGTGGGAGTCCAGCGACATTGCCATTATGCTAACTGCTGGTTCCTGAGATTAGTATGTTCTAAGGTCTTCTCTTGGTTTGCGCATAACCCTGCACATGTATGTTGCCTTCTTCTTCCTAGTAATGTGTTAGGACTTTTCAAAGCCCCCTGTGCATTCTTCGGTTCCCAGTTTTTCTTTTGAAGTGTTTTGGTCACTCTCTTGTTAGCTCAACTGGTAACACTTCTTCAGACATTTGTGAAGTTAACTAATTGCCAGTGATTTGTTTTGACAAATGCCCTGGAGATAGGTCAGTTCGCATACAGTGCTCTCTGTGTTAGATTAATGGAGAAAAATCCTGAGAATAGTTATTCTCAAAGATCTGTTAGGTGATATTATTTGGAGATAGGACTTTGGAGGAGCACTAAACTCATTTTGCCTTTCCACTGAGTACTATATTCAAGGTTTTCACAGCAACCATAGTTACAGGGCCGTTGGTTTTCAAGGTAACTGCAATGCTAGGAAAAAGGGATGGGATTAGGGCAAATTGCAATACCACAAAATTCACTGTTCTTAAGAGTTTCAGCTGCTTTTTCTAATGCAGACATTTACTTGATTATTGAAAGTCTCTAATTTCCTGATTTTAGCAAAACTTAGTTTTGATCATTTTTGCCAGTGTCATTTCTCATTGCTTTTATGGAGAAGTAAATTTCCAGAGAACCTTTCTATGACATTTTGTAAGTGCTTTGATATACTGAATATTGATTATTTTAAAATGTGGTGTTTTGTTATACTCTTAATTTTGAAAACAATTTAAGATATAGAGTAATAAAGACCGACCTAAATAAGTAAGAAACATCAATGTACCCAGTTGTCATAATTAACCAGCGTTAGCCTTTCTTTATCATTGATGTATGCTTTTGAAATCCACAGTAATACAAGATTATCATAGTTTCATTATTTGATTATTATAGATAACTTTAAGGAGTTATCTATCTGTTTTTAAAATTTTTATTATTATCATAATCTTGTTTATGTTACATTGGATCACATATAACTTCATATTGTATTACATTTCTTTTCCCAGAAGGAATACCATTCATATCAGTCAATACAAAGACAATAAAATCCCCATCATCATCTAACAGCTTTTTATTTCTTTCCAGATTATCATTATTATTATTCCAACTATATTTTTAAACATTCAATCACTACTTATCATTTTGCTTATAACAAGACTTTACCCAACATGAAATACTTCTCAGATGTGTCCAGTTGAGAATACTATACATGTCATCATTAACAGGTAATAAACCATATCTGAATCCCACTAGTGTCATGCCTCTCTATTTGTTCTCTTGCTATCCTTTTCCATGTGCTTCTCTTCTGCCCTGTTCCACATTGTCTTATCATTGCTAACTATTTTCACTGCTTTTATGTCCTCCAATATTTCAATCTCTACCATAAAGTGTGGATAGTCAATATATATTAAGTGGATACATACAATATTTTTCTTTCATATCCTGGCTTACTTCACTCAATAATATGTCCTGCATATCTGATCACTTTCTATCAAATCACTTCCTATCAAACAACAAAGATCTTGTTTTTTTATGGCTGAGTAGTATTCCATAGAATATATGTGCCACACTTTTTCAATTCATTCATCTGTTTGTGGGCATTTGGGTTGGTTCCATGTCTTAGCGATCATAAATAAAGCTGCAATAAACATTGATGTGCAAGTGCTTTTCCAACTGAGCGTTCTCTTGTCCTTTGGGTAAATACCTAGAAGTGGGATTGCTAGATCAAATGGTAGTTCTATTTGTAGATCTTTGAGGAACCTCCATATTATTCTTCACAGTGGTTGAACCAGTTTACATTCCCACCAACAGTGTAGGAGAGTTTCCTTTTCACCACATCCCTGCCAATATTTATCACTTTTTATATTTTTAATCTTTGAGGAGTTATCTATCTTGAAAGGCACCTGAAATAATTGGTAATCTAGGTTTATGGCTAAGAGTACGAGTTTTATTTTCTGAAAAAACGTGGGTTTAATTTTTGTTTTCTTGTAAGTGACATTAGACCTATTTTTAATGTCTCTGACGGTCAATCTTCTCATTTATGATATAAAATATATACCTCATTTATAAAATAAAATATATACCTCATAGGGTATGTTGAAGATTGAATGACACAATGTATGTAAAGCTCCTTTCTCAATAGATAGTACCTATTATTATTTAAAGTTGAAGCTGTGGTTTAAATACATTTTCAGTTGGGGAAATTAGCAGGTGAGATGTTTTATTCATCGTCAGAAGTTTAACACCCTCCCACTTTTTTCAGTTGGTTATTTTAAAATTTTCTATACTGTTTTTTCTGCTGCGATTTTTTTGGCATCATTTATTTATATATCTTTGTTCTGAAGCATAGCAGAAGGTCCTTCCTATAATATTGTCCCACGAATATTTGCTTTCTGTAGTGATTCACATGAATATTTGCTTTCCTAGTGCATATAGAAATTATGCTTATACTATACAGAAATGTGTTAAATGTGTAATAGCATTATGTCAAAAAACGTACAAACTTTAGTTAAAAAATACTTTGTTACTAAAAAAATGCTAACAATCATGTGAGCCTTCAGCAAGTTGTAAACTTTTTGCTAATGGAGGGTCTTGCCTCAATGTGGATTGTTGCTGACTGATGAAGGTGGTGGTTGATAAACATTGGTGTGGCTGTGGCATTTTCTTAAAATAAGATAGCACTGAAGTTTGCCACATTGATTGACTCTTCTTTTCATGAAAGATTCCTCTGTAGCATACAGTGCTGTTCAATAGCATGTTGCCTGCCTTTTTTTTTTTTTCCAGAATTGGAGTTAATTCTCTTAAACTCTGCTGCTGCTTTAAGAGTTTGTGTAAGATCCTAAATCCTTTGTTGTATTTCAAAAATGTTCATAGAATCTTCATTAGGAATAGTTTCTATCTCATGAAATCACTTTTTCCCCCCTCATCCATAAAGAGTAACTTCTCTGTTACAGTTTTATCATGAGATTTTAGCAATTCTGTTACATCTACAGGTTCCATGTCTAAATCTATTGGGTTGTCAGAAAAGTCATGATGAATTTTTTTGCTTAGAAAAATATGTCATGACTTTCCTGACAACCCAATAGTTCTCTTGTTTCTACCACATATGCAGTTACTTCCTCCCCTAAGATCTTCAATATCTCAAAATCATCTGTGAGGGCTGGAATCAACTTCTTCCCAACTCCTGTTAGTGTCAACATTTTGGCCTCCTCCCATGAATCTTGACTGTTATTCCTGGCTCTAGGTTGGTGAATCTTTCCCTGGATGTTTTACCTTGCATAGATCCATCAGACAAATCACTATCTATATGGCAACTTTGGCCTTATGCAGTGTGTATTATAAGTAATAAGACTTGAAAGTTGAAATTACTCCTTGATCTATGAACTGTGGAATAGATGTTGTATTAGTAGGAATAAAAGCAACATTAATCTCCTGTGTGTCTCTATGAAGCTTTTGGATGAGCAAATATGTTGTCAATGAACAGTGATATTTTGAAAGGAATTTTTTTTTTTTTTCCTCTGAGGAGTAGATCTCAACAGTGGGTTTGAAATGGTAAGCCATGCTGTAAACAGATGTGCTATCATCCAGACTTTGTTGTTCTATCGATAGAACAGAGGCAGAGTACACTTAGTATAATTCATAGGGATTTTCAGAATGGTAAGTGAGCATTAGATTCAATTTAAAGTCACCGGCTGCATTAACTTCTAACAAATGTATCAGTCTACCTTTGAGGCTTTAAAGATAGGACTTGACTTCTCTCTAGTGAAAGTTCTGGATGGCATCCTGTCCCAATAGAAGGCTGTTTCATTTACCTTAAACATCTGTTTAGACACTTTCATCAGTGATCTTAGATATATCTTCTAATAACTTGGTACAACTTTTACATCAGTACTTACCACTTAGTATTATGCTAAGTGAATGAAGTCAGATACAAGGGACTGCATACTGTATGATTCCATTTATATTACATTCTAGAAAAGGCAAACTAAATAAGGACAGAAAATAAATTGTTGGTTTCCAGGAGCTGGGTGCTGGGGTAGCAAGTACTGACCACAGAAGTAAAAGAGGAACTTTTCCAGAAGATGGAAATGCTGATTCTTGATTGTGGTGGTATTTACATGACTGTATTTATTTATCAAAACACATTAAACTGTACATTTAAATGCATGAGTTTTATTGTACATAATTATACCTCAATAAACCTGAGTTTAAAAAAAAGGAAAAAAAAATCAGTAGTTGATAGGGTATTTAGCTACTCTCTGAAGTTGTTGATAGTTTGTTTTGATATTGGGTATATTTCAGTGTAATTCAGCTTATTTGAAATTTGAAGCTCTGAAAGATATAAAATTATTTATACTTCTGAATAGCATGTTATTGGAAAAGTAGAGTGAGCTAATAGAATTTATTTCTTTTGCTAAAAATCCTACTTATTTGCTCTTGTGCAACAGAAATTCCTCTGCATATTATGAATGATGGATAAAGATGAAGTATCTGAGAAATTCTGAGAGAGGAGGAAAGTCAAGGGTTCTTGAAAATGGTAATTTTCAATTAAGGAAAATAAGCAATTCAAAGAGCTATAGCCAACAAAGACCAGTTTTGCATAAATCTAAGCCAATCAGACTAAAGAGTTTCTTTTAGAGTTACTGGAAGAGCTCTGAAAGTACCCTCAGATTTGCCAGATTAGATTTGAATTTACACTCAGTATAATTCAGAGATCAATGGACCACTGTTTTTTGAGGGGGATGGATGGATTTATGTCAAATTACCAAATAAATCCAGCAAAGAATATTCAAAAGGGAGAAATTAAAAAAAAATGCTCAATTTAAAAAAGGTTTTTCTCATCTTGACTTGTATCTCATGACATTTATTATCATTTAAAGTAATTCCTGAATAATCCATTTTTATGTTTTTATTTAAAATTTAAGTTAAAAATGGTCATTTTTTTTTCCCTAAATTATTTGACTTGGACATTCTTGTATAAATTTTTTTCTTTTTCTTTTTTTTTGGAAAGGTTTTTGCTATAGAGCACATGCTCTCACCAGAAAGACAGAGATACAGAGAGACAGAAAGTGAGAAATCACCCCCCAGAGGGGATGGACATGCCACAATCCATTCTCCTCCATTCTCCTCTTGGGATCTTGGGCACGCATGCACACGCGCCCGGCATGAGTATAAGCCACTGGGTCTAGGACTCAAACTGAGTAGACTACATGGGAGTCCAGTGACATAGTCATTACGCTAACTACTGGACCCCTTTCTTGTATAAATGTGTTGCTTGGTATTTTATTGTCTTCTGGGATGTATATTTTGTGGCTAACAGTTTATAAATTTGTTTCAAACACAATATGAATATTTTGCTATCTGAGTTCAGTAGAAACATTGAATTATCTTATTTTATATTCCATAAACTCTATCTGTGGTCTTTCTCTGTGGTAGCATTAAAAATAACTAGTTTTAAATTTAATGTAAATTCTGTTCTTCAAAAAGGAGTGGTATCTCCCTGAGTTTTCAAGGAGTTTTCAAGGAGCCCATCTTCTTAGTCAAGAGTACTTGGTTATCATCTGGGAAATAAAAGAAAATTCCCCTTAGTCAAGTGTGATAGTATTCTTGCTTTTCAAGTGCATATTTTAAGAAATTTAAAGAATTACTGTTTCATATACAAATGAAGATTACCTTTCATGAAAGAGGACTCCTGTTTTGAGTGCCTACTGTTGGTCAGGTACTGGCACTTCATATATCTTTCTAGATCTTCCTCAAAAATTTTGTGAGACAGATAGAGACAATTTTAAAAATGAGGAAGTCCAGCCTAAATGCACCTAATTAGTGAGGAACAGAGGTGATATTTAACCCCAAGCAAGCCACACTTCAGATAGGAGACTTTCCTAGTATGTTTTACACAGAAGAGAAAAAGAAATTGTCAAAGTGAAAGAGGAAGAAGCTATAATTTTTTTTTTTTGGAAAGGTTTTTACTATAGGACGCGTGCACTCTCCAGAAAGACAGAGAGAGACAGAGAGATAGAAAGCGAGAAATCACCCCCCAGGAGGGATGGCCATGCTGCAATCCCTTCTCCTCTACTCTCCTCTTGGGATCTTGGGCACACATGCACATGCACCCAGTGTGAGTTTAAGCCACCAGGTCTGGGACTCAAACCACAATCAACTACATGGGAATCCAGCGACATAGCCATTACACTAACTGCTGGCCCAAGAAGCTATACAATTTTTAAAAGTTTATCATTTGACAACTTTTCCAGAATTTATCAAAAACTTTAAAAGCCCTAGCTATTATGCATATACATGTCTTTTTTTTGTATATTATTTTATTACTTCAACAGAAGGAACAAGATATCATAAAATGAGAAGTTCTAAGACATCTTTGTTTGACTCCTTTTTTTTATAGTGATAACATTTGATTTATTTCTTTATTGTATTTATTTATTTCAGAAACATTTTTTAAAAATTAATTTACATTCATTCCCTAAGCATCATCATAGCATACAAAATATGATTTCCCATCCAGAATATACTGCATAGTGGCTTAATCATGCATGTTATCGTCAATAATTTTCCATTTCTAGTTATATATATGTAGTTATACGTGTATGTGTGTCTGTGTGTGTGTATTTTTACCCCTATTTGTAACCCTCTCCTCTTTCCCACCCTGTTCCCACACTATTTCTGGTGTCTACAGTTGTCTTCCATTTCTTTTCCCCTCACATTTTATTGATCACACAATTTCTTAAATAATCTATTTCAATAGCAAGTTTCGCTGGTAATTTCAAGAAAAGCATTTTTAACTTTAATAAATCAAAGAAATGCTAAGGAACTTGGCTTAAAACTTAAAGCCAGGAAACAGGTTAGGATTCTGTTCAAATAGTAGGTATACAACAGCTTAAGATAGGACAAAAATCTTTAAAACTGAAAAACAAAGCCTAGAAGAAAATCAGCAATGTTTTACTCAAAAGTCATAAAATGCTATTTCACCAGTTCAGTCTTATGTACTTAATTTATCTTCTGTTGTGGTTCGATCTTCCCGATTAAATTCTGGGATATAATATTCAACTCCAGACTTGTCCCTATGATTAAGTTGGCCATTTTCTTAGCTTTTGAACTCTTATTTCTGTATGTCTGCATTTAATTTTCCTGATATAGCACTCTCTTGAGAACTTCTTGGAGATCTGGTCTGGTGCTGGTAACTTCTTTAAGGTTTTGTTTATCTGAGAATGTTCTTGTCTTTTCTTCCCAGATGAAGGATGATCTCACTGGGTACAGTATTCTTGGTTGAAATTGCTTTTCCCTTAGCACTTTGAATGTATCTTCCCATTCTTTTCTTGCTCACATTGTTTCTGATGAGAGGTCTGCTGTTAGCCTAATGGGAGAGCCTTTGCAGGTAACCTGTCGTTTTTCTCTTGCCAATCTTAGTATTTTGTTTTTGTGGTTTTGGTCAATCTGGCTATAATGTGTCTTGGAGAAGATCTTGGTCTGATTCTACTTGGGGTCCTTTTTATTTCTTGGGACTGGATCTTTGAGTGCCTCTCTAGGTTTGGAAAATTGTCTTGCAAAATTTCGTGGAATAGATTATCAATGCCCTTTTGAGTCTCTTTGCCTTCTGGGATACCAATTATCTGGATGTTTGGACATTTGATGGTATCTAGTATTTCTTGTATATTATTCTCATTGTTTCAGGCAATTTTCTCAGCTTTCATGGTGCATTCTTCTAGGCCAGCAATTTTCTCTTCTACATCTAAGATTCTATTTTTTTGTATAATCTAGCCTGTTTTAATACTTTTAAGGGAGATTTTTGACTTCCTGTATCACAGCCTTCATCTCTAATGGGTCCATTTGATTCTTTTTAAAAGTGTGTCATTCCTCTTTTACATCTTGCAACAATTCCCTCACTTCCTGGAACTCATCATCTACTTACTCCTTTCTCTTCTACAGGTCATTGTCTCTCTTCTCTTCCATTTCTGTTAGCGTCACCATAATGAATATTCTAAATTCTTTATCAGACATTTCCATGATTTCCATTGAACTGTCTGTGGATGAAGAGGAGTTATTCTTTTCCCTTGGAGGAGAGTTATTTTCCTGCTTTCCCATATTTCTTGTGGCTCTGTGGTGATTTCTAGTCATCTGATGGATGGTATATTTTTTCCAAATTCTAGAAGTTCAATCTGACCATTCAGGAGTGTGCAGAAGGAGGTAATCTGGAATCTGCTTGCTGTTCTGTTTTATACCTTTCTTCAGCAGATTCAGTGGATATTGAGGATTATGTTAGCCCTATTAGAATTTGGATGTTTGGCGATGGTTCCCTTAGATCGGTCTAGAGACATAGTGAATGGAGACTGAGGACCAGAGTAATGACATAAAAGAAAAAGAAAAGGAAACAGAGAGCACGAAAACAACCACAACCAAGAAACAGAAAAAGAAGAAAAAATTAAAAACAAACAAAAATTTTTTTGTTAAAAAAGCAAAAGATAGAAAACTGCACGGTGCACGAGTGTGCTGTGCAAAATCATTAGTACTCAGGAGCCATGGATGAATCTTCTGAAGGCCTGCTCCTTGCCTCTCCTGGGTGGGAGGGGGAGAGGGGATTATTAGCAAGATAAAGGCAGGGCTGAAAACTGAGGAACTACTTTATCTTAAAAAATTTTAAAAAGGAAAAATTACCAAAAAATGAGAAGACAGAGACAGAGGCAGAGAGAGACAGAGACAGAGACTTAGAGAAGGCTAGAGGGTCTCCTACCACTGGAGTTTGTGGGCTGGAGGCTGAATTATCAGTAGAAAATCTTCATTTCTCTTTTTCTCCTGAAATCACTAGTTTTCAGGAGCCATAGAGGAATCTTCTCTGTTTGACTACTTTTCATTTTCTTCTGAATCACAGTAAGATTTTCCCATTGATGTCTCTGTGTTCAAAAAAAGTGATTTTGTGATTTTTTTTTCACTTTTTGCACAAAACCAGTGTCAAGTGCATTTTAAAGTCTGTGATTGTTACAGGTAGTCCTAAGGAGGGCTTATAACTATTACTTACAGAGTCGAGCTCAGCACTTAAATCTGAAAGCTTCTGTAAAAAATAATACTTTATCTAACTTTTGTTTTGGTTTCTATGAAACCAGAAACAGCTACTAATCAGAACATTTTGACATTATTGGCACCATTAACTAAATTACATAAAGAAAAACTGAATTTCCTATCCCTGAGAAGTGGGTGTATTGAATGCCATAGTTTTATTTTTTTAAATTTTTTTATGATTCATTTACATTAAAATGGTAGAAATCATGCTGACAGAATCCAAAAGGAACTTGGCAATGAGTTCTCAGTACAGTCTTTCTACAGATAGAATCTTTGTAGATTTTTATTAAATGGAATATCTTTTTCTTCATGCTTTCTCTAGTCAGTGAAACAATTGTTACTGGTGATAATGAGAATTGATTCATAGGCAATGTAGGTGGTCCTTTCATTGTGTGTGTTTCTGATTATATGCAAGGTTAAATATATTGGAGGATGGGGTATAGCAACACCACAATCTCTTCTCCATTTTTTCCCTGGGATTTTGGACTTGGACACATGTGCTTCTGGCATGATTTTTCAAGCTGCCAGGTCTTGATCTCAAACCAGTCAGCCATGTGGTAGTCTAGCACCTTAAACAACACACCACCTACTGACCTGTTACTCTTATCTTTAAAGATACAATTCTGGAGACTAGCAGATGGTGTCATGATGACATCATTGAACTTTCATGTAGTCGACTGCAGTTCGAGTTCCAGCCCCGTCATCTTAAAACTCACCCTGAACGCAGAGTAGGTGTGCCCAAAATCCCAAGAGGAGAAGGGATTGTATCATGTCCATTCTCCCAGAGATTGATTTCTCACTTTATGTCTCTCTGCCTCTCTCTGTCTCTCTGGTGAGCATACACACCCAATAGCAAAAATCTCTTTCTTTGAAAAAAAAAAAGACATAATCCTGTGTCTCTGGCATCCTAGTGTAATACCTCTTGTCTTTGTTACACTAGATTTTCTTTTGGGATAGTTTATCCATTCATATGGATGATCTCACATTGGGTAGAAAATGAGCAATCACAAGTAATAATAAATATAAAATCGTGTGTCTCCTATCCCTTCCAGAAAGGATTCTAGAATTACCACAGAGGATTTATGTTTTGTCTTTTTTTTTTTTTTTGTCTTCATCACCCTGGAATGTATATTATATTTTTGCTGATGAGTTATAAAAATAAGAATGATGTCCCCTTCCTGCATTTCCCACATATAAAATTTTATACACTCATTCAAAGTAACCATCTCACTACTATGTAATTCTCAGCTCAACTCGGTTGATATACTATGAAGTTTCACATTCTACCTTTAAATATCAATTTGAAGTAAAGTCAAATAGTGAGTAGAATCACCATGTCCTGGGAAGAACATAGGCTTTGAGTCAGATAGATCTGGATTTGACTTCTCTCTCTTCGTCTGTGATTATGGTCAAACCATATAACCTCTCTGAGCCTCTGTTTCCTCTTCTGCAAGGGGAAGATATTGATACCAGTTATAATGAGAATTGATAGAACATGTAATATATATAATATATGATATGGTAGCTGTTTTTGGAATTTATGGATGTGAAAGTATTTTATAATTTACAAGTGCTTTGTAAGGGAAGAACTAAGATATTTCTGAAAACTGTACATCTTACTTCTCTTGTATTTATATGACTGAAGTTTCCTTTCTACCATACCCAGCATTTGTCAAGATCCAAATGTTCTGTGCTTTTTCTACTTATTGGATTCTCCTTGTCTCTCCCCATTCCCCCTTCTCCCCACTATCTTTGCACTCTGGTAGAATGCTTGTCTGAATTATTGACTGAGCACTTGGCTAATGCTTCTATGTACTGATTATATATCTTATTTCATTTTATTTTAAGAGAGATTTTTGCTACAGGGTGTGTGTGCTCACTGGAGAGAAAGAGAGAAAGTGAGAAATTACTTTCCAAGGGGATTACCACACCACAGTTCCTTCTCTTCCATTCTCCTCTTGGCATCTTGGGCACTAATATACACATGCTCAGCATAAATTTTAAACATCGGGTCCAGGACTTGAACTGCAATCAACTAGGTGGGAGTTCAGCGATGTAACCATTATGCCATCTGCTGGTATATTTTAAATATGTTTCTTTCTTCCCAAGCAGCACTTAGCCCAATGCCTTGGCCATGATGTCTGCCCCTTAGTACATGTTGGCATTGGGATTTAATAGAAACTGTGATGTATGTGCTTTTAGAGTTTGTTGTGGTTTGAGCTCTGGCTCTACTACTGACATTCTCTGGGAACTTCATAGCTCTGTTTTCTTTATTTTTTCTTTAAACTCTAGAGGACACAGTTTAAACTATGGTTGGGAATTGTTAAAGATCTGCCTTGGGATGGAGCATTTTTCTTAGATATGCTAATTTAGATCCCTCTCTCTAACCTTTTACCCAGATTAAAAGATCTTTCTTTTTTATATTATGTTTTAATTATCTTCCATGGTAGCACAAATCTTGTCATTTGCCTCACTTTTTTCTACCCACTCAAATGTCAGAGCCATACATAATTTAAAAATAAAGATGTTTCTGCTGTTTATTTTTATTCTTGGGTGTTTTGGGGGTAAGCGGGTAGAAACACTAATTCCTAAACTATCACAATTCAAAGGCAGTCTTGGTAAAAGGATAAAGATTGTAAAATAAAACAAATTTTAAACATCTTATAGTGTATGTTATTGATCACCTGCCAATCTTTGTCCCCTCCCTTTCTTTTTCATAAGGTTATCCCCAAGTTTGTAATTAGCCGCCCTTCTGGCTTATCGTTTCAGTGTTTCAGGTGAACACAACTTGACTCCACATGGTAGGCCCTAGTTTGTGTAAGGTTCATAGATCTCACTGTTTTAACAATGATTGTTTGAAACTGTTGACCTATGCCAGGCAGCCTGAATCAATTCCTTCTTTAGGAAGGAACATGGGACCCAAATGAGTTAGGGTTGTTTGGAACAGCAAAAAATACAGTTTTCTGACCTAGAAATGCTTAGAAATGCTTTTGTCTCTTTCTTTAGATTTTAGGATGTAAAGAAAAGCTGGGAACTGCCATGGCCATTTTTTTCTGGCATGAAGCAAGCTAGGTTGAACAGGAAACTTACTGAGAGGAAGCAGTAGTGAAGGGGAAGAGAAATACTGGTTGTCAAAAACGCCATGACACATGTTTGCATAAAAAAAAAAACATGTCATGACTTTTCCAACACACTAATAGGTCTGAAATACTTGATCCAGTCTACCCTGAGGCCTAGACTGCCTTTCGATATGCACTTAGGAGAGCTCAGAGCTTATTATTTAAATCAATTTGAGAAAGGTTATTTTTTTTTTAACATGCATCTGAAAGTGTCTTAAAATGATATATGCTTTTAAAATGAATGTTTTCCTAGGGATAACAATGTGATCTAGACCAGTACTATCCAATAGAACTTTCTGAGATGATGGAAATATTGCATATAAATGCTGCCTGACAAGGTAGACATTGTCCACTTGTGGCTATAGATCAACTGAAATGTGACTAGAGCAACTTAGGAACTGAATTCTAATTCTACTTAGTTTTTACTAATTTAAATGTAAATAGCACCATGTGTCTAGTGGCTAGCATATGGGGTGGTGCAGACCTAAACCTATCTTCAGACTGTTGGGACTACTCTGACATATCTCTCCTAAAATTTTGCTTCTAAATGATCACTATTCTAAATGCTTCTGAATGATAACTATTCTGAATTCCATTCTAGATTATAGTAAATAATTCCCAGCAGAGCTCAGATGTAATTAAAATGTCAGTGGCACAAGTGTGTATGTGTGTGTGTGTGTAGATATTGGGAGTGTTCTATTTATTCAGATTTGTATTTCACATAATAGAGGCTATAAGAAGAATAAGCATGTACCTATTCCTTGTCAAACAGCTTAAGGCCAACAAATGCAAAAACAACCCTGAACAACACAGAGCGATGTGTAGTGATGTACCCAGATGTCTGTAGGTGCAAACAGACTCAGAAGGGGAAAGACTGGGAAGTCTTTCACTGGATTTCAGAGAACATGGCTTCCTAAATAGGACAATAAAGACAGGTGTAGTGATGCCTTTCTATGAAGGGACCACCATTTCAACATATGCATTGTCTTTTTAATCCCCTAATTTAAAGATCTCGAGTATAATTACTAAAATTTTATTGACTTCTTACCAGAAAAAAAAAAAGTAAGAGGTGCATGCCTTGTAAAAACTTTTATCTTATAAATTCTAAGTAAAGTGCTCTGTGGTGAATTTTTTTTTTTTTTTTTTTTTTTAGTTTTTGCCTTAGGGTATGTGCACTCATCAGAGAGTGACAGACGAGATAGTCAGAGGGAAAATGAATCACCTCCTGGGGGGTGGGGTGGCCATGCTGCAACCCCTTCTCCTCTCCTCTAGGAATTTTGGACACACATGTACAGGTGCCCTGTGTGATTTTCAAGCCACTAGGTCCAGGACTCGAAACTTGATTGGCCATGTGAGAGTCTAGTGCCTTAACCGTCATGCCAACTGCTGGCCCCCATAGTGAATCTTAATTGTGTTTTGATTGATGGCTCTCGGTTTTCCCTTCAGTTGTTATCTTTCCCTCTTTTTCCCTCCCCTAGTGTTACTTTATAGAGATGTTCCTGCAAAACACTGTTGTCTTTTTCCTGTAAGAGTTCCATGCTTGGATGTCGTACTCATAGCATGGAGAGAACAATTCTTTGTTGATTTTTTTCATTCTCTAAGTCTCTGCCAATTACTGTCAAAAGCAGTGGTGACTTTTTGTGAGGTGGATGCTTGTTCATTAGAAAGTGGCCTGAAACAATGAATTGCCTTCACATAAACCATTGAACTATCATGAGATGGTAACGACTTTCTGTCATTCCCAACCTAGGTCTAATCCAAACTCCTGACCTAGAGGTGTAAAGGCTTTGTAGCTCATTAGTGATTCCCCTGGAGCCATCAAGTGCCAAGTCTCTAGTCACCTGGTGCCTAAAGTGAAGAAGTACTGTACACCTTTTAGCATCAGTGGTATTTTAATAACAAACCTGATAGGATTTACTAAGCTAAAATGCTTAAAATAAAAAATAAAAATAAAACCGTCTCAATATTTTCAATGCGAGACTAGGCAACCATATTATTGTGATGGAGAATATTTGTAATAATTGCATTATTTTATTGAACTGTTTCAGGAACTTCTAGTGAGGATAATATTCCAATTCAATAGGGCAGAAATAGACATTTTAATTTATTTTGATACATAAAATGGCCTTTTCTGAACTAGAAACTAGATTGAGGGGATAAGGGTGGTTTCTAAATGCTGAGTTCAAAATAATTTGATTATTTGATCAGAGCAACTGAGTTTCCTTTACCTTTTTCTTAGTTACTATTTAAAAAGCATTATATATTGGATTTAAGAGAATAAAGAGTAAAATGTTTGATACTCAGTTAACAAAAGTTAATTAAAGGTAATAACTCATCAAGTTTTGAAAGCAGTATAAACTTTGAATTTCAGATTATGGTATTCTGTTTTACTGCTTCAGTGAAAATAATTTTTTCCCTTTCTCTTAACATGGCAAGTTTTATAAAAATCTATATAGAATAATAGGTGGATTACCTAGACTGACTATAATTCCATTTTCAGTCTTGAAGTCTATTAATTCAAACATACACTTCCTAATATGTCCATTATTTATGGTCCTATATATTTTGAAATGTTTATTTTCTTGTACAACGATTTGCTTTAAGAGAGTGCAGATTAGTTCAACTATTTAACAAATCCAATATATTTAAACACAATGCTAAATGCAATATATTTAACTCAAATACTGAATGATGCACATAATGGGATTATTAATCATTTTATCTGGAGGTAAAGATCTATTATAGATTCTATCATAGTACTCTCTTTTAAGCTTTTATTTGTTGAAAGTATTTCACCAGAGAATCATGTGATGGCAAAATGTGATTGCATATGAATAATTTTTTATCTTCTTAGTTTATCTTTCCTTGAAAATTAGTTACATTAGGCTCTGGAGATTTATATGTTTATGATTATTAATTTTAATTGAATTAAATGACAAAATGAATATATTCAAACAAATTAATATATTATACATTTATGTTTAATAGCTAGGAAATAGCTCATGTTGACTTGCAATTGTTGCAGCAATGTAAAATTCCTTTTAACTTCTGAAGACAAATCTTTTTGAAAGTGGTAGACATCTTAACCATGATCTGCAGTTATCACATCTCCATCATAGCTAGCACTTTGTAAGTTGATATTCTCTTTGCTAAACTGACCAGAGTCAATATATACTCCAATTATAGCTGGGTGAACTTGACAGCTTGTGTCTTCTTTCTGAAGGTTGTCTGCCTCGGTGCGTAGCCTACACAGACAAGCTGCCAGATCTTCATTAATTCCTGGGTTGCTTTTTTATTGTTTAGAGAAAGTGGTGTTTGTTAGATCATCCAAACTACTGTGTACTTTATTGTGGAGTAACTCTTTTTTGATTTACATGTTTTCCCTCTATAATTCAGAACATTTAGCCAGTAGTCAATTTTTTTTTTTAAACCTTCGTTCTTTGTTGTATTATTTTTTTCTTACTAGGTCATAACCCCTACAACAGTGCTCTGTATTTATATTTCACATTCGATTTCAAACCTATTTTCAGATATTTTTACCCTCATAAAAATACTTGAAGATAAATTAAAAAGATGATTATAATTGTTTAACCAATAAAGCATTTGCAATGCTATAACCAGAAGTTAATGAATTACCATTATTAACTACCTGGTTGTTATTGGAATTTTTTGTGTTAATATTGAAATATTGTTTTTAAAATAACTATGAATCTGGATAGTGTCACAGTGGTAAAATGAAATGCTTTGCAAAGCTGAGTCACATGGGAAAGTTATGGGTTCACATCCAGAGACCTCCCTGTGTATGGTGGGCACAGTGTGCCTGTTATCTGGCGCGGACTGAGTCTGCAGGTGGATCACAGCATCAGGACTCTATTGGGAATATTGTCTATCTTTTTCTCTTTCTTGGTCTTGGAAGAAAGAAATAAATTAAAAAATGAAAACAAATAAACAAAAAAGTAGTCATCTGATTGTTTTTAAATGAAAGCCTGATCCTCTTCAGAGAACAGATTTTGCTCATGGTATAACTTAAATGTCTCTCTCTCTCTCTTTTTTTTTTTAATTTCGCCAGAGGGTGTATACACTCACCAGGGAGAGAAGTGACAAAGCAATCCCCATGGGGAATGGCCACACTTCAATCCTTTTTCTATTTTTCCCTACTTTTGGGATTTGGGGCATGAACTCACATGTGCCAGTGTATTACTCAAGTCACCAGGTCTGGGACTCAAACTGTAGAGCCAACCATGTATGGTCCAGCTCCTTAACAATGAAGCCACAGCTGGACCATTCTTTTTATCCTTTTTAAGAAGCCATATTGGCTAGAATTTAGTAAGGGACAAGCAGGAAGCATGGTGGTTAATATGGCTGGATCCCCCATGACCAACCATGACTTGAGTTATGAACCCAGTGGCTTGAAACTCACACCAGGCATGTTTGTGTGTATGCCTAAAATCCCAAGAGGAGAATGGAGGGGAAGGGATTGAATCATGGCCATCCTCCCCTGGTTGGGGCTGATTTCTTACTTTCCTTCTCTCTCGCTCTCCTTCTCTTTTCTGGCAAGTTCATGTGCCCTATGGCAAAAACATTAAAAAAAAATTTTAAAAAAGAAAGAAAAAAGAATTAAAAGAAGTCTTCCCGATCATTCTCCTTCTAAGTCTGTTCTCATTTTACAGACATCTAGATACATAATTACATGTTGCTCTGTATTGTTCAGTTTTTTTTTTTTATATACATGTTTGTCTCAAGCTGTTTGGCAAGGAATAGGCACATGCCTGTATTTCTTACAGGTCCTAATTAATAAAATACAAATCTGAACAAGTAGAACATTTCCAGTATCTACATAGATACACACACAGGCACACACACTTGTGCCATGCCTTTGAAATTTTAGTTTTATCAGATCTAAGCTTTGTTTGGTTTTAGAGTTATTTACTGTAACCCAAAATGGAGTCCAGGGTAGTTGTTAGCGAACATTTGGAGACAAAAACTAAGGAGGGATGTTGTATAGTGCATGTTCATATGTGCTCAAAATCCTGAGAGGACAGTGGAGAAGGGACTGAAGCATGTCTGTCCTCTCAGAGGGGGATGATTTCTTTTTTCTTTTTCTTTTTTTATTCTCTCTCTCTGCCTCTCTCTGACAAGCACTTGCACCCTATAGCAAAACTGAAACAACAATAACAACAACAAAAAAACTTACCTGCCACATGTGGACAGTGTCTACCTTTTTGGGTGACATTTGAACAGAATATTTATCTCAGAAAGTTCTACTGGCCTAGATTACATTTTCATCTTTATGGTTGATATTTTTTATATTAAAACATAGTACTTTCTTTTCCTATAATAATAGAAGTAAAAGGAAATAATGGTATGGTAATAGTGAACTCTAAGGAAAAAGAAAATAACAAAAACCGAATGCATTAGAATTGCAGAGGCCATAAAATGCTTCATTAATTATTGCATTTAACATATCCATTTTACATTTCTATAATCTTTTTTTGAAAAGAAGTTTACTTTAAAAAGATTTGATACTGAAAGCCAGCAGGTGGTAGGGTGGTTAAGGTGCTACATGAACACAGTTTGAGTCCTAGACATAGAGGCTTGCTTTGTCACTTTATTTCTCTCTTTTTCTGTCTCTCTCTATTAGCATTTAAAAAATACTGCTAATAAATAGAATTAAATAAATCTCTAGAAAATCTGATGTTGTTTCTTGTACCTTCAGATTATAGGAAGAAGAGTATCTATTATGGGGCTATAGGATCCCTCACTCCTTTAAAAATTGTTTTATGAATCACTATATTTCTATGTACCAGCACAAAACCTGTAATTCTGCTTAAAAGATTAAGACATACAAATACTTCACTAATATCCCAGAGGAAGATTCACTAGCACATGAGAATATATTAGAACTAAGAGAAGATACTCTTATCTGGTAATTTATCTGTTTGAAACATTGTTCTCTACAATATTCTGTTAATGACAACCTAACCAAAAAAAAAAGTTTAGGGATTTTGGATAATGGGAATGAAGCAACTGTTGATAAGTTTAATTTCATTTTGTGCCTTATATAAAGATATTTGGTTACTATGTTAATAACCTGCCATTTTTTCAGTTTATTCATAATAGTCAAATGAAAGATTGTATCTCTTTGCATGTAGTGAAACCCTTTGGAAAGCAGAAAGGGAGTCTTATATGAAATTCTTGTTCAGGAGTTCATCTGTCAGGTCTAGAAATGACTAGTTATTGTTCTATTTTTCCCAAGATCATCTAAGACTGATATGGAAAAATAAAACATTTAAAAAGAATTCAACGAGCAGTGGAGCCCTGTTGTTCTTGCCTGTCAATTTCATAATTAAATAACAATTCCTTGTTTTATTTACCTGGACAATTTTTTCAATAGAAGTCAGATGTATTTAAAAGAGAATTCTTGGAGGGAATTAGGATAGCAGGAAAGATTTTACAAAGAGTTAAAAAATAATATTGTTGTAATGTCAACAACCATATCTGTAAAACCACAAACAGGAATTCTTCAATATATTGGTCCAAGATGAATTACTAAGATTTGCCGCTCAAATGTGTAGGTTGCTAAAATATACCAGAATCAGAAATTTTTATGAAATGGATCCTTTAGAGACCTAACAAATTAGCCTAGTGATGGTTTTAAAAAACGATTAAAACTGTAGAAGCATTAATGCTCTATTTTAACTTTACTAAAATTATTACTTCCTAGTTTTATAAATAGTTTTTATTTGTACACTCTCAAGAGAAATCTACCCAAAGCTATCTATCTTGCAAAGATTGAACACAGTTATTTATTTATAATAGATAAATTTGCCTGCAAAATATGGTGATTCATGTAAAAAGAAATCCTAAAATGACCAGGAGAAACTGAAATTGTTCCTCTAATTGTAGGTGGCTGATATTTTAGATATCAACTGTTTAAGAGACTGAGTATTTTCTTTTTTTTTTTTAAGAATTATTTTATTTCCATTTATTTATTTATTTATTTATCTAGCTATCCATCTATTTATTTATTTATTTATTTATAATTTGACCAAAGAGGGACAGAGAGAGAGAGAGAGAGAGAGAGAGAGAGAAAGTGAGAAAGCAAGCCGCCAGTCCGGGACTTGAACCACTATTGGCCGTGTGGGAATCCATGCCTTTAACCACCATGCCACCTGCCAGCATGAGTGATTATTTTCTTATATAAAGAATAATGGTATTTCAAACTCTTTTGGAATGGAATTCCTTTATTACAGGTGCCTATGCCAGTGTTCAAACTTTCCACATGAATGAATGGAAGAACTGCAGAGGGCAACCATAAAGAAGCTAAAGAAAGTGGAGAATGTATCAAAAGCATGGAAGCAGATGATATGGCATTTTTCCTCCTCCTCAACACTCTCCCTTCTCTGGAGGTAAATGTCTTCTTGCCTTTGCTTTATTTTTCTAATTATAATCAAGGCTGAAACAATTCAGATCATTACAACTCATTTTTTTCCTGTGCAATGGCAAACAGATCTGAATTCATTCTGAGACAAAGCAGGTGGTGGGTTAATAGACAGTGTGGGGAAGAGAGATGAAGAGGAATGGTAATTGTGGAAAGACATCAGTTGTAATTAATTTATCTTGACTTCCTAAGACTTTTCCTTTTGGCATGACATGCTGCTCAACAAATGGGGAGACACTCTATTTAAGTAGTTCTTCAAATTATTCGAGTGTAGTGTTAAAAAATGACTTCTAAGCTGCATTAATGTGGGTTGACATTGCTGGTGCTCATCTTTAAGGGGTCAGTTCAAGAATGAATCTACTTAATGTCTTCATCAATGACCAAGAAAATGGAAGAGGAATAGCAGGCTCATTAATTAACTTTGCGAATGGCATTAGACTGCAGGAGGTGGCTGGCACATTGTAGGGCAGCATATAACTTTTAAGTGACCTTTGCCATGATAAAGCACTCGTCCTTTGCATTCAAAACCTCAAAGGCTACTTGTGTTTCATACATACCTGCAGCATAGTTAAGAAAACAAATCAGTGAACTCTTGCTACTATGAATTTGTTTGTTCTGTTTGTCAAAGCACAGGAATTGGAACTGAAACAGCGTTGCCTTAAAAAGAACCCTCCATTTCTCACAAGGGCCCTCCCAAAAAAAAAACTTTCCCTATATGTGGCTCTTTAACAGAATTTCAAGGCCATGATACATTGGTGTAAGGCAGGGTCCACTATGTAATCTTCATTGTAAAAAGAAATACGAGGTCCATTGTTTATATAGCAGGAAAAAATGCAATGAACAGTACTTTTTTATGGTGTCTAATTCTTCTTTCATATCGTGGAAGGACTTTCTCATCTCTTAGAGCTCAAAATCTCTTTTTTCTTGCATCTCATAGAGTTTTGTTACCATAAATATTCTAAATTCTGTTTCTGACATTTTGGTAATATTCTCTGTTTTTTTCCCTACTTGGAGACAAGCTAAAATGTTCTGTTCCTGGAGATGTATTCCTTAATTCTCTCATCCTGAGGCTCTTCTCTGATTTTAGTCATTTGGAAATGTATTCACTTTTTTTTTTTTTTTTGAGAGATTTTCACTGTAGGGTGCGTGCGCTCGCCAGACAGACAGAGAGAGACATAGAGACAGAAAGCAAGAAATCACCCCCCAGGGGGGATGGTCACGCCGCAATCCCTTCTCCTCCATTCTCCTCTCGGGATCTTGGGCACGTACGCACACGCGCCTGGCGTGAGTTTTAAGCCACCGGGTCCGGGACACGAACCACGGTCGACTACGTGGGAGTCCAGCGACATAGCCATTTCGCTAACTGCTGGTTCCCGAAATGTATTCACTTCTGCCCACCTTGTTGGAGAAGGATTTTGTGACTATGAGCACGTGTGTTTCCCTTACTGTGAAATAATTCGTTGCTATTTTTTCCCTTCTCCTGTGTTCTCCAGTGCGGGAAGAACAGGAGAAGTTTTGCAATTGGATTTATGAAGGGGAATTTCACTATTTTTGCAACCACTACAGTGAAGTGCCAAGAATTCTCTAAAACTCGCAATGTTCAGATGTTTAGCTACTATGCACCTAGTTGTCTCTAGGCAGGGGATAAGGGAGAGCAGTAAAACAGGAGAGTAATATAAAGGAAAAAAAAGGAGGAAATAGAAAGAGGAAGAAAAAACAAAGATAAAAGAAGGAAAGTACTACAAGAAAAAGAGAAAAAAAATTAGAAATCACGTCGCAGAAAATGAAATTGTGTTAAAAATGGAAGACTGTGCTTGTGGAAGCCCAACACAGGCAGAGGTGGAGGGTCCTGGAGGCTTTCTGTCCTAGGTGACGGAAGAAGAGACAAATTAATAAGAGAAAGGCACTAACAGGGTGGAAAGCTGTTTTTGTTTGTTTGTTTTTAGTTTTAAGTAAAAGAAAAAAAGTTAGAAGGGACAGAGAACAAGAGAGACTCTTGCCTACCTGACTAGCACTGGGATCTGGGGGGGAGTCCTGACTGGGGCAGGGTGGGAGAGGACTTCAGAGCCCTGAAGCTGAACCCAGAGGCCCAACACAGGCAGAGGTGGAGAAACCTGGAGGGTTTCTGTCCGAGGTGAAGGAAGAAGAGACAAATTAACCGCCATTAATGTTACTAAGATATAAAGCTTTTTCCATTTTTCATTGCCTATCAACTCATTATAATGTTTTTATGTATTATTTAATGTTGCTCTAAGAAAAAAAATAAATTATTAGCATACATTCTATCTTTCATCTTTGTATCATGTACTGCCAGTTTTAAATGAAAATTTAAGAACATTTAACTTTTATATGGAATCACCAAAAGTTAGAAAGCTAAAATTAATAAAGCTAAGGCCAAAAGACATTTACCACTACAGAAAGGAGAGTGTTGAGGAGGGGAGAAAATGCCACATCGCCTGCTTCCATGCTTTTGATACATTCTCCACTATCACATTGTGTAGCTCATACATGCAGGTGTGTATCATTCTTCCCAGGAGAGTGAAACTGCACAAAACTAACTCGACCATTTTTATTTAACTTTTTCATGTAATATATTCTACCAATCCTTCAATCTTTGGCTTTCTAAAGAGTAATGTTTTCATTACCAAAAGGAGAGGAACCTTGATAGCTCTATTGTTCCCTCTTGTACATCATCGTTTTTAGTATAAAGAGTTGGTTAATACAGGGAAGGCACACAGGTAAGACAGGATAAATAGGGTCCTTGGCTTTTTGTGTGATTTGGAACGCCAATGCCATCTCTCTGCATTTGAATCAGGTTCTGGTTTGCTTGGAAAGCATAGCTTCCCGGGCTGTCAGTGCCTCTGCTTACTGTTATTGATGTTACACTTTGTGTTCTTGAATTGTGATCAGCTCTTATGCATGGTGGGTTCACTAGATGTCTGTGCACATGTAGCAACTGAATTCTATCTGTGAATAG
>NW_006159555.1:1302450-1324674 GCF_000334495.1 Tupaia belangeri chinensis
AATGGCAGATGCCCAACTCCTCTGCCATGCACATACTTAATTGTCCCAGGGAATGTCACTTACAGCAGATGTGTTTAAAGACAAAATTGCTCAGAGTTTTTATAAGATATTTACAGAGAGCACTAAGTCAAGCAGAGGGCCCTTCCAGGCACTGGGCCCAGTGCTTATACTGTACTGTATATATACTGTACGTCCTTTAAACTGGTCTAGGATCTTCATTCACTTTCTTCTGCCATGCCCCAAACTTGAAGTCCCTTTGTATTCTTTGTCCCACTAATCTTGCTTCTTGCAAGATTCTAGACTTGTTTTACCTCTGGAGCCAAGAAGCAGCAGCTTCCTTGACTAGGTTGTGAGAGATTGCCAAGATAAAGAACTGCTTCAAAAACTCCGGTACTTACATATGTAGCTCTGGAGCATAATCCTCAGGGTCAGGCATGAGATACATGCCATATATATGTGCACACACACTTGTTCTGTTTAAATTGTAAGAATTCTCTATTGTGTGTGATTCTTTGATCTTGTATGCAAGGCCACTCAAACACTTTCAGTTTCAGTGGTTGCTAAAACGTATCCTCCTGTTTTCAATTGTACCACAGGTCCCAGAGACAGCACTTAAGCCCTACTCTTCTTTCTACTCTTTACCACTCTGGCTTCAGTGCCAGAGAAAATGACAAGGCCTCTCTAAACTATTTATTAATTGTTACCTTAGGCAAATTTTTGAATCTATACGAGTCTTAATTTTTTTTCATCTGTTAAAGAGAGATAATGACTATTTTGTAGACGTACTTAAAAGGTTCAATGAGATAATGAAAGTACCTACCAGACAGTATTCCTATCACTTATGCTCAACTAAATCCTTCCTGAGAAGATGTTTATGTAGGAAATAAGTTCCTACTTGCATTACATTCAACACTCAACCTTTAGATGAGTTTAGAAAGTTTAATCATTATTTCCATAATCACTTCTCTAGTTTTTTTTGTGTCGAAGTCTTGCTAGGTTGCTCAGGCTGGCCTTGACCTCATGACTCTTGATTCAGCCTCCTGAATAACTGGGATTACAGGTACATGCCACTATACCTGACCCATAATCACTTCTTAAATTTTGTTTCCCTAACTTGTCTTGTTCTTACCCACCCTCAAACTTTACATTTTTGGTATGCAAAAGTAAATTTTGTGTAGAAAGGTTCCAGGCCTAGGTGTCTGCTCGTTCGACAGTTAAGAGCTGACATAAAATGCAATGTACCTTTATCTGCCATCAGATTATATGCATCAACTGTACAAATTAGTTTTTAAAAACTCATGCAGAATGATATGCATTGATATGGGACACATTCACAACTACTATCTATCCTTCAACTTACTTAAGCTTTTATCCTTACATTGCTTCTTGGTTCAGTGGTTTTTTTTTTTTTTAATATAACATTTATACTTATTGGAGAAAAATTGAAACTATAGGAATAAGAGAATGAAGAGAATTGTGTATGCTGAAGATAATCAATCTATACAATTTTTTTGTCTTCATTCTGGCATTTTCTAAATGTACAACTTTAAATGGCGCAGGTGATAGGGTGCCACTGTGTGACACTGCAGCCATGGATGGCTGGAAGACTGGTGGGAGGGTTGTGGCACGATGAGATTGTGTTGGGGGTGCCTGTCTCCTTCTCTCAAAAAATAAATAAATGAGATTAAAAAATACTGTGGAGGGTCAGCAGGTGGTATGATGGTTAAGGCCCTGACCAACCAAAGTTTGAGTCCCAGACCTGGTGACGAAAAATCACACCAGGTGCATATGTGTACATGCCCAGAATCCCAGGAGGAGAAGGGATTGTGGTATGGCCATGCTTCCTGGGAGATGATTTCTTATTTTGCCTCTCATAATCTCTCTCTCAGGTTCTCTCTGGTGAGCACATGCACTCACTTTCTGTTTCTCAGTCTCTCCGGCGAGCACACACGCCCTATAGCAAAAACAAAACAAAAAGACCTCTCTATAAAACAAACAAAAGCTTTGCCTCTTCCTTCATAAATCTCTGATGCTTCTCTTCTTCATGTTGACAGTGTGGTCTTGCATCTGTTTAGCAGTCCGATCCCGGAATTCTCCCAGGTTTTTCTTTTCTTTCTTTTTTTTCTTTTCTTTTCTTTTTTTAAAGGTTCAGGCTGTTTTGCTGTATTAGGAATGCTGGGGAGAAAAATGTTAGAGAAATATTATATTAGGATGCCCAAATCTCTTTTTCTCCCTAAAGCTAAAACACATACAGTTTCACCCTGAGGAACCAATTCTTTAGAAAACCGAGCTAAAAAGGAAATGAAATGAAAGGCAGCCTACATTAAATTTCATTTAGTTCTGTTGTTTAATTTATGTTCTGGGCTCCTTGATTCCTTTTAGGCCTCAGGCATGCAGTATCTTGTTTCTGTGTGTTTGGTCACTCCTTCCCATTTCATCTGATCTTTGGGCTTTATGAATATTTCTGTTCTGGATACTTCTGAAATCAGGCAGCTTCCTCTTTTTGGAAGAGTTAGTAGGGTGAATGGGATATGTATTTTAGCAGGAGTGTCAATTTAGATTTCTCCCCATTAAACCTAATGAGGCTTTTTCCTTTGTGACTTTAATAATATTGCAATGCTTTGCTTCTGTTGATCAGTTTTGATAAAGTTTTGAATTTTCACTCATACTTGGATCATTTTGCCATACTTTATGAATATTTTGTTTATTTGTACTTAATCCAGCCTTGGAACAGACATGGGGATTTCCTGTGAAAGTGTGGTGAAAACATCCACTAACCTGCCTGTGGGCCTTTGCAGATTAGCGGAGGTGTCACATTGTGAGCCCTGTGACCAAGCAGGATACAACTGCCTCATTCCTGACCCAGCAGTCGAAGATGTGCACTTTGCTGGAGGGAAATGTTCAGTTACTGCATGTTATACTTTTCTTTTTTTTTTTTTTTTTTTTGAGGATTAACAGGAGACCTAAAGTTTTAGGGTTTTCCATATGGTTGCTTCTCTGTAGCACTAACATTGACTTAAAAAAAAAAAAAAAAGAAAAAGAAAAAGAAAAAACCCTCTTCACTTTAGGGGAAGGAAAGTCCTGAGTCACTTAATATTCTTCACACTCTGGAAGGCTGACTATAAAGGCTTACACTTCCTGCTGTGATTGTATCCTCCTTGAAAGAAATGAAGCAGCAACACGAACTTAGTTCCCTTTATCTGCACAGTGATTCTAAGTCTCCATTTCTGCAGTCTTCTCTCTCTGACTATTTAATACACTTATCGTTTCTCTGCCTGGCATTCCCCTATAGGAGAGATTGAATTTAACAAATGTACACCAAGAATGATAGCTGACACTAATTCAATGAACAGAAGGTTAAATCCAATCATAATTCCTGAGGTAATGGAGACGGGCAGGGTATGCAGATCTCTGAAGAGTCAAAAAGATTAAATGAGACTACACAGTTCCATGACTATGTAGCCACTAGGAAACCATAATAGCATTTTAAGGTGGGGTGATACCAGAGTCTAAGCATTTATTTATTTTTTTAAATGAGCCAAACATCACAGTCAGGATGACGTACTAATTTTACAATTCCTTGAGCTGTTAGGCTCAAATGAAGAAAGATGTTAGCTAAATACAATCTGAAATTAATACGGTAATTTGTATGGTCCCTTCCCCCATTATACATAAAGTATTGAAAGTCTTAAACAATTTTGACTCATATGGATTTTAGTCCATAATAAAATCCATAAAGACTGCCTGCAAAGCTTTTTAAAAATATAAATAAGTCACGTTAGGGATACAGGGATGAAAAGGGGAGGGAGGAAAGATTTGCAAAAAAAAAAAAAAAAATAATAATAACTGCTTGATTTAATGTCTGTAGATGAAAACTGTGGTCCAGTACCTCCCAGGAGACTGACTCCATGGTGGATTGTCACTGATGGCAACTAGCATAAAACTAACTGGGAAGTTACAGCTGGAGTCCTTGCTAGGTCCGCCTCCAGCTGCCTTTCTCAGTGGGATGGCAGGATTAGGGTTAAGGCTGATAAGATAATGGAATCTGTGCATATCCGGCCTGATTGCTCCCCTGATCTGGTCACCAGGTGACAGCTGCTTTCCAACCCTCTGAACACAGAGTGACAGAGCAGCGTGTCAATTGCATATGCCTATTTAGCAGTCATATATTGACAATTAAGAAAGTAATTCACATTTGTATTACCTTTACTAAGGAGTGTATGAAATATTTAGTCAAAGAGTGAGAGGGGTTAGGGATCCCAGCATGAGTTTGTGCATGACTGAGCAGGGTTCTTCTTTTAAAATATACACACAATCAGTGAATTATGATAATTCTTGGGTTGATGTGGCTGTATAAAGATACTGAAAATTACATATGCGATCCACATACATACCTCAAAGGAAGACTGTCAAGTTTTAGAAATGCTATAGTAGTATATGATATTGAAATTGGGTTGGATTTGTTAAAATTCAAAATGGTGTTGATTGAACGAAAAGAAATAGGAGAATGTTTTGTTTTCAGAAATAAAAACTTTCCAAATTAGTGAGTTAGAATAAAGTACTATGCTATTAGATATATTACAATGTATATTACTTTTCATAGAGAAGAAACTAGTTACATATTTAAATCTGCTAATATATATCCCAAATATTTTAAATGTGTATAAACTTGGACCTAACATTTTCATATCAAGGAATAGGTGCTCTTTTACCTGCTCTTTTCATTTAAATAATATATATTTTTTATTGTTTGGCTTTGCAACAAAAGGGTTCTTCCTTTTGTTCTGTATGCAAAATTATATAAGGTTTGACAAATACAAAACAATATGTGTAATAGATCTGTAAGTAATGAAGCATAATAACAGCTGAACAATAGTGAATCCATCATCCAATTAGACCATTATTTACATGATTGTGTTACTTTCCTCTCTTGTCCCATTTTCTTCTCCCTCTAGATATACTTGGTAACTCAATATTGTTTCCTTGTCTAAAATCATCTTACCATTACATACATGTATATTCTTTTTCAATTTCATTTTTCAAAATTAAGATATAATCTACAGTAAATCTTATCTATTGAGATGTACAATCCTGTGATTTCTGACAAGCACATATACCAACACAGTCAAGATATAGAACAGTTCTGTTATTCCTCACAACCTTCTCATGCCCCTTTGCAGCCAGTTAATTCCGCCCCCTCCCCCAACCCTTGACAACCACTGATTTGTTTTCTGTCCCAATAGTTTAGCCTTTTCTAGAAGGTCATATAAATAGAACCATGCATTATGGAACCTTTCAGTCTGCTTTTCCTCTGCCTAATACATTTGGGAGACATTCCTTCTTTCGTATGTATCAGTAGTTCATTTCTTTTTATGACTAAGTAGTATTCTATTACAGGGATGTACAATAGTTTTGTTTATTTTTTTCTCCAGCTGAAGAACACTTTGGGTTGTGTCCAGTTTTTGGAAATTACAAATGTACTAGTTATATAAATATTTGCATACTTATTCTGTGAGCAAAAAATTTTATTTCGCCTCAGTAAATACATGAAAGTAAGATTTCTGGGTCATATGGCAAGTGTGTGTTTAACTTTATAAGATGTAGCATGTATTTCCAAAGGGGTTTTGTCATTTTACATTCTTATAAGCAACTTATCAAAATTTCAGTTGCTCTGCACCCTTAATAGGACTTAATAGTTGCAGTTTTTTTCCCTTTCAAATTTGGTCAACCTTTAGTTAGTGATATCTCATTAGGTTTTAATTTATACTTTCTAAATGATGTTGAACATCTTTTCATGTTCTTATTTGCCATTGCCACATCTTGCTTGCTGTAATATTCTAATTTTTGGCCCATTTTAATAAATGGATTAGGACCAGCAGATGGCATAATGGTTACGTTGCTGGACTCCCACGTAATTGACTGTGATTTGAGTCCTGGATCTGGCAGCTTAAAACTCACACGAGGCACCTGTGCATGTGTGCCCAAAATCCTGAGGGGAGAATGGAGAAGAAGGGATTGTGGTGTGACCATCCCTCCTGGCTAGGTGATTTCTTAATTTCTGTCTGTCTCTCTGGCAAGTAAACATGCCCTATAACAAAAATCTCTCTCCAAAAAAAAAAAAAAGAATTATGTTTGGGCCAGCAGGTGGTGTAAAGGTTAGAGTGGCTGTGTTCCATATTACTGGCTCTGTGATTTGAATCTGGAACCCAGCGACTTGAGAATCTTGCTAGGTGTGTGCATGTGCGTGTCCAGAGTTCTGAGAGAAGAGGGGATTGCAGTGTGGCCATCTCCTCTAGGGGATGATTTCTCACTTACTTTCTCTCTCTTTCTCTGCCTCTCTCTGGTGAGTGTATGTGCCCTATAGTGAAAAACTAAAACATAAATAAATAGAGAGAGAGATGTTAAGAAAAGAGTAAAGGAAGAAGAAACAGCTCTCCTCTGGTTATCTTTTATCTAAATAATTACATTTATTTTTTGCATTAAATATAGAGGGAGGAAATATGGGAAAAATCTAGTGAATCAGAAGGATCTACAGAATCATAGGCCATAAACATTTTAGAACTAGAAGTGATTTTGACCATCTAGGCAAGTGATTTAAGACTACTTTTAATAGCATAACCTATTTTTTTCCCAAATGAAATCTTTTCCAGTACTTCTAACACACACACAAAAAATAAAAGCACAGCTGTCTTACTTGAAATAGGAGCAGAGATTCTAAAACACCACCCATCAGGTTCATCTTCCCATCCTTGGCATATAATTAGACAACCTTTTTTCTAATCAAAGATCTTTAGTTTATATATAAAAATACAAAGAATCAAGAAGGTGGGACCAGCAGTTAGCATAATGGCTATGTCGCTGGACTCCCATGTAATCGACTGCGGTTCGAATCCTGGACCTGGCGGCTTAAACCAATGCTGGGCACATGTGTGTGCGTGCTCAAGATCCCAAGAGGAAAGTGGAGGAGAAGGATTGCGGCATGGCTATCCCCCCTGGGGGGTAATTTTTCGCTTTCTATCTCTCTGTCTCTTTCTGTCTTTCTGGTGAGTGCACATGCCCTATAGCAAAAATTCTTTCTGGGAAAAAAAAAAAAAAAGAACCAAGGGAAAAAAAAAGTTCAGCTAACTTGTCCAGTCGCAAAGCAAATACATGACCAAGTCAGAGTTTTAGGTACACACGTGCATGTGCCTGGTGTGTTTTTCAGGCTGTTTCATCTGGGACTTGAAGCAAGGAGTCAGCCATGTGGGATCCAGCTACTTAACCATTGTGCCACTTTTGGCCCTTTAATTTCTGTTTTGAACTAGGGATGTTTCAGTCTCAAATACATGATACATGTTTTTTTTTTTTTTTTTTACTCTTTTCTTTTTCTAGAGGTTAAAGGTGGAAATATTTGACTTCTCATTATTTATTATCCTTCATAGTTAAACTGAGTTTAAGTAAATAACACCGTTTCTTATATGCCATCTTTCTTGATTTTCTTTAGTGTATCTATTGCCCATGTACTGGTCATTTTCAAAGGAATATTTTTCCCCTTACCGCCATTGATTTCTAAGTCCCAACATACACTCCATAGTCGATATTAAACACTATAGTCACATTTATTTTGTGTTAATACTACTTCTACCGTAATAAAATTTTGTACATTTATGTGGGAAACTAACTGCCTTAGGTACAGGAACAAAACTTTTAGTTTAAATCTCTTAATCAGGCATTCTCAAAATAGCCCCTGAGGCAAACTGACTCATTCTCCCATGTCCCTGATTATCTTTCCTAGAATTTTTGCAATTCACTAAATTTGCATCTTTGTTAAGAACTTATGTACAAGTTCCACTTTTCCCACTGCTAATATGTAAACTTCTTCAGGATGTCTTCTCCTACTAACTAGGATAAAATGTTCTTGTTTCTTTTTTTCTTTTTAATTTTATTTTACTTACTTTTAATTAATTAATTAATTAATTAATTAATTTAAATTTGACCAGTGAGGGACAGAGAGAGAGAAAGAGAGAGAGAGAGAGAGAGGGAGGAAAAATGAGAAAGCAAGCACCACATCTAGGATTTGAAACGCAGTTGGCCTTGTGGGAGTCCAGCGCCCTTAATCACCATGCCACCTGCCAGCACTCTCTTTTCTCTTATCATTGCAGGCAAAGTACTTGTACTTTGTCTATAACGAGAAAACAATGAAACTTTATTGAAATGGTTTCTAGTAAGACTGAATTTATCATAATTTTGCTTCTACTGAGCTACAGTTTAATATTGCACTCTTTAAAAAGAGATTTATCAGAGAAAAAAACGTAGTTAAGATTGTTTGAGATATAAACACACACACACACACACACACACATACATCAACTTTGGAGAAGTCTTTACGATTATAAATTCTTGTTTATATGTTTACTGAGTTTAGCTATAAAAAACTCAAATATTTAGACAATTTAAGCATATTTCTTGTAATTTAAAATGGTCTTCCTTTGATCTGAATAGCGCCTTACTAATTTAGTAACTTAATGTAGATTATGCTGTGGTACTACACCTCCAAGATCACTCATTAGGACCAGACACTTATTCCTAAACTTTTAGAAATATTGGTGGTTGAAGGATGTCAGACAGTTCCTCTTTGAGAAAAATCCTCAACTAAATAGAGTTCTTTTTATCCAAGCCAAATCCCACTTGGGGACATTCTATAGCCAGGGTTTGCTTTGGTGGAAATATGAAAATCCAGTCTTCTTGCTTTGATTGGGGGCACTCTGATAGGCCTCCCCAGTTCCAGAACTCACCATAGGACTGGCTGAAACCCTTGTTGTTACACCACTCCACCGCAGCTTCTTCCTTCACGCACCTGCTTCCTTTCCACTTCCCCTGCTCCCTTGCCCCATAGATATTGTGCCTAAGGCACCCCGTAATAAAAATGTATGCATATGTAATCTTGATCTATAGTCCTTACATTTCATCACATAACTATGGAAAAAGACAAACGCAAATAGAAAACAAAGCAAATATTTAAACCAATCTTATTATAGCCCAGGCATTGTGCTAAGAACTTTAGATTCATTAAGTAACCTAGACTTCATTATTATTATTAGCTCTGCTTTACAAATGAGGAAACTCACCTTAGAGAGATTATTTAATTTGTCCAAGTACTAGACCTACTTGATGGTAGAGCCAGGATTTGAAACTATCTGCTACGTTCCAGAGATTGCACTTTTAATGACTCAATACTCTACTTGCTGCATAAGGGTGTGTCTGTATAGAGAAAAATGTAAAGTTTTTGACAAGAAAAACCAATATAAATTAGATTTTGCTTTATGTCATGAGGACATGAAACTTTTTTAGGGGGGGTAAATTTGTTATAGTTTTTATGCTATCAACATACCACATTTAGATACTGGTCTTTCCTGGACTTTTATCTCTGATGCAAAATTAAAGAATGTGGAAATTAATTATGTGTAAGAAAATGCAATACTACTTACTAACTGACATTAATAAAGGTTGTTATTTTTAAAAAAAGAAGTTTATTTCTTCCATGAAAGTGAGATAGAGATGAGAGAGATGAGAGAGAGAGGGAGAGAGAGAGAGAGAAAGAGAGACAGAAAGGCCTCTCCAGTAGTCTTCATGCCATGATCCATCCCCAGTTTTATCTGGCTTAGGTCATCAACAGATCATATCACATCATCACATCACATCACATCACATCACATCACATCACATCACATCACATCACATCACATGCTCCAGGAACTCCCAGGATGCAAATTGAGGGCTTTCCCTTATAGGTCCAGTTGCACAACTACTATACCACTGCCTGGTCCAATAAAGGTTGATTTTCTGTCAACTACTGATGTGTTAGTGGAATTTCAAAGAATGAATTTGCTAATTGTCCCTATTGTAGACACTAATTGATATTCCATTCCACAACTTGTGATATAAAAAAAAAATGCAAGATCAAAGCAGATTGTTTGGCAGTTTTAAATGTAGTTCCAACCAAATTGGACTACTTCCATGACATGACTGATCTTGTCTAGTCTGAAGAAATTGACTGTTAATTAAGAAATTCAACTGAAAAAAATATTTTCTTCACTAGGTACATTCAAATGTATGTAGATTAGAGACTTTTAATAAAGTAGAAAGTCTGTCTATTAATTTGCTTCTTTTATGTATGTGAAACTTTTTTTAAATTTTACTTTTTTTTTTGAGAGTTCTTTTTTTTTTTTTTTTTTTTTTTTTAGGGGGGGGGCGCTCACCGCACACAACGCAGGGTGCGTGTGCTCGCCAGACAGACAGGGAGAGACATAGAGACAGAAAGGGAGAAATCACCCCCCAGGGGGGATGGCCACGCTGCAATCCCTTCTCCTCCATTCTCCTCTCGGGATCTTGGGTATGCATGCACACACGCCCAGCGTGAGTTTTAAGCCACTGGGTCCAGGACACGAACCGTGGTCGACTACATGGGAGTCCAGCGACATAGCCATTACACTAACTACTGATCCCTGTATGTGAAACAATTTTGATATTTGTGCATACTTTGTAATAAAAAATACCATTTAGCACCGCTGAATTTTCAGATATTATCTCATATAATTCTTATAATTGTGAAATAGTTAATTATTTATTTTATTTTCTAGACAGGTAATCTGAGCATCAGGCCAAGTGATTTGCTCAGATGCCAGAGAGTTCTCTGACCAATGCTCTTTTTCTATACTAACATGAACATAAAAATGTTTCTCTTCCCTTGCCCTCTTCTTCATTGGCAAATTTCTTGGAAAAAGGAACATATTTGCTCCATTAATTTTCAAATTATGTAGATATCATTCCTGAACACTTTGCAGTATAAAGTTTGTCCTCATCACTATAAAAGGATGGTACTATTACAGGTCATCAGAAATCTTCCTCATTACTACATTCATTGGCATCATGGATCACAGGTTTCAGATGTCATGGTTTACCATTCCTCCTAAGCATATTACGTATTTCTTTAAAAAGTTCTCTTTGTTTCCATGATACTGAAAGTAGTACTTCATTCCTCTTTGTAATCTTTGTTAAATCCTTTTTTATCCTTCACCTACAATTGTTGCTACTGGTGTTATTATTGACTTCAACCCTTCTTTCTGCCTATTGTATCCTTTATTTCTGTTTATGATTCTAATGATCATATCCACCTAGATGAGAGGCAGCATTGTACAGAGGTTAAACCATGGCCTCTGGATTTGAACAAAATGGATTTAATCCTAGCTTCACCATTGGTTAGTTCTGAGAGTAGGAGAACCTACTCAATTTATGCATGTGCCAAATAGTATGCTTACCTCAGTGGGTCAGAAGGATTAAATGAGATAAAGTACAGTAAATATATTTAGCCACAGAGCTTTGTTTTAATGAAATTTGAACTGTTTAATGATAGGAATGTAGAATGTACCATCTGGCTGCTTTCTTCAACACCTCCAGGTAAATAGTATTGGTAGTGAAGATTATTTGGTGGCAGGGCATATGGAAGTAAACAGATGTATTGAAGACATGCTTTATAGGGAGGATTTATTGGAGCGGACATTAACTTGTTGGGTGGGATAGGGTGGTAAAAGAATGCTGTACTAAAATAATTCTGAAGTTTCAGCCTCATAAACTTGGATAGATGGTATTATTATTGGGTTGTCTGAAAAGTTATGATGCATTTTTGCATAGAAAAAATGTCATGACTTTTCTGACAGTCAATATTTACTAACATAGAAACCACTGGAGGAGGACTTAACATTCTGAGTAGATTATAAAGTGGTTTAGGGATATGTAGAGTTTTAAGTTACTTTCAAATATCAAGGCAGAATGATTGAAAAAGCAATTAAATGGATAGCAGACACCACTCAGGAAAAATTAAAAAAGAAGAGAAAAACTCCAGAAATATTTTTGAGAACACATTAAAAGTAACACAAAAAGAACACAATGCGGGGCGGGGGGGGGGCGAGCAACAGGTGGTGTGGTGGTTAAGGGTGCTGAACTCTCACATGGTCGACTGCAGTTCGAGTCCTTGACCTGTCAGCTTGCTTTTTCTAGCTCTGATCCCTATCTCTCTATTTGTTCCTCTCTGATCAAATGAAAATAAATAAATAAGTAAAGTTAAATGGAATAATTCTTAAAAAAGTATAAAAAAATACAGTGGAAAATTTATACAATCAAGTATGTGGTAGATAAGCATACATAAAACATTGTGTGAAGATTAAAATTATAACAAGACTAGGACCAGCAGTTGGCGTGTGGCTATGTTGCTGGACTCCCATGTTGTTGACTGCATTTTGAGTCCCAGAACTGGTTGCTTAAACTCATGCAGGGTGTGTGTGTGTGCGCGTGCCCAAGATCCCAAGCAGAGAATGGAGGATTAAGGATTGCAGAATGGATTTCCCCTTTGGGGAGCAATTTCTCACTTTCTGTTTCTCTGTCTCTCTGGTGAGCACATGTACCCTGTAGCAAAAATTTCTCCCCCCCCCAAAAAAAGTAAGACTGATATGAAAAAACATATCTGAAAGTTTATCTGTATGTATAATGGTGATTTGAAGACAAAAAAGGAATATACTAAAATATTAAAAATAAATAAAGATATACTAGAAGAAAATTTGCCTGAAATGAACACTTCTATTTTTTAGGCATTGAGAACAGAGTTTTGAAAAAGATACAATAGTTTGATTTTTTTAAGGTTTATTTATTTATCTCTTTTGAGAGAGAGAGAGAGAAAAAAAAAGACAACCACCTGCAATAAGCTCTCACCTTACAATCCTCTCTACAACCTCCTCAACCAGCTGAAATCACAGGTGCACATGGGCACGCCTGGCACCTGGTGTGTACAAATCGAACTGCGAGCTGAATCCTTACCTCTCATATGGTCTCCAGCATCATGGAGTGTTTTGCTGCTGCTGTTCTACTGCAGCTGGGCCAGAATTTATATGCATGTCACGATTCAGGGAAAGCAATACATTTATTTATTACCTACTTATGTTCTGGCAATTTATTAACAGAAAACAATAATTTGAGGAGTCCTATTCACAGAGGACAACAACAGTAGTACCCTTCCTGTGGGAGCTGATGGCAGAGTTGGATGTGAAATCCTTAATTTTCGCAATTTTCATATCCAATCAGGCTAGGTCTCTGAGGGCTGACTGGGCCCCAGGTCCTATTCTTTCTGTGACCTGGACTTTGATGTGTAGGGCAGAGATCCCAGTCCCTTGCACATATGAGCCACAATCTCAGTGGCCAACATGGCAGCATACAACAGACATTCCTCTCATTCAGACTGCCACTTCATCCCACCAGTCACATAGCAGATGTTTTCTTTGTCAAAAAGATCAACCACATGGATGAATGTGTCACTGAAGGATACAAAAATGTGGCAAACACCATATGCATCCTCTCCTTTAGCCACCTGAAGTCTGAGGCTGAGGATCTATTCTTCTTTCTTTTCCTTTTCCTTGTGAGGTCCCATTTCTGTGCTGTATCTCCAAACTCCACCACCACAAGTAGCCCACGGAAATTTAAATAAGACATTAACTAAATATACTCTCATGAAGTCACTGACTTCAAAATAAACAATCTTAAGAATGTCCAGGTGGATCTAGCAGGTGGGGTAGTGGTTAAGGCCCTGGACTCCCACATGATCAACCATGGTTTGATTCCGAGATTCATCATCTTAAAACTCATGCTGGGTGTGTGTGCATGTGTGTCCAAAATCCCAAGAGGATAATAGAGGAGAAGGAATTATGACATGGCCATCCCTCCTGGGGACTGATGTCTTACTTCCTGTCTCTCTCTCTGGTAAGTGCATGTGCCCTATAGCAAAAGAAAAAAAAATAGAGAGAGAGAGAGAGAGAGAGAGAGAAAAAACAATTCTCTCTCAAAAAAATATAGAATGTCTAGCTGATGAGTACAAGTTGATTTATATGGATGAAAAATAATGGAAAATAGCTGATAAGGTCAATGACTCTAAAACTCTGAGGAAGGAAAGTATGTCCCAATAACTTTGACAGCTACAATTGCCTTCAAATATCATAGCGATGAGTAGACATTTTCTAGTAACAGGAAGTCTAGCAATACCATGCCCATGAAACTTACTTGGAAAAAATATAAAAACTAGCAATGATATCCAGCCAAAAAAATAGAAAACAAATTAGAAAAACACAGAATGGAGGATCTATGTTCTACACTGAATATAGTTAAATATGGAAATAACAGTAAATAAATAATTTTGTCAGAAGAACAAAATATAAGAACTATAAACATTTTACCAAGCAATGAAATATGAGGTAAATAGGACCAGTCAGTGGCATATGGTTAAGGAGGCTGGATCCCATATGACAGACTATGTGTTTCAAGCCCTGGACCCAGCAGGTTGAAAAACATGCCAGGCATGTGTATGTGCATGCTTACAATCATGAAAGGAAAGAGAAATAGAGGAGAAAGGATTGTGGCGTGACCATCCCCCATGGGGGGAATGCTTCTTAACTTTCCCTTTCTCTCTCTCTGTCTCTCTATGGTGAGTGCATGTGCCCTATGGAAAATTTTTTTTAAAAAGTGTGAAGTAAGTAGAGATAAGGGTTAGTATTTTTATTTAACTTTCTCATCTTTTGCAATAGGGTTTCAAAGTAATGATCTAAATGAAAAAAATATATAATTGTTAAATTTACCAATTTATTTTTTTTCCATGAGTGAGAGAAACATGTACACAGACAGAGTGAGAGAGACAGAAACAAACACCCCGTGAATGACTTCATATCACAGTCCATCTTTAGCCTCAGACAGCCTCAGGACATGGACGTGTAGGCACCCAACATGTTTAGGTAGGTCTCTTGATGTGAACCTGAGACCTTCCCATTTGAGTTAGCTTTGCAGAGTGTTTCATTACTGCTGCACCACTGCTCTGTCCCTCCTGATCTAAATTTAAATCATGATGGTTTTTATTTTTTGTGAGTAATGACTCCTATCTCTTAATATTATTTTTTAAATAATTATTTTATTTAACATTATTTATTTATTTCAATTTGACTGGGGAGGGGGTGGGGAGAGAAAGAGAAAGCAAACTGCCAGGTCCAGGACTCTAACCATAGTTGGCTATATGGAAGTCCAGTGCCCTTAATCACCATCCCACCTGCCAGCCCTCCTATCTATTAATATTTTAAAATACTTTTTTCTCTTAAAAGAAATCTAGGACTAAGGCAAGTATATCAGCAAATTCTTCCTGAAGTTACAGAAAAATGGATTTCCAAATCCTCTTATTGTAATGTAGAGGAACAAATTCCATAGAGTTTTTGCTAATAGTTTTTCTCTATCCCAAGGTGAA
This sequence comes from Tupaia belangeri chinensis, assembly GCF_000334495.1. Lineage (NCBI taxonomy): Eukaryota > Metazoa > Chordata > Mammalia > Scandentia > Tupaiidae > Tupaia > Tupaia belangeri. The sequence continues at coordinate 1,317,758 of NW_006159555.1, forward strand.
CTAAAGCAACTCTTATTTGTAATGAAAGACAGTTTAGCAATAAGAACGAAGTCAGTAAATACAGGGTCTCCAGATCTATCATTTTGGGCCCAAGAAATGCTATCTTTGGCATAAATATTACAGGTCTGTCATTTCTTATCTTGGCAGCAAGATTTTCTGTAGGTGGTAGGAAGTTGTTCTTGTTCACTGATTTGGAAGTTCTCTGTTTTAATCTTCATGGTAGAAGAATCTTATATAACCCCTAAAGGCCTGAATAAATTGATGGAGATTTTAAAAATAAAATGCAGAAAATTAATATTTATTAGAATAATTTAACTATAGAAAGATATTACATCTGCTTTTTCGTGCATTTTCCTTGACTTGCTATTATTATGTTGTTGTTGTGGGGGTTTTGTTTGTTTGTTTTGCCTTGCATGGTCCTTTTATTCAGAAGCTGTCATAATAAAACAGGTCAGTTCCACATTTGCCACACCCTCATTATGAATAAATAAATCTCTAAAAGGAGAACTGTAAGACCTTAAATCTAGTTGGCAGGAGGACCCCTTTTATCTCACCTCAGATGGTCCCTGATAACACCAAATTAACAAATACCTGAGAGTGGATAGTTTATTAAGAACAGTTCTGGACTCTGGGAAGCCCAAGACCAAGTCCAGGATCCTGGCAGCTTCTGTTGTGTGATGAGGGCTGCTGTTTCCATGAGGGCAGGCACCTTGTTGCTGCCTTCTTTGATGGGGAGGAATGCTGTATCTCACATGGTACAAGGTGGAAGGGCAAGAGAACTGAAGGCCAGAACCAAGGCAGCAGGGAGCCTCTTCTATAATTGTCTTAATCCCATTCAGGAGGGAGGAGCCCTTTTAGCCTACTCACTTTCAAAGGCCTCATCATTTTAATACTGGCACACTGGCAATCCCTGAATTTTGGAGGTGACATATTCCAGTCATCGCCACTTTCTGCAGATTTCTGGAGAGAAAACACTCTCCGTGTCTATGTGGTTATCTTGTGCCTTTGCATCCCAGTTGGCATTCTAGAGGATGACACAGAGGCAGTTCTGATTTAGCTCACAACGCTTCAAGTGACACGTCCTATAATTTGCTTTAACCAACTAAATGTTGCTCCCCCCCCCACCCGTGTTATATCTATTTGAGATGTTTTAAAATGGTTGTTGTGGAATCTTAAGGGAGACTTCTGGTTTGTCTTTGGCCTTTGACATAAGGTTTTTTCATTGATTCAAGGATTGAGAGGAAATTTGATTCACAAATTCTCTGGGATAAAAGCTTTCTTCTACAGAAGTCATCTTGTAAGTAGATCGCTTTTCTAACCCAGAGACACCTGAGTATTCCCTGGGCAGAGAGGAGACTAGACACCTGGAGTTGGTGAGACCTTGATCAGAGGCAGACATTCATCACTCCTCAGTGGTTCATTTCTGACAATAGAGTCCTTGGAATACATTTCATTGATTAAATAGCTTTATTACAGTTGTTGTTACCTTAGAGTCCAAATGATTTTGGATAAAAACATTCACTTGAATTTAATGATGTAAACTAGGTCGTTTGGATTGCTAAATATCCATCTTGACAGATGCTATAGAACTAAAAAGAATAATAAACGGATATTTGTTGTTTGGTTTCTGTTCATAGGCAAGCTTTTAGGGTTTAATTTTTTTGCCTTCTATATGTGGAAATAAATGAATCCAGCTATTCCCTGTGATGCTCAGCTTGTGAAAAAAAAAAAAAAAAAAAAAACAAAAAAAACAAAAAAACCCAAAAAAACCAAACCTTTTCTTTATTTAAAAAATAAAGATCATTTCTCATGAAAATTTTGTTATTAATTTATGTCAAGTAATAACTCTTTCTTTAAAAAAATGGAATGAGTCAAAAGAGATAAATTTGACATTTCGGAATGCTAAGATCTTGATTTAACTGTTTGACATTTCGGAATGCTAAGATCTTGATTTTTCTGAATGAGGACTTTGGTTACCAAGGGACATCGTTTTCTCTTATAATTAATTCCTTTTCCTGACATTTCTCCCATCATGAGGCAAATTTGTTTGTGGCACTTAACCTTTAAATATTATATCAGTTTTCAGTGGAGTCATGCAGTGACCAAGAGTAAGTAAATGTAAGACAAGATGTTTAAAAAAAGGCAAAAGACTCCTCAAACTAAGTTTGTTGTCATGAAATTTTCTTCACTTGCATTCAGATCTCATGATCTCCGGTTCTCTTCATCTTTTCCTTCTTGGTCCCTCTCTCCAACCTTCAGAGCTCAGGGACCCTGTGTTCTGTAAATGTCTTTCAGATTCTCTTCTCTTTACCTATCAAGACCATCCCTTGAGTGTATTTTTTTTTCTTTTAACTTTGCTATTTTCTCTTCTCTTGTCAAATCCTGCTTTTTGTTTGAGCTCACTTTTACTTTCCTAACCCCTATTTTCTCTTCTCTATTATCTTTTCTCTTCCAACTTGGAATTATTGATTCCTTCCTTGTTCTTATGCATTTAGTTCATATCTGGTTATGGCAATTACTCCATGTTGTTATCATGTGCATTTTGTCTTTTCTGTTCTTTCCTTCCTTGAGAGTACATCAGGTCTTTTGGACATTTTGGTACTGGGGAGAAAGGAATTTTAGTATCCAGTCTGACATTTATTTACTCCCCAGGTGCAGGAGTAAGAAGTACTCCTGAGGGAAAGAAATGAGTCTGTAGACTCAGGTAACCTGGTCTAATCTCCAGGACAATGATATTTGCTGAGAGAAATAGAGTTTTTCTACACATAGCCCTTAGTAGGATATCCCTGGACCTTTAAGGATTACCTACAGTAAATAGAACTCAGGAAGTGAGGCTTAGATCCCTCAAGAATGTCACCTGGCTGTAGAATATTCTAGGGTAAGGGTTGAGGAGCACATTTTTAAAAGGCCAGATATGAATATTTTAGGCATGTAGGCCATATAATCTCTGTTTCAACTACTTATCTCTAATTTGAAGTAGGAAACAGCCATAGATAATACGTAATAAGTAGGCCTGAAAGTGTTCCAGTAAAAATTTATAAAAACAGGTGGCCAACGTGGTTGCTGTGGTTTGCCAGCTTTGATCTAGGGTATAAAATAAAGATGCTTCAGGACTTAAAACCTTCCAGCCATGTGAGGTAACCCTATTTTATCTGAGAGAATTCAGCTATTATTCTAGATAGAGACCCATATCCAAGGAGGAAGGAAGGGTCTGAGGAACCACCTTTGAGGATCCATACCTCTTTTTATTCTCTTTCTTCTTGATTGCTGATCCTTCAAAGTATTGGGTCATTGGAAAAGTCATAACATAGTTTTCTATGTACAAATGCATCATGACTTTTATGACAACCTAATATAAGTAAAATTCAATTTTAAGGGGATCTCTGATTTGTGTAGGCCTGATTCGATAATCTAATCCTGCAAATTTACTCAGCCACAATGGTACCTAGTAGGACATAACAGCACAAATATTGACTAATATATTTAGTGAAATGGATTACTCTGGGCTACTCACCTGATTCCCAGTGGTTTTCATACCATAAACGAAGAACTTCTTGACGTAGACATATGTTTTGCTGGTTTGCATTGATAATGTAGTGGCTAATCCTAGTAAACCTCAAACCAAGTAAGCAGGTGGTGATCTCTGATTTTTTTTTTTCATCATTTATCATTGTTGATATTGTAATTTTTCTTTTTCTTTTTTTTTTATTTTGAGAGGCTTTTGCTATAGGGTGTGTGCGCTCACCAGAAAGAAAGAGACAGAGAGACAGAATGTGAGAAATCATCCCCGAGGGATGGCCACATCACAATCCCTTCTCCTCCATTCTCCTCTCGGGGTCTTGGGCACGCACACACATGTACCCGGGATGAGTTTAAGCTGCCGGGTCTGGGACTAGAACCGTGGTCAACTACATGGGAATCCAGCGACATAGCCATTACACCAACTGCTAGTCCCAATAGCCATAATTTTTCTACAGGTGTTTTGATGCATTTGCAGTATAGTTGTTGAAACAATTGACAAGTAAACCAAAGTTGCATTGTTAATGTATTTTACTCTTTAAAATAAGTGGCTTTTCCTAAACAGGGCTAGGTATTTGCAATAAAACACTATGTGTGCATATGTGTGTGAGGAGTGCAGACAATGTATCAGTAAAATATAGTGCTCTGTGAGGCAATCCCATTTGGGAAGGTTCCTTGTTTAAGTACGCAGTCTTCCCTGAACACACTGGCACACGGCTGTCCATGATCCATGGCTGACTGAAGGCTGAGACGGATTGAAGGCATGAAGACTCTGTTGAAAGTTATGTCTCTTTCTCTCTGTCTTTTCTATTTATGGAAGAAATAAATAAACTTAAAAAAAAATACAGTACTATGGAGATTAGTGTCCTGGTATGGTTTGGAGAAGCCTGGTTACGCTTGACCTGTGATAGTGCATTTTAGTTGAATATAACCTTGAGAGGTCCTTCCATCTTCTATGTTTTTTTATATTATTCCAGACTGACTCAGAATCTGAAAAGAAAGCAGAAATTTCTAATTGAAATAACAGCCCTGCCTCTGAAGCACTCCTCTTTTAATTTCAGAGAAAGAATTAGGCAGAATTGGCGCTAAATTTTAAATGTCTAACACTACTAACTAGTAGTGTTCCCTCTGACCAAAATTCGTAACTTCGCTGAAACTGTGCTTTTTTTTTTTTTTTTCTGTTAAAAATGAGTAGTCTACGTTTATTAAGTAGGTTCAAAAAGAAAGCTCATTTACAGGTTGGGTGATGATGCTTGTTCTTTGCTGGCCTTTAGCCAGAAGTTATATGCGCATGCACATATGTCACTCAGAATTATAATCAAACGTTGGGAAACCTCCCCTACAGATGTTCCTCAAAGAAAAGGGCAGATTTTCTCTTTCTAGTATGGTTTAGGAGCAATTCCACTTGAAGGCAGAGGGTGAACTGAAACAATGTCTTACTATCCTTTATAATTCTATTAACCTGTCCATTTTATCTGCTTTCCTTTAGCCCAAATAGTATCACTCTCAGTGTGTTGACTCTAAGAGGAAACGTCCACTACACTAGTGACAAATACGAGTTAAGTGCTGATTAAGTGAGTTCCGAATGTATGTACGGCTTCACTAAAATTATTTATTCAGTCAGGGAAGAAACTAATTCACACAGCAGTGCCCTAATTGGCATCAGAGAGGCGGTTCAGTAAAGCCCTTAGGAAAAGCAGGAAGTTGATTAAATAGAAAAAGTGCACATGGAAATAGTACAAAGAATGCATAGAAGAATAAAATGCAGTTGTTAAATAATCACCCTCATGATATTTTTTTTCCTGAGAAGTTACCTTTGATTTAATGCAGGAGCGAGCACCTGGGAAAATTTCAAATTGGAGTCCCTCCCACTCCTCCCCTGCCTGTACTAAGAATCCATGGCCCAGAATTCAAATACTAAATCTAAGAGAGGCAGGTAAAAAGAACAGTGGAAAACAGATGGCAGCAGTTACAACTAGCAAATTCCCAGTTGGTGGCTCTCACATTTAGAAGCGGGCATCTGTTCTTCTTCCCCACTGCAAAGTGGTTTTAACTCAGAGGTGTTAAAAATATCTAAGTTGCTGTTTTATTCATTTCTGCTATTTACTGACTTTAATGACTTACAGTATATCCAATGAAAAGTACAATGTTTACCCAAGCGGCAAGAGACTCAAAACAGAAATATGGGATGCTGTTAAAAAACCTTGTGGTCTACCAAACAGCATGTATGGTTTTATAGGTGTACCTCGCTTTGTGAAATAGACGGTGCCTTACATTTACATAAATTGAAATATGCCTTAAAATATACCTGGGGTGCTTGATACTAAAGTAATCCTGAACGAGTCAAACCTCTCCAGGTCTCAGTTTATCCCTCTGCCAAACGGGAATAATAATGCCTGAGTTATTATTCTGCTGTGCCAGCTTATTCTGAAAATTAGGGATACTATAAGTGAAAGATATTGTAAGCCCCTCAAACATTGCAGATGTTTAGTCAATAATAATTAATTTTATTAGTTTGAAAATTCCTAGTGTGGAGTACTCATTCATAAAAAAGCGAACACATAGGAGTACCTGTGTTCATGAATAAAGGAACCTCAAAGATGAGAGAAAAGAGATAGTCTTCATAATTATGAGTCACATGTCAATAGGTTTTCCTTTTTATGTTCTCATAGTGATGCCTTTCCCATGATATTTATAATAGGTAATGGGAAGAGAGTCTTACTGAACTATCATTATACCTGATGCCTAATATAGAGTAGATGATCAATAGATATTTATAACCACTGGGTATCTACATTTCATTTTTCTTTCCTTTTCTTGCTTTAAAAATAATATTTATTTATTGTAGAAAATTTTGAAAAACATAAAAGCATGAAAAAAAAATAGCTTATTATTTAAAAGCCCATAGACATAATTTTAAAGACTAGTATGTATCTTATTTCAATCCATTGAGATAGCTAGTAATAAGATTAATTTATTAATTTTTTTCTCCTTAGGGCCAGCAGCTGACATAGTGGTTAAGGTGCTGGACTCTCACATGATCAATCATGGTTTGAGTCCCAGCCTTGGTGGCTTGAACCTCATTCCAGGTGTGTGTGCATGCATACTCAAGATTCCTATCAGAGAGGGGAGGAAAAGGAATTGTGGCATGGTCATCCCTCTAGGGGGATGATTGCTTCCTTTTTGTCTCTCTGTCTCTTTCTATCTTTCCAGCGAGTGCGCATGCCTGATAGCAAAAATCTCTCAAAAAAATTTTTTTTTCTCCTTTTATAAAACTTAAACTGAATAATGGGTCTATAGCCAAAGGGTGGAATTGCTATCATGGTTTCTGTCCTCACATGCACTCTAAATATTCTTTTTTTTTTTTTCAGAGAGGTTTTTGCTATAGGGTGCGTGTG
>NW_006159555.1:1324798-1356871 GCF_000334495.1 Tupaia belangeri chinensis
AAGCCACCGGGTCCGGGACGCGAACCGCTGTCGACTACATGGGAGTCCAGCGACATAACCATTACACTAACTGCTGGTTTATTGTGTGTTTTTTTTTTTTTTTAATATTCTTTTTCAGTGAGATGGTAATGATACTAGCAATCACGAGCATTTGTTGAGCAATTCTTATATACCAGGTACTATATTAAAGTTTTGCGCATATGAACTGATTTAGTCCTCACAACAACTCTATGTATCTGGCACAGTAATTTATAAATAAGGCATTCAGAGCATTTAATATCAAGGAATATATTCAAGAGCACATGGTTAGAAAGTGGTACATCTAACATTAAATTAAAAATTAGGAGATCTGATTCCATCATGTGTCCTGAGCCCTTCTGCCTCACTTCAGTGTGGTGATAGAAGCCCAAATTTTGGAATCAGACATGTCATAAGGTGGAGTAAACGTACTCCCCAGGCCTTATTCTTTCTTTCACATCGAAGGGACTTTCACATCTGGTCACTTTCTGTCCCTTTTTTCTCTTCTTATGTTAAGAATACTGATGTTCCAGGGACAAGCAGATGGTGTAATGGTTATATCAGTAGACTCCCACATGGCCAACTACAGTTCGAGTCCTGGACCTAGAGGCTTGAAACTCATGTTGGGCATGTGCGTGTGTGTGCCCCAAATCCCAAACTGAGACTAGAGGAGAAGGGATTGCAGCATGACCATCCCCCCCCACCCCCGGGAGGGGGGGTGATTTCTCGCTTTCCGTCTTTCTGTCTCTACAGTAAGCTTACATGCTTTATAGGAAAAAAATCTCTTTTAAAAATACTGACATCCCATTTGTGAATAAGGAGGTTTAAACTGGTCATCATTGTCTTGGTGCTTTCTTTTTTCACTTGGGACCTGCCTGTGTGAGAGAAGATGCATTCTCAACTGCTTCTTGGCAATGCATTTGTAAGTATAACCAATAGTATTTTTGGAGAGGAAGATGAATTCAGTTCAGATAAGTGTAAGTTACCCTATTTCTTTGTACTTAAGTCACTTTCTCCTGTTTAGCTCCTTATTAATAATCATTTTGTCTGATTCTTATGTATACTTCTCAGTAGTTACATACTTGTTTATAGAAAAAAGTTACTAATTGACCTTCTGTGACTCTTATCAAAGGGTCCCAGGCCCAGCAAATGGCATGGTGGTTAAAATACTGGACTACCACATGACCGACTATGGTTCAAATTCTGGACCTAGCAGCTTGACAATCATGCAGAGCATGTGTGTATGCATGCTCAAAATCCCAGGAGGAGAATAGAGGAGAAGAGGTTATGGCAAAGCCATGTCCCTTAGGAGGCAATTTGTCACTTTCTCTCTGACTTTCTTTCTGGCAAGAGCATGTGCACTAAGTGGAAAAAAAAAAAAAAAAAAAAAAAAAAAAAAAAGAAAGAGAAGAAGGAGTCTCAGAAAAGAAAGAATAGGAAGAGTCTCATACTCTTTCAATCTTAAATATCTTTGTTTATTTTACACCATGGGCAAGTTCCTTCACTATTCCATGCCTCAGTCTTTTCAATGATAGCATAGGATATCATTCTTTCTTCCTCATGGGTTGTTTGCTATGTTTAAATGAGTTAGTATATATAAAACCAATGAGAGTTTATTTATTTACTTGAAAAGAGAAAAAACTAAGATGAAGTTTTTAATGTTAGTGGACTGAGGTAAGAGGGGGAAAGGGACTTTGAGTATACTAAGTACTTATCATTCAAATGGTCTCCTGACTTATTCCCCAGTACCCAAGTCTAAGCTTTGCTTATGTTACTCTACCCATGCTCATAGAATCTCATAAGATAAACATTAATTTTCCCAATTATTTTATTTTATTTTTTTTGTTTTTTTGTTTTTTTTTTGAGAGGTTTTTGCTATAGGGCATGTGCACTTGCCAGAAAGACAGAGAGATAGAGAGACAGAAAGTGAGAAATAATTACTTCACCAGAGGGGATGACCATGCTGCAATCCCTTCTCCTCCATTCTCTTCTTGGGATCTTGGGCACAAAAATTCACATGCCTGGCATGAGTTTCAGGTGGTTCCAGGTCTGGAACCTGAACCACGGTCGACTACGTGGGAGTCCAGCAACACAACTATTATGCCAACTGTTGGTCCCATTTTTTCCGGTTCTTAATGTACACATTGAAACTTAGAAAAGTGATACGACTAGCTTAAGGTAATATCACTAGCAAGAATGGCTAATTTTTCAAACCAAGTCCAAATCATGGTCTTTTCAGGACACAAATCATTATGGCAGGATCTGGAATTAGTGAGCATGGAATCAGATTTCCCTATAAGTGTGGACCATTGTCAAGGATATCACTTAATGACAGTAGAAGGAGGTCTTGATTCAAGTGGTGAGAGCCCTTATATATAAGTTGCAGAGAAAAAATTGGCTTAGATGTGAAGATGAGGGGGCTCTAGTTGGTTTTTTTTTTTTTTTTTTTTTTTTTTTTTTCAAACACGAGTTGTTTTTTTTTTTTTTTTTTTGCTAATACAGTGTACTTTATTGATGGTTTGTGACAAGGAGGGTGGGGACTGAGCGGGAGCAGGGCCTCCCCAGCATCTGAGGGCCTCTCTTCCTTGTGCTCATGCTGGGGCTGGTGGTTGGGAGCTCTACTCCTTGGAGGCCGTGTGGACCATGAGGTCCACCACTCTGTTGCTGTAGCTAAATTCATTGTCATACTAGGAAATGAGCTTGACAAAGTGGTCATTGAGGACAATGGCAGGCCCAGCATCGAAGGTGGAGGAGTGGGTGTCACTGTTGAAGTTGCAGGAGACAAGCTGATCCGTGGTGTAGCCCAGGATGCCCTTCACGGGGCCCTGCGATGCCTGCTTCATTACGTTCTTGATGTCATCGTATTTGGCAGCCTTTTCCAGGTGGCAGGTCAGGTCCACGACCGACAGGTTGGGGGTGGGGACACGGGAGGCCATGCTAGTGAGCTTCCCGTTCAGCTCCAGGATGACCTTGCCCACAGTCTTGGCATCCTGGTCGATGCTGGGATGATGTTCTGGGCAGCCCCATGGCCATCATGCCACAGTTTCCCTGAGGGGCCATTCACAGTCTTCTGGGTGGCAGTGATGGTGTGGACTGTGGTCATGAGTCCCTCCACGATGCCAAAGTTGTTATGGATGACCTTGGCCGGGGGGGCCAAGCAGTTGGTGGTGCAGGAGGCATTGCTGACAATCTTTAGGGAGTTGTCATACTTCTCATGGTTAGTGCCATCGCAAACATGGTGGCGTGGGCAGAAGGGGCAGAGATGATGACCCTCTTGGTCCCACCCTTCAAGTGAACCCGAGCCTTCTCCATGGCAGTGAAGACACCGGTGGACTCCACAACATACTCTGCACCAGCATCAGCCCATTCGATGTTGGCAGGATCTTGCTTCTGGAAGGTGGTGATGGACTTCCCGTTGATGACAAGCTTCCCCTTCTCGGACTTGACGGTGCCATTGAACTTGCCATGGGACATGTAGACCATGTAGTTCAAGTCAATGAAGGGGTCGTTGATGGCCACGATATCCACTTTGCCAGAGCTGAAGGCAGCCCAGGTGACCAGGTGCCCAATATGCCAAATCCGTTTACTCTGATCTTCACCATCTTGTCTCCAGGATGCGGTGGGCACTGCATGGGAAGACGTGGCTGTCTGTTGAATGGGGAGGAGCAGGGAGCCCTGGGCTCTTTTATTTTATTTTATTTTTTTAAAGTGGAATAATGTGGGTGCCTGCAGATGATGTAGTGATTACATCGCTGGACTCCCACATAGTTGGCTGCAGTTTGAGTGCCAGACCTGGCGGCTTGACACTGGGTGCATGTGCATGTGTGCCCAAGTTTCTGGGAGGAGAAAGGGATTGTGGCGTGGCCATACCCACTAGGGTGATTTCTCACTTTCTGTCTTCTCTCTCCAGCAAGTGCACATACCCTATAGCAAAAATCTCTCTCAAAAAAAAAAAAAGTGAAAAAAATATTTTTTATTCATACCTATTACTGTTCCCTGTCCAATTAAAGTTCAGATTTTTAAAATACTGGTGTCTTAATATAGAATCCTATGTCTTGTGATCAAGTTCTCACACTTCAGAGTCCCACTACTGTGTTTTGTTTCTCCATAACAAATCCTACTTCCTCCAATAAGATGTTTGAGATAATCTCTTTGTACCACTATCAGTTTTCTCAGATCCCATTAGTCTCCTCTATCCCTGTCTTCTTTTCAACCTCCATCTTGAAAGCAATGTAATTAATGCTCAAGAACAGTAATATGTAGAAAGAATTACACATATTTTGGGCAAGTTTTTAGTAACACTCCAGTTCTTAGAGCATGAAGAAGTTGCTGAAAGTCAGTTTGCAGAATAAATTTTCTTGTGCTTAAGGTTGTTTTTCTTGAGGAAAAGACTATTTCCCAAGGGACAAACTCAAGTTTAGTTATCCTCCAGAACAGGTACAAATTCTTTTCTTTTATAAGACTAATATTAAATGAAAGTAAATTTTGTTGAGTGTCCTGTGTTAGGTATTTTGACCCACATTATCTCAATTCATCCTCAGGATAATGCTGAAAGGCATGTATTCTTATCTTTACTTTTACAAAAAGGAAACTGGGGCTCAAAGCAATTGAAACCTTTGCTCAAGGTCCCCCTTCCAGTAAGTGCCGGCATTAGGAAGGCTCATGCTCTAGTCTGTTTCCAAATCCCTGGCTATTTTTGCTCCTTCTTGCATGAACTAGTTTATTAAATATGAATGGAAGAAACTTCACTAGAAGGTTTCTTCCCCTCAAAGGAAGCCTAGGAACTTCTTTCCTGCTTGTAAATGGACACATTAGTATGATCTCCATGTCCATCTATAAATTATCTATAGAGTGATCAATTCTGAAACTGGCAAGGACAAACTTGGGCAAATAGCTTCTCTTTACAGAGAGTCTAGAATTGGAAAGAGAATGGCTGTGCTTTGTGTCATGAATTTTTCAAGACAAATGTTTCAAGGGATAGAAATCTTGATAGATATGAATTTTTTTTTTGAAAAGCTCCATATGAGAAAATCTTCCACAAGGGACATCCCTTTTACTAACTTGGCAGAGACTAAAAATGCAGAGTTTCCAGGATCAAAGTGTATTCGAAACGCAAAGAACTATCCCCTGACAATCAGGCTGGAAGAGGGAGGTCTCCTTTAATCTTTTTTTCCTTTGTTTTATTATTTTTTTTTCTAAGGGGAAAAGTTTCCTTTTCATTTTCTTTTGCTGACTAACCCCAGCTCTTTAATCATTTTTCATCTCAAGATTCCTAGCAAGCTTCCCCCTTTACATTAAGAATGAACATAAATATAAATCATTTTTTTAGTTTCTAGTTCAGAGCATTGTTTTCCTCCCATTCAAACTGTTCAAAGGTAAGCAACAGAAAGTTAGAGTGAGAATAGCACCAAGACTTCAGCAGAATCGCACGTTTTCCATCTCTTATCCATCTTCTCTCTACAAATTCCAGAGTTGTGGAGAATGTTGTGTTCTATAGCGGTAGGAGAGCAATTGAAATCAATCAAAGCTCAGGGATCATATTTGCGAAGTAGAGTGAAGAATTAGATTTTTGAAAGATCTTCAGAACTCAGGGATGCTCTTTAAAAGCAGTTACTTATAAATGAAACTTGAGGTTTTGATAAGGGACTTACCAAAATTAAATTTTTAAATTTCATGAGAGGCAGTTTTAGCTTTAATAAATCAAAATAAATCTTTAGCGCTAAAAATTTTCTCAAGTGTCCTCACTTTTAGGACAAATGCCAATGTAGGGGGTAGAGCTATGACACACAGCTCCCTGTCTGAGAGTCTAAAATGGGTATAATCAGTTGGTGTCAATGTTTATTTCTTAGTTGTTCTTTTAAAAAAAGCTTCAATTATTAAAAAATAAAATGATCGCTGTTGTTTTATTACAATATAGGCCCTGGATATTAAAATAAAAACAGTCGATTACCTGATCTTCAGTTCCTTACTCTATTCTATCTCTGATTTTGTTGCTTGGGGATTATTGGACTATCAACGCTATTCCTGAATAATCAATCTGGTTAATTTAGCCTATAAACCACTTTCCCCTTGTGTCTGGTGTAACATATTGTTTAGTAATGTGCCCAGTAAAGCATAAAAAGTAGCTCCCAGAAATGGAAAAGGAAACAGTACAAAGATTCTGAACTTGAGCATCTTGCATTTTACCCATCTGCAGGGCTGCATAGTAACTGACTTTTTATTTATTTTGTTTTTAGCCATATGACCAACCCTACCTCATCCTGTTTGGCAGCTAAACAAAATGCACAGTGCTATATTCTGAAGCTCCCACTCATTCGTTATTGCTTTTATGACAAAGCTGTCCCTCCACATGTCTGTTCTGCCCTCTGACCTGAGGCGTTTGCTTCAAGTAAACATGCCAGATGGTGGAGAAAAGTGGCAGGTCAAAGAACAGTCCTCAAGGGTCAGGAGTCACTAAATCCTTCTTCACAAAGCAAACTTAAAAGCAACAATTTCACCAAATGCTGTGGAGTGCTTTCACAGTGGAAATGGAGGTGGGGAGGGTAGACCTTAATTACGTATTTTGCTTTCAGGGCCTAATGGTTTTAGGTACAGTGTCTATTGGCTAATTTGAACGTAAGCAATTTATGAGAAACTATGAGACAAGTTGGACAGATGGATCAATCTTATCCTCAGTGAAGAGCCACAGGGTGAATGGTTTGTGTGTGAATGAGTATTCTAAGCTCTGGCCAGAAAATTACAAGAGACAATTTAGATTTGCTTTCTTTTGTAGGGGCTACTGTTGAAAGTTGAGACCAAAAAGATGCCATTGTCTAAAACACACTGGATCCCTAAAAAGGCTGTAGTAACCCCAAGAGAAAGCATTTAGACAAAATCCTTTTCTTTTCCTTGCTTAGTGTGGTGCTATATCAGTTCTAGATGTATGCATATTTGTAGAGTTACTGTAAATACTGTATGATGATGAGCCTTTTTATGTTGCTGTTTTCTATATCATTTTACAAAATATTTATTAGCCATTTTGTAGAATTCTATTTTTGAAGAACATCAGAATAGTAGTTACTTCTTCAGGTAAGCTGGCAATAGGTACTATTACCTCTCCTTTGCAGATAAAGGCAACATGATGCACTTGTACAATATAATGGATTTATATTTAGGGTCCTGATTTTTTTAGTAATAATTTAAAGAGTGGAAAAAATTGATTTTCTTTTTTGTTTGTGGCGTTGAAATACATCAATGGCCTTAAAAATTCTTTCTGGGCTAAGTACTATCATATAAGACTTTCAGTATGAAATACATCTCTCAACTGCTAAGCATAAAGACTTACTTATATTTGTAGTGAAATGCATTCTTTAGCTAAGATACAATATGCAATACAGAGTTTAATTGGGATTCCAAATACAGGGATTATGTCTAGTAATAAATTTATGTCTCTAATAAGTTCTTAAATATCTATTATGCATCATCCATGAAAAGAATAGTAGTAATAGTTAGTTTTAAGGTATTACCAAGTAAATATTTAATAATATTAATGATGACATCTAGTTTTGAATATCTATGGACTAGGAACTTCATAAGATTCTTCAGATCCATTCTGACTTTAATTTTCTCATTTCTAGAAAAAGTGACAGCTTTTAATATTTATTTAGTTTTTATAGATTACCAACAGCTGAATTTATTGCTTTATGTATGTTGTTATTAAATCCTTAAAACACCCCTAGAAAGTAGGCACAAATATTAGTACCACTTTATATGTGAGAAAATTAATGATTAAACTGTTTGCTAAAAAAATAAATAAGTGCACCTGGTAAATAGCAGATCTAGGTTGAAACTCAGGGCACAAGTTCTTGATCATTCTTCTAGATATTATTTCTATTATTATCATCCCTACTATATTAGTAATAAAACTGGAATTCAGAGACATCGTATATGCCCAAAGTCTTGATGCCGGCTAGAGAAAGAGGGCACATGCAACCTCAGGTTTTTCTAATGTTAAAGCCAATGCTAGATATGGTAGAAACTCTCTCACTAGATCTACACTCAGACATCCTAATCAAGTACCCAATATTCTTCAATATTCCTGTGGAGTGCACAGATTGGTACTCACTGCATTTTTACTTCAGACCTGTTTATGCCATTTAAATATATTACTGTAGTTAGGAAATTATTTTAATGATTTCACGAACTAATACAATATGAATAGAGAAATAATAATAATTATTGTTACTTATTTTTATCATTATTTTTTCTTTTAAATTTATTATTTTACATTCATGCACTGAACATCATCACAGCAAACAAAATGCGATTCCCCATCCAGAATACACTGGATAGTGGCTTAATCTTTTGTGTTATCATCAAAAAATAATTTTCCATTTCTTGTTTCATATATATATATTTCCCCTCTCCCATTTCCCACCCTCTGCCATTTCCCACCCACCTCCCGTACTGCCTTTGGTATCTATAGTTGCTTTCCATACCCCACACCCCATATTTTATTGATTCATGAAATATCTTAATAAATCTAACTACTTTCAATAGCAAGTTCAGCTGATACATACATATCTGTGAACACATGTTTGACTTTAGACATGAAACTGTGAGTAGAATGAACATACTATAAAGTACCACCTAGCTGAGGCTATATAGCTTACTGTGGTCATTAAATGGGTGTTTTTTAATTCCATGAAAGGCACTTTTAGCTTTAACAAATCAAAATAAAAAAAAAATTTTTAAGAGAACTTTGCTGAAGACTTAGAGCCAGGAAAGAGGATAGGATTCTGTTCAAATAGTAGGTACATGGACCTGTCAACAGCTCAAGAGAAGACACAAATCTTAACTCTAGAAAACAAAGCATAGAAGAAGATCAGCAATGTTTTAGTCTAATGTCATAAAATTCTGTTTCACCAGTTCCATCTGATGGACTTAATTTATTTTCTGTTGTGATCCGATCTTTTTGTTTAAATTCTGGAAGATAACATTCAGCTCTGGACTTGTCCCTATCATTAAGTTGGCCATTTTTTTAGTTGTTTTTGAACTCTTGTGTGTCTGACTTTAATTTTCCTGATATAGCGCTCCCTTTAGAACTTCTTGGAGAGCTAGTCTGGTGTTGGTAAGTTCTTTCAGGTTTTGTTTATCTAAGAATGTTCTTGTCTTTTCTTCCCATATGAAGGATAATCTTGCTGGGTATAGTATTCTTGGTTAAATTGTTTTTCACTTAACAGTTTGAATATATTTCCCCATTCTTTTTTTGCTTGCATTGTTTCTGAAAAGAGGTCTGCTGTTAGCCTGATGGAATATCCTTTGTAGGTGACTTGACGTTTCTCTCTTGCCAGTCTTAGTATCTTGTCTTTGTCTGTGGTTTTGGTCAATCTGGCTATAATGTGCCTTGGAGAAGATCTTCTTGGGTTGTTTCTATTTGGGGTCCTTTGCATTTCTTGGGTCTGGATCTTTGAATGCCTCTCTAGGTTTGGAAAATTTTCTTCCAGAATTTCATTGAATAGATTATCAATGCCTTCATTAGTCTCTTCACCTGGGGTACCAATTATATAGTATTTGGATGTTTATGGTATTTAGTATTTCTCTTATATTATTCTCATTTGGGGGGACTATTTTCTCAGTCTTCATTGTGGATTTTTCTAGTCCAGTGATTCTGTCTTCTGCATTTGAGACTCGATCTTCTGTATGATCTAGTCTGCTTTTCATACTTTCAAGGGAGGTTTTGACTTCTTGTATTATTACTTTCAACTCTAACAGTTCCATTTGACTCTTTTTTATGGTGTATATTTCCTCTTTCAGATCATGGAAGAACTTCTTCACCTCTTGAAACTCATCAGTTCTTTTTTCCTGGATCTTCTGGACTTCATTGTCTCTCTTCTCTTGCATCTTTGTTAGCTTTGTCACTATGAATATTCAAAATTCTTAATCAGATATTTCCATGAGTTCCATTGTACTGTCTGTGGATGAAGAGGAGTTATTCTTTTCCCTTAGGGGAGAGGTATTTTCTTGGTTTCTCATATTTCTTGTGCTCTGAGGTGATTTCTGGTCATCTGATGGGTTATGCATTTCTTCCTAACTTCTAGAAGTTCAACCTGAGCACTCAGAGGTGTGCAGGAGGAGGTGATCTGCAATGTCTTTGCTGTTCTGTTTTGCTCCATTTTTGTGTCAGATTCAGTGGAAATTGAGGAATATGTTGACCTTAATATTATTCAGATGTTTGGCTATGGTTCACTTAGACCTATCTAGACACTCAGTGTGTGAAGGCTGGGGTCTGGGTCTACACATCCACCTATCTGCTCAGGCAACCACACTACCTTCCCTGGCTCACTGTGGGCTCCTCTCCTGTCCCCACAGTGCTGCTTCCCCTATTTTTAAGTTATGACTTGTGATTTATATATAAGCAACAAATATTTGTGGGCTTCAGTATGGCATTTTAAGGCATGTGTGCAGTGTGTAATAATCAATTCAAGGATGTACACATATTCATCTTCTTCAGTTTTGAACATTATGTTACGTTGTATACATTTGTTAGTAGTTCTACTAGTTTTATTTTTTTCTCATACGAGAGAGAGAGAGAGAGAGAGAGAGAGAGAGAGAACATCCACCCTCTCCCAACCCCAGTGAGGCCTGGTCATACCACAACCCTCTGTCCTTCATTCCTTTCTCCTGTCAGGATCCTAGACACACACACATGTTTCGCGTGTTTTTCAAGTTGCTATTTCTGGCAGGTAGGTTATGTGGGATCTGGTGTCCTTCACACAGTACTTAACCACTAACTATGGGACTGGCCTTAGAAATAGAATTACTTTTAAAAATGTATTTATTTTAATTTTTTAATTTTTTTTTTTGTCATAGAGCATGTGCACTCACTGGAGAGAGAAGCAGAAAGTGAGAAATCACCCCTCCTCCCCCCTGGAGAATGGCAATGCTACAGTCTCTTTGCTTCCATTTTCCTCTTGGGATTTTGTGCATGCATGCATATGTACCCAGTATGATTTTTAAGCCACTTAGTCCTGGACTTGAACCATAGTCTGCCATATGGGAGTCCAGAGTCCCAAAAACCGTGCCATCTGCAGGCCTCAGAAATAGAATTATTAAAACTAAACTGAGTGCAAAGACAAGGTGAAAAAAAATTTCAGCCAAAAAAAAAATATTCAGCCAAAATCAAGTGTGAGTAATGCAATTGTAAAGGATTGGAGAAAAGTAATAAAATCTTGGAACCGTTCTTCACTAATAATTGTATTACAATTGTACTTATGCTTTTATTTCCCTTGTCAAAATTTCCAAGGTCTCAAAGAAAAGAGCTTGATTCTAAATCAGAAGATTAGCCAATGTATGAGTAGTATACATGTTGGACTAAAATAAATTATTTAAGTTATATACCTATCATTTTTGGATTGCCTACTGGCTCCTAGTTTCTTTTCTTTTTATCATTCTGTGTACAGCGGAGGAAACTGAGGTACTGGCATTTGAACTTACTTAGAGTTTAAAATCTAGTAAAATTGCAGTGCTAAGAACAAATGGCAGAGCCAAATGCAGGTTTTGCCTCTATAGTTCTACACTGCCTATACTTTGTCCTTTACTGCCTCATCAAGGATAATACATCTGAGAGTTAGGAATCATATGCCAAGAAATCCAATGGAAAGTTATTGGGCTCAGGTGGATCTTGAAAGCCCCCCACCTCCCATCACTTCATTTTCTGCCCTCAGAAAGAGCTTCTCTTTTCTCAGACAGATATTAACCTATCTGATTTTCAAAAACTCTAGGGAAAGGTATTTCATCACATCATATTATGATTGTCATTGTTATAAGAATTTTATTTTCCTTAGAGACTCTACCAATATACACTCCATCTAAGATTTAGAGCTTTTAAGCAGTAGGAAGGAACAGATGACTTATAATGACATGACAACTTTGCTGAATATGTAAGTCCCAGAACTTCTCTAACTTCATGCAGTTTCCCCCAACTACTTACTTGACATTTCCTAAAGTATTCCTAACTGAAAAAAGATATTATATTATAGACATGGTTATTAAAATAATTTAAAAGTATTTAATTAGTTTCTATCTGTTGGTTATACAAGAATACCAATTTTCCTGGAGGATTTCCTAGAGAGAGATCCATGACCATATTCTCAAGAGAATTGCAGTACGATAATACTGAAAAAAAGGTGTAACTGTTGTATTAAACCCTTTTCTCAGTGTCAGTGTAACAGAGGTTCCCTGTGTTGGTTACTACAGTTGTGTAATCAAGCACTCCACAGTGCTGTGGCTCATAACAACAATACTGTTTCCTGTCTCTCACGGTTTCTGAGGTTCACTCATTTGCTTGTCAGTTGGCTGAGTGGTTCTGGCTTAGGGTCTCTCATAGATATTGGCCAGGCTTAGCCATTTGAAGGGTTGAGCGAGACTGAAATATCCTCTTCCAAGATGGCTCTGTCACATGACAGGTCAGTTGGTGTGGATGTGGGTGGTATGCTTCAGCTTCTTGTGTGAACCTCTCTGTGGAGTTGCCGTCTGACTTCTATCAGAGTGAGCTATCCAAGAATCCAAGGTAAGAGCTGTAAAACCTTGACTTAGCCTTAGAATTTATGCCCTGCCATTTCTACCACATTCTCTTGGTCACACAAAAGCATAGGGGCATGGATTATGACAGGCCATCTTAGAAGTTTACTACTACACTGAATCATGGCTTTATCCACCTGGAATCATGGCAGCAATGAAAACCTGCAGTTATTATGACAGGTGTCTCTCTCGGAATTAAAAATTTTGGTACCAGCAGTTAGCGTAATGGCTATGTCTCTGGACTCTCATGTAGTCGATCGCGGTTTGCGTCCTGGACCCGTTGGCTTAAAACTCACATCGGGCACGTGTGCGTGCATGCCCAAGATCCCGAAAGGAGAATGGAGAAGAGATTGCGGCATGGCCATCCCCTCTGGGGGGTGATTTCTTGCTTTCTGTCTCTCTGTCTCTCTCTGTCTGGCAAGCGCATGCACCCTATTGCAAAAAAGAAAAAAAAAAGAAAAACGAAAAAAGAACCCTAAAAAAAAGAATTAAAAATTTTTTCTATATCTATGCCCTATAACTTATTTTCTCTTTCTTTCATGCATAAGTTTATGAAGACTTTGTTGACTTCTTTTATTTCTTTATGTTTTAAACATTAGTGGTTTAAAACAACCATTTATTTGCTTATAATCTTGTGAGTCAGTTATTTGTGCTGTGCTAAGTTGGGGGTATTGTGACCATCTGCTTTGCCAGAGGTCTCTTACTCCACCCATCAGCTGACAGCTTGAATGGGGCTCGGTGGTCTAAGAGGACCTCCCTCATATGTCCGGTGTTTGGCAGAGGACCTGCCTCATATGTCCGGTGTTTGGCAGGTTTCCAACTGTTTGATTCTTTTCTGTGTGGCATCTCCAATAGACTACCTTGGGCTTCTTCACATAGTGGCCTTAAGGTTGCAACCACAACTGGCAGAGGCAACCCCTAAGGTGTAAGCATGTTTCCATTCCCTGCTTGTATTATGTTTGCAAATATTCCATTGAGTAGCGAAGTCAGATGGACAAACCCAGAGTTAAGTGATTGAGAAATTGATGTCATTTCTTGATGGGAAGATCTAGAAAGTCTTCTTGTAAAGGGGACCAATATAGGATGGGAGGAATTATTATGGCCATCTATGCAAACAGTCTGCCAAAGTGGCTTTCTTCTGCATTTTTACATGGACTTTTCTTATGTGTATGGCCCTCTAAACTATAAGCTCCCTATGGCTGGTTTATATTTTTATATATCCCTAGTACTTTTCTCACTGCTCCATAAATACATGTTAAATTGAATTGAATGTAAAAACACTTTCAGGGAAAGGAAATTGTGGAAAATGCAAGCGGAGAATGAAAGACTTATACTCTATTGACAATTTTACTCGATTATTTAAATTCAGTCCAGGCAGAGAAAACTATTTGATGTAAAAAAAAGTTAGATTATTAGGGACTGGCATTTGGCGTAATTGCTATGTTGTTGGACTCCCATGTAGTTGACTGCGGTTTGAGTCCTGGACCCAGTGGCTTAAACTCATTCCAGGCGTGTGTGTGTGTGTGTGTACCCAAGATCCCAAGAGGAAAATGCAGGAGAAGGGATTGTTGTGTGTCCATCCCCCCTAGGGGGGGTGCTTTTTCGCTTTCTGTCTCTCTGTCTCTCTCTGTCTTCCTGGCTAGAGCATGCACCCTATAGCAAAAACCTCTCCCAAAGAAAACACACAAAAAACAGATTATTAGTTGTTTGCCTGAACTGACTAGCTGTTTGGGCAAAATGGTTGAAAAAATTGTGGCTGTGTAGACAGATAAGTATAGCCTACCAATCAATGCCAGTTTTGATAATACTTTATTACTGGTTTACATTAGACATTCAATAAAGAACAGTTGTGATATCTTTTTTACAATAATAATAGAAATGTTCCTGTGGCCAGCTTGACCTGGAGTTCATAAAAGTCAAGTTGCCCAAAGTAAGTAGCCTTTTCTAAGATTGCTGTTGATAATTCCAAGTGTTTTGGGGTGCTTAAACCCCTCAGTGTAACCAATGAATTAGTCAATAAAGCAGCAAGCATCAACGTACTAGTTGCTGTAACATCTTTACTTTTAGAATTCAGCCTAGTACTGTTTGTGTTTTTTTCATCTTGGGCATTGGTTTTCAATTTGAGTCTGTATAAATATTAAAGGTACTTTTGGTATAACTGTTTAGACAATCTAAACTTCTCAATTTTCTTTTATTTTGACTAGAATTTTATTGACTAGAATTACAGTGTTTCAATTAAGATTATTTAATCCTGATCAGAGTTAGGGAATATGTGATTGATGGGAGGGGGTAGCAGGTTGATGTGTGTATTGTAGCTTGTTAAGTAGAGGAACTCTTTCATAGTGTGGCCTATGGAAAATGATAGCAACAGGAGTTTGCTGGTGAAATTTTGGAGACCGAAGGCCATGGTAAGTGCCTTAAAATGGCCATCAATGTAGCTATGAAAACCAGGAGCATGGGGGTAAGCAGGTAGGGTTGTGGTTAAGGCATTAGACCCTCACATAGATGACCATGGTTTGAGTCCCAGACCTTTAGGCTTGAAAATCATGCTGGGCATGTGTGTGTGTGTGTGTGTGTGTGCCCAGGATCTAGTAGGAGAATAGATGAGAAGGGATTGTGGTGTGGCCATCCCACCTGGGGAGTGATTTCTCACTTGCCCTCTCTGTATCTCTCCGAGGAGCACATGTCCTATGAAAAAAGAAAAAATAAAAGCTAGGCCCGTGAAAACCATGCAAATTAAGATAGTTTTGATAAGAATGGGCATATTAAGTATTTATTGCTGTATAAAACAAAGTATTCCAAAATTTAGTGGTTTAAAACAATAACAATCATTTGTTATTTCTCATAATTTCTGTGAATTGGAGATTCAGGCAGGGTAAAATGAAATGGTTTGTCTCTGCTCCATAATGTCTGGCATCTCCACTGGAAGAATTGAGAGTGGGACCTGGATTTATATGAAGGCTTATTCACTCATGAAGTAGATGCCAAGGAACTTAATTAGACTTGTTGATCAGAATACTCATACACAGCCTCTTCACATAGCCTAGGCTTACTTCCAAAATTGTGGTTAAGTCTCATACTATTAAAGAGAAGGAAAGATAAAGATAAAGAAAAAGAGAGAAGAAGGAAGGGAAAGGGAGAGAGGAAGAAAGAGAAAGTGAGAGTGTATTGCTATTTATGACATAATTTTAGAAGTCATGCCTATCACTTCTGCTGCATTCTATTCATGTAGCATTGACAAAGTGCAGTTCTGAATTTAGGGATAATGAAATAGAATCAGTCTCTTAACACAGAGTGTCAGTGTTGGAAGTCTATGTGGAATTAGAAAGTGGCCTATTTTGGAAAATATAATTTGCTACCATGGAGTAAGAATAATCATGGTCACATTGTGTTGGACTTACAAGTGTTTTTTAAAAAAATTATTAAAAATTTTTTACACTAATATGAAATTTTTTTTGGCCTGCAGTCTGAATAATGAATATGATTGATAGTGTTGGACAGAGCCCGGAATGTTGACTCTAGGGGGATGGTATTAACTAGAAAGTCTTTCAGAGAATTCAGAAAATATGAGCAATGTTTTTTGTCATATTTGTGGTGTATTTTTTTCTTTCTTTTCATTTTCTTTTATACATTCAATCACATTATTTAGCTTACAAAATGAATATTTCAATAGGTGAACATTTCTCCCTAGTACAGTTGATAAAACTATGTTTCTCTGTCCCATTAATGCTTTGCCTCCCCATTTTTCTTCTAAATGTCCTTCCTCAGACTCTCCTCTTTCACACACACTATATCTGGTATTTGCATCTATATACCGTGTTTCTGTATCCTTTAGTCAATCAGTTTCAGTCATAGAGTGCAGACACTTGGTATATATTAAGTGGGTATATACAGTGCCTCTCCTTTATAGCCTGGCTTGCTTCACTCAGCAGTAAATCTTCCATATTCATCCACTTCCTGTCAAAAGCCAGGATTTTTTTAAGGGCTGAATAGTATTCCATAGAGTATATGTGCCACATTTTTTCTATCTATTCATCTGTCCGTGGGCATTTGGGTTGTTTCCATGACTTAACAATTGTGAATAGTGCTGCAATAAACACCGATGTTGAAGCACTTTTCTGATTAAGTATTCTTCTGTCCTTTGGGTAGATATCAAGGAGTGGGATTGCTGGATCATATGGTTGTTTTATTTGTAGATTTTTGAGGAATCTCCAAATTGTTCTCCACAGTGGCTGAACCAATTTATATTCCCACCAGCAGTGTAAGAGAGTTCTCCTTTCACCACAGCCCTGTCAGCACTTATTGTTTTGTTTTTTAACCTTAGTCATTCTGACTGGGATTAGGTGGTATCTCATTGTTGTTTTTATCTGCATTTCCCTTACAACGAGGGATGTTGAGCATTTTTTCATATGCCTTTTAGCTATTCATATGTCATCTTTAGAGAGTGGTTTTATCAACTCATTCTCTCATCTTTTAATAGGATTGATTGTCTTTTTTTGGAACAGCTGCTTGAGTTCTTTGTGAATTCTGGTTATCAGTACCTTATCTGATGCATAGTTTACAAAAATATTTTCCCATTCTGAGGGTTGTCGATTCACACTAATAACTGTGTCTTGTGGTGTATGTTTATCGCAAATGACAAAATTGAAACTCAGATTGGTTTAACCAGAAAAAGGAAATTTAATGACTTATATAACTGAAAAAAATTGGGGGATAATGTTGGCCAAATCATAACTGGATAAATATTTCAAATGATGTTATTAGGAATCAGTGTGTCTCCATCTCTTACATTTGTTTTTCAATCTTTCTTTTTTATGTAGGCATCCCCCATCTTGAAAAGTCAGTAGTAATTCTAAGCTTCTACCATACCAATTTAGTAGCTCCTGTAGTGCCTTTTCCAATAATTGTTTATTATATTGAGATGCAGGGCTCTGTATCTGAAAAAAAAAAAAAAGACTATGAATGTACCAGTCTTTGATATTACTCTGATTAGTAAAGCTTGAATCACATACACATACACAGTGCTAGAGGTTGGGGTTGGTCTTATCCATATCTCTTGAATGAGAAGCTTAACTGATGGCTATAATTGATATATTTAGTGAAGACCTTTCACAAGAACAGTAGGAATACAATACTAATGCTGTCACTGAACCCCTGAGAAATGAGCACTTTTTGGCTGTGATAGAGGGATGCCTTTGGAGGTCACCAAAAATAAAGACTAAAATACTCAAGGATCAATGCTATGGGAGAAAAAAAAATTAAGAGCTATAACTTGTTGATTGATTTAATGAATTATATGTTAATCTGACTTCATTCATAAGTTGTTTATTTGGTACATAATTATCGAATATCTAGTATATACCAGGAATGGAATTTTATATATTTAGTTAGGACTGTAGCTTGTGTTTACAAATCCAACTTATCTGGGCAAGTCTGGCAGTTGAATACGGAGAGGCTAGTAGGAACCAATTACATGAGCATTGTGGAGGTTCTTTGGAGGTTTCATGCTGAGAGAAAGAAAGTTTGGAGGAAGGTGAAATTTTTGCAGTTGGAGGAGAGAGGCAATTGCAATAAGGTGTTTCCCATTCAGATAAATTTTCAAACTCATGGATTTTGTATGAAACGCTAAGAAAGCAATGGAATTAGAAGTCAATATTGAAAAAGCGTAAGACAAACAGTGCTGAGTTGCAAGCTTCTCCAGCAGAAGAAAACCCAAGGGACAGAGAAGCATTCTCTCACTTCTACTGAGTTGCTTTCATATAATGTGTAAGACATAGCAGGAAATACTAACTTCCAGCAAACTTCTAGTAGGCATATGTTCAATCTGGTATTCAGTGACTGATATTCTTTGGGTGCCCTCTAATACACCAGGGGAGTACTTTCTAAAGCAGGAAAGTAAAGGTCAGAATCATTATGTGAGTAGTATTTTTAATCAAAAGGGGCATTTTCATTACATATTTTTTGGTATACTAGGTTGTCAGAAAAGTCATGATGCATTTTTACATAGAAAAATACGTCTCGACTCTTCTGACAACCCTAGTTCAATAAACTTTAATAGTATTGGGATATACTCTTTGTCCTTTATCAATACAGGGACTGTGTTGTGGACCAGAATGAAGAAGACTTATTTTCATAGAGGAAGACGTTAGAAGTTGACTTAAAAAGATGAATTAAGTTCAGTGGATTTTGGGGATAATAGACCATTCAACTTGGAGGAAACAGCAGTGCGAACATGTCAATAACCTCATGTCTCTGTCCGGAACATAAAGTGAAAGTGTTGGAGATAGGCAGGGACAATGTGTAGAGAAATTTTATATTTTGTTTGCGAGTTTAAACTTTATCTTTTCAGACATTAGGAGCCACAAAAAGATATAACTCTAAGACTGACATAATTTGATTTTTGTCTCAGAGAGATTACTTTGGTATGATTTTGGAGGACTGAAGATAGTAAAGATGGGGAGAAAAAGACCACTTACGCCAATTATTCCTAAGCCAGGCTAGAAATGTCAAACTACAAACAGGAAATGATGAAGACCCTCTCTGACCAGTCATGAGGAGCTATAAAGGGAAAAATGTTTTTTTGAGAAAAACAATTGATGAATCGAGCAAATCAGACAAGATGCTGCTTAATTTCACTTACCTAATTTTTACTATATGCTAACATTTTCACACTTTAGATAGATATGATATATCAAATGATAATTGTAGTGGATTGTGCTACCTTAATGCAAATTGTCTTAGTAGGTGGTGGCAAATAGTATACCAAGTAGTCTGCTTGAGTTTGCTGTGGGCCTATTTCAAATTTCATAAAAGGGAGAGAATGAATGAGAAAAAGGGAGTTAATGGTCTGTTCTTTCAAATGTAACATGTTTTTATGTATGTATGCCAAGACGATATTGAGTAATTGCCAATCTGATTAACTTTTTTTTGAGAGATTCTTTTTTTTTTTTTTTTTTTTTTTTGTTTTTTCCTTTTTAATTTGCTACAGGGAAGTGTGTACTCACCAGAAAGAGAAAGGTAGAAAAAGGAAACGAGAAAAGAAAAGTGAGAAAACACTCCCCAAGGGAGGTGTCCCCACTGCAATTCCTTCTCCTCCATTCTTTTTTGAGAAATTCTTTTTTTTTTTTTTTTTTTTTTTGTTATAGGGCTTGTGTGCTTGCCAGAAAGACAGAGAGCGAGACAGAGAGACAGAAAGCGAGAAATCACCCCCCGGGGAGTGGCCATGCCACTATCCCTTCTCCCCCATTCTCCTCTCGGGATCTTGGGCACACAAGCACACGCATTCACACGCACCTGGCGTGAGTTTTAAGCCACCAGATCCGGGACTCCAACTGCAGTTGACTACACTGGAGTCCAGTGACATACCCACTGCTGCTCCCACCAATCTGATTAACTTTTGAAGATGCTGGATGAAAATATTCAAATGGGTTGTCTTTGACCTAATTTATGTAAATAATTGAGATTCTTAAAGTTGTTTTATTATACAACTAGAGATTAACATTTTCATATCAAAATATCATTAAAATACAAATATTCACTCAACAAATTTTGGAATAAGTGCCATAATATATGGGAAAGCCAAACTAAGTATGATAACTTTCTAACTCTATCTCTATAGCATCTTCACACCTGGATCAATCAAGTTCTCCAATTGAAAGTTGAGTACAATTTTAGATTCTGGAGACAATCCTGTTTTTCTGGTTTGGAAAAGTTAAGAAGCCTTAGGAAGTTAGCATGGGAGGACCGGCATTAAGTGTATATTTGGCCCGATTTTACTTGATATAATATCCTTGACTTATTAATTAGAATTATGAGAGTAACTGCTTGTATCTCAGCTTTAGCACATGTTTTAACCCCTGTCCTATGTATTAATGCCTACTTTGATAATTTATCTAGTATTCCTATTTCTTGAGATTATGCTCTTATTTTATGTCTACTTGAAACTAAAATCCTCAGACTCTGGGACAATGCTCTCTGCTACTGGGATTCTCAGACAATCAACTATCTTTGTCTCTGCATCATCTGCCTCTAGGTGTCACCCTACTCTGCACACTGCTTACTGGGAAATTGACTCCCTTTCTGTACTGGTAGCTGGACCTTACTGTTGGTTCTTAGTCTTTTTTGACTTGTGCTGTCCATTTGCAGGTTGTTTCATGATTTCCAAAACAAACAGACCACAATGTCTTATACTTAATGCTAGGATAACAGTTTTCAAACAGTGTCCCCCATAATCTGTGGAGATGGTTTAAGAAGTTTATGTTTACATTTGATACAATTTTGCCTAAAACTACTTTTGATTGTTATAAGCCCATCTCAAAGTATTAATCCTATGGCAGTAGAGTATAGATTCTTAATCTGCTGGAGCTTGGGTCCCAGGTCCAACATTACTCACTTGAGTAGACTTTGAGAAATCTTGATTAAATTCCCAATGCTTTAGTTTTCTAACCTATGAAGTTGTAATTTTCCTACGTATTGTTGGGTGAATGAGATTATCTGGGTAAAGAACTCATTATAGTTCTTGAAACATTGTGTAACAAATATTGATAGTTGCCCACCTAATAGCCACTCTCATATTTTCCTTGCAAAGATATTCCAAGTTTGTTCAGGTTGTAATATAATGAATGTTTATCTAAAATGCTTTCAATTTCTTTATTAATTTTATAAGGAAATACTATATATTAACTCATATATAAAATTTTAAGTAGTCATCTATTTTATATAGTAGGATACCAAGCAATATTTTATTCGGAAAAAAATCTGTTTCTCAAAACAAAGTTGAACATCATAGATACAGGAAAAAAATTTTAATTGGCTATTTAACTTGGGCATGAGGCCTCCATTCTTAAGGTCTTTGGTTAGTGCTGAGAATTTTACATCTGCCTTAGATTGATTAAAGTGTTTATAAATTACGGAAGAGAAGGAAATCTATCATTCTGGTTATTTATTTTGTAATACCAAAAGGTATCTGTAACAGAGAAGTGATGAATGGTCAAGTTACCTAGCTACTAACTGCTGAGAGGTCTTGATCACACCCCTTTAGCTCTCCAGGCCTTGGTTGGCTATGGCATTACCTCAGCCAATGGTACAATGATCAGAATGTCTTAGTCTCTTAATAAACACTTATCTCATTTTGTAGCAAATCTGACACTGTATTATGTCATCTAGCACATGCTGAGGTTCTGATGATAATTGCTGTTATTGATAGCTTGAAGATAGTGGAGACAAATTGTCTGTGTTGATATTTATTTTCAAAATGTAAACTATTGAGTAAATTATGGGAAAATATTATTATAAAATTAATAGGCGATTGGTCAAAAGTAGCATGTATTTCAATTCTTGGTGTTCTACAAAACTTTTGATTGCAAGTGACAAATACCAACCAAGCAAAAATAACTGATTTTGTTTTAGA
Organism: Tupaia belangeri chinensis; assembly: GCF_000334495.1. NCBI lineage: Eukaryota > Metazoa > Chordata > Mammalia > Scandentia > Tupaiidae > Tupaia > Tupaia belangeri. Next base: position 1,346,787 of record NW_006159555.1, read on the forward strand.
AAAAAAAAAAAAAAAGATCAGTCGTGGATGAGCTGAAAAGCCTGGAAATTCATGAAAGCTCTGTGACATATTTTGATACCATAGGGCCAAATGATGTCTCCCCACCCCCTCCCAGGGTCTATCTCTGTCACAATTCTACTACTTCAGCCTCCTGAGTAGTTGGGACTATAGTCTGTGGCACTGTGCTCACATTTTTTTTTTTTTGAAAAGAGGTTTTTGTTATAGGGTGCATGCACTTGCTGGAAAGATAGAGGAAGATAGAGAAACAGAAAGCAAGAAATCACCCCCTAGGAGGGATGGCCACACTGCAATCCCTTGTCCTCCATTTTCCTCTCAGGATCTTGGGCAAAAAAAAAAAAAAGATCAGTCGTGGATGAGCTGAAAAGCCTGGAAATTCATGAAAGCTCTGTGACATATTTTGATACCATAGGGCCAAATGATGTCTCCCCACCCCCTCCCAGGGTCTATCTCTGTCACAATTCTACTACTTCAGCCTCCTGAGTAGTTGGGACTATAGTCTGTGGCACTGTGCTCACATTTTTTTTTTTTTGAAAAGAGGTTTTTGTTATAGGGTGCATGCACTTGCTGGAAAGATAGAGGAAGATAGAGAAACAGAAAGCAAGAAATCACCCCCTAGGAGGGATGGCCACACTGCAATCCCTTGTCCTCCATTTTCCTCTCAGGATCTTGGGCACAAATGCACATGTGCCTAGTGTGAGTTTAAGGAACTAGGTCCGGGACTCAAAGTAGTCAACTACATGGGAGCCCTGTGATGTAACCATTACACTATCTTCTGGTCTCTGTGTTCAGCTTTTAAGGTCACTGGAGAATTTAACCCAGGCTTCCCACGTGGCTTCAGCCCACAGAACAGCAATGTCTTACCAGTGTGTGCTACTGTGTCTGGGTCTGTAAGTTACATATTTATAATTTCTCTTTCCTTCTGTCTCTCAATAAAAAATGTCTTTTCATTTCTCACTTGGCTTTTTGTCAATGGTACCTTTATTCTTAGCCAGGTTTTTCTATTTTTTTGGAGTTTTTTTTTTTTTTTTCTTTTCCCTATAGGGTGCATGCTCTTGAGAGACACAGAGAGAAAGCGAGAAATCACCACCCCCCTCCAGGGAGTATGGCCACAGCACAGTCTCTTCTCCTTTGGGATTTTGGACATGTACACATACATGCCGGGCATGAGTTTTAAGCCACTGGGTCTGGAACTCAAACTGTGATTGGCTACATGGTAGTCCAGTGACACACCACTACGCCATCTGCTGGTCCCTCTATGTAGCAATTTCTACAAAAATCCCAGGTGTCAGTCTCATCCTTTTACTACTGTGGATAAAGGGGACCTAGGTTCCATGTCCAGTTGTTATGTCTGACCCAACTAAATCTCGAAGACTGAGAATAGGTCAAAGGCTGGCTTTTTAGAAGGATGAGATAGCTTCTGTCATCAGAAATTGGTATGCTGGGAAGATGTGCAAAACTGTCACTTTCTAAGTGCATTTCTTGGGAAAGTTCTTGATCTTTCTGAACCTTATTAGCTTTATCACCTTCTATTGATAGGAATGATTACTGGAAAGATTTATGTTGATAATTAAGTGACTTCAGGTATTAAAGAGTGTCCCAGGGTAGCTGGTATATAGGAGGTAACCATATTATATCTCATTCTTCCCTGTTTTCAGTAGTGTAAAAATGAGATTTTTGAGGAAGTTAAGTGTAAAAGAGTAGTCGCTCTGAAATTCCTACCACAGTGTTACTTTCCTAATGATCTCTTTCACTCATACATGGAAATCATGAACATTTGTGCAATATTTGCTATAGGTCTGCATTACTTTAAGTAGGAAGCAGACAAATCCTGGGGACAGGAGGTTTAAGTTTAGCTCTTACGTTCTTTCAAAAGTTTGCAGTGTTCAACTACTTCACCTCCCTACCTGGTGAAAGCTGGCCCTTACTATCCATGTCAAAAGTGTCATCAGAGACAGAAATGCCTGAATGAACTCACTATCTGTAACCTTCCTGAGAATATTAGCCACTCCAGGTATAGAATTCAAGAGAACTGTGGAACTATCAATCAATGCCTGATAGGCAATTTGCTGTCTCTTGTTTTGTCCTATTAATGTGAAGACAAAAGCTGTGGTCATATTGACACAACCCAAGAAACATGCAGCAATTTGAATGTGTTGTTTGTCAGGATGATGCCACAGTTATGTAGCTTTAGAAGTGCTAAAAGCAATTAGTTGTAACAGATCTTGACTATCAAAGGAATGCATGTGAGGCAGATTGTGAGGTATCCTTTTAATTCCTGATTGATTTTTGCGGTAGGTTGTTTTCGGTAATTTTTCTAATAAACACTGTGTGACAGTAGCTTTCCTTCTAGCATGTATTGTGATCTTTAGTTTTTTGGCTCTGACATAATCTGTTAGTAGCTGCATTATAAGACTGAGTGAAAATACAGAGCTGGTCAAGTCCCATTACAGTGAAAACCCTTCTTTAACAAAATGGTTCCCAAGTCTCTTCTCTGGTTTAATTAATTCCAATAGCATGGAATAAAACATTTTAGTACAAAAAAGTATTTGGAGAGATTCTTCAAATTTCTCTTAAGTAATCATGAAATCATTAATTGCTTATTCAACAATTTAAAAATATCTACTGCATTTCTAACTTGGCACTGAAGTTATACCAAGGGACAAAATAATTCTTTCTCTGAGACATCACATTGTAGCAGGTGGCAAAGACAATTTTGAGTTTACTAGGGCCACTATAACAAAATACCTCAAACTGAGTGGTTTGAACAATAGAAAGTTATTTTCTTACAGTTCTGGAGGCCAGAAATCCAAGATGAAGGTGTTGACAGGTTAGGATCTCCTGTGGTCTCTCTCTTTGGCTTGTGGATGACCACTTTTTCACTGTGTCCTCAAATGGCCTCTCTATGTGCACCCCTCTTGCTGTCTCTTTGTACACATATCCATGTCTTCTTTTTTTAATATTATTTATTTAATTTTATTTACTTATTCATTTATTTCAATTTAATGGGAGAGAGAGAGACAGACAGACAAAGGAAGCCGCCAGGTCCAGGACTCGAACTGTGGTCGGCCATATGGGAGTGTCCAGCACCTTAACCACCATACCACCTGCTGGTCCCTCCACATGTCTTCTTAAAATGACACCAACCAGGTTGAATTAGGGTGTGTCATAGGATGGGAAAGTGTTGAGTGGAGTTGTGAAGTCTTTGGTTGTTGGGTCCAGATCACTAAAATTAGAGACCTTTCCCTAGGGACAAAATAAAGCCACAACCACAATAAAAGTAGGTAGGAAAGAGAATTAATAGGAAAGAAAGATTTTAGAAAAGAAGTACACCCAAAAGACCTTTGGGCAGGCAGGTTGCTAGGTAGCAACTGTGTTTGGAACTGGCAAGGTGTTATTTTTATTACCAGAGGTGATAATGAATATTTAACGATGGGAGGTCTGTCTTATTATTTATATCCTTTGTTTGAATTCTCAGGCTTTCTCCTGCACTTGTGCATCTCTTTCACAGGTGAAGAATCTGAAGAATTTGATTACCTAACTGCGCATGCCCAGTGTGAGCCATGAAGCCTAATTAAGATAGACTGCCCAATCAGTTTATTGCCCCAGTGGGACTTGAGATGTTGACCAAAATGTCTAGTTGGTATTTTTTGTATTTCTGAGGCATGATAAGAAAGAAATTTACAATCATCCCTATGTGTCTTCCTCAGGTTCCAAGGAAGAAAAATGGTATTTGCCTCGCCTTCCTGGCGCCAGGAGCTGGGTGGGAAGAAGGCATCTCATGGAGGGTCTGGTTGTAACTCCTGATAAATTGTGATTGATGTGACATGTGTCCTTCTGCTATTCTCTTAGGGCCACCTGCTCATTACTAGCTAACTGCCTATCACAGGTGTACCTCTTTAAAAACTCCATGTCCAATGATACATTCTGAGGTACTAGGAATTAGGGCTTCAACATATGAATTCCAGGAATACATGATTCATCCCAACATTATAAATTAAACCAATGAATATATATTATTTAAGATATAATATTAAGAAAAAAGAGTTAATGATTCGGTAGAGGGGAAATATCATTTAAAACGAGATGTTCAGAGAAGGCCTTTCTATTAAGATAACATTTGAACAGAAAAATGAAGAGAAGGTTGAGACGTGGTAATATCTGGGTGAAAAGTGCTTTACACAGAGAGGATGGTGCAACTGTCTCTCTGACAGCAATGTAATGTCTTTTGGGTATATACCCCATAATGAAATTACTAGTTCAAATGGTAATTCTAGTTTTAGCTTTTGAAAAAACTATAGAAATTATGAATAGAAAATAATATAAGAGGCCAACATGGCTGGAGTGGAGGGGATAAAGGGCAGAGATGAAATCAGAGTGGTACTTAGGGGCCCATCATGGTTGGTTGTAGAAGCCTGTTAGGAAGGGGTGGTCACCTGCCGGGGACGACAGATTACCAAACCCGCAATCAAGGCTCATCGTGATGTATAGTAGAAGGGTTGTGTGGAGTGTTGTGGATGGGACTGGCAAGTAATTTATGGGGCCCAGTGGCAAATAAAAATAGGTGCATTTTGTTTACATGTCAGGATGTTGATAGCAGAGTATTTAACCAAGGACAGGGCCATCTGAGAATAGGGCTCTGTGCAAGTGCACAGGTCACATGCTCTGGAAATATGAGAGAGAAACTGGGTTTACACAAATGCTTCTTCAAAGGTGAAATGCATGATCAGAAGATATGTAATCTTAGGGGAAGTACACTGCTGGGGTTTGGATTTATAGTCCACGGTTAAGGTCCCAGCTCCTTTGCTTTCTATAGTGAGATCTTAGACAGGTGATATAATCCAGCTGGACTCAAATTCTTCACTTTGAGAAGAGAAAATAAAAGAGAAATAATAGACTTTGTGTCATAAAGCTTAGTTTTGGTCTAAATAATGGTGAAAGTGTTTAGTAAATTTTAGGATTCCACACAAGGATGTCATTTGGTAATTACAAGGAGACTTTTAAAAAGTTCATGGAAAAAATGGAATTATAGTACAAGTATATTATGATACAACATTTTTGAAATCCATGCATGGTTTTTTCATAATATCATTTTTCATGAACCTTTTCAACACCTCTCATATATTTAAATTGCTTCTTCTTTATGTTCTGTTTTGATGTCCCCTCCATCCTGTAATTCCTGAAAAAGGAAAGTATTTTCTGAATTAATGGTAATGATTTATACTGGAAATAAAGATTATTCATCTCTTGTTTTATGCAGGAAATCAGTCTCATTATGCGATACATTTTATTATGGGCAAGAAGCCCAGGCATCAGATTGAGTATTTCGCTTTGTCCCATGACATAACCGAGATTGTATATCAATGCTCTTTCTTCCTCTGCAGTAATTACTTAGTAAAATGAACCATTCTAAGTGAGCCTGTGGTCTTGGCCTCTTCTCCCTTGCTTCTTTCCCCTTTAGACAGTCATTTTTCCGCCTCTCTTGCCCAGCTCTTTCCCCAAAGAGCAGCTGTATTTGTGTGTCTCATCCTGAGAGGGCAGGCAACTGCCTGCCATCAAAGTCACTCTGTGGCCTGGCCAGTAGGGAGCCATGAAAAGCCATCTGCTTGCCTCTGTGGCAAAAATTGAGTGTCACCTCTGCAGTAGTCCTGTTTGGAGAGCGATAATAGAGTTATTCTTAACTAACTGTGCTCTTTGCCAAAGAAGGGGGCATGGTTTTCAAGCAGCAAATAAGGAGGAAGATGTAACCCATGCTGGCAAGCTTGCATACTTAGTTGCAATCATGTTTAATCACGTGATAGACAACAACAGGCACATTGGGGACATACTTCCTATTAATACAACCTCAAACATCCAGAAATAAATGACAAGAGTCCCTGACATCTTGGATGGAAAAATAAAAGAATGATTTAAAAAGTTTCTATTAAGGGGTTAGCAGGTAGCATGGTGGTTAAGGTGCTGGATTCCCACATGCCTATCTCAGTTCAAGTCCTAGACCTGGTGACTTGAAAAATCACTCCAGGTGTGTGTGCTGCATGCCCAAAATTCCAAAGGAGAATGACGGAAATGGGATTGTGGCACAACCATCTCCCTTGGGGTGATTTCTCACTTTCCCTTTCTGTGTCTCTCTCCAATGATCACATGCCCTATAGCAAAAACATTATATTACTAAAACTATATACATATATATATATATAGTTTCAACTCTCAGTGTCTCTTTTTGTGGCATCATTCCAGTCCTACCTATTGTTCTTATGGCTATATAATGCAGTGTGGGATAATTAAAACTTGTGGGCTTTGGCACCAGGCAGGTTACATTCAGATCCTCACATTACTTTCTGGGTTTACAGAGACTAGTCAAAACCTCTTGGAATTGTTTTTTCATTTGCAAAATGGACATTATAATACCTTTTTCAAAGTGTTTTTGGAAATATTTGAGACAATCTATTGGTCATCACAAAAGATACTTGAATATAGTAGATGACTAATAATCATTAGCTATTATAATTAACTACTGTTAAGATGATTGCTATTCATTATTTTCATCTGTGTATGAATTAAAAAAAAAACACATTACAAGGAAGATAAGCATAACTAACCATACAGTGTTGAAGGTGGTTAAGAACTTGGCTCAAGTTAGCTATTATTTTAGTATACATTTATTAAGTGCTGATTATGGGAAATGCAAAACCATGCATGTGGAATAGGAGATTTAAAGATCAACCCTGTATTCAAAAGCTGGTGGAATGTGCAAGATATACAACTACTGCAATAATAACTCCATTTCAATTGAGTAATACCTCGTTCTCCTATAAAATCTTCTTTGACTTCTCATTGTGTGAAACGTTGATTTCTTTATCTTTCAATTCCTGTTTTTTAATCACTCGTTGTAGTTCAGGTCCTGGACCTGGTGGGCACATGTGTGTATGTGTGCCTAAAATCTCTCGAGGAAAATGGAGGAAAAGGGATTGTGGCATGGCCATCCCCCCCGGAGGGGATGATTTCTTGCTTTCTGTCTCTCTGTCTCTTTGGTGAGTACACACACACTATAGCAAAAATCTCTCATAAAAATAAATAACATATTGTTATCTAAATTTCAGCTATCTTTTTTCTTGATACTAATTCTAAGTGAAAACATAAAAGTACTGAATCTAGTTTGTTGCCGTTTAAAGAGAAGACCCACAGCAGGTGTGAGTAAAAAATGAGGAAAAGACCAAGAGATGAGACTTCAAACTCTCAGGAAATGAGGAGTGAATAAAAGGAGCAGCTTGGCGAGGAGAAAATGATGGAAAAACTGTAAAAAACATAAAAGGGAAAAACAGAAGAGAGGAATTTAAGCAAAGAGAAAAGCAAGCAAAAAGGGAATTTGTGTCAGAATATATGGTCATGTCAGAAGATCTTTGTCTTACTTTTGGTTTGAAAAGGGTTTCTATTGCTTGAAAAGATATTTTCAATCCAGGACATTTTTGTTTTTCTCTTCCCTCCTATCTTTTAGAACACTGGGAATCCTGTTCACTGTTCTATAAATCTGTAGGATCATACAAAAATTTTACGAAATTCTTACTATTTTTATAGACCCACTGCTTGATTCAGTTGAATGTAACATCAGGAATAAATACCATTCACAGAATAGTTTTCTCTTCCAGTGGGGCAACAATTAAAATTTTTATTTAGTGGGAACTTCAGGCACCACTGCTGCTACAGTCGGTGGACTGAGATTTTTCTAATCATAAAATGCTCTTCTAGTTCTTTGTATGAACAGTGGACTCTCATTTGGGAAACTCTAAGCACTCACTGATATCTAAGTAAGAAGCACAATAGGAGGATTGGAGACAATTTTTCTCAGTATATGAACAGAGAGATGTGCTCTGATTTCTTGCCTCATTTCCTAAGAGGTTTTCATGTTAAGGCATAGATTCTATACTGAAGAGTAATGCATTCTTGTTTTGGCCACAGGAGACATGTATTTTGTATGCAATTTGCCCCTTCTTCTTCTTTTTTTTTTTTTTAAAGAAGAAGATTCTAGAAAATTTCCTGAAAATATTTCAAGGGAGTTATCTTCCTTTCTAACATTGCGTGGGACTTAGATTTTTATACGCCTACTATGGCTCTGAAGAAAAGTCCCGAAAGAGTCAAAATATAGGGTTCCTTTCAGAATGCATTTATGAATAAAAATGACTAGAATTTAAGTTGCTTTATAGGTTTTTGGAATGACAACTTCCTACGTTTCATAAAAATGGCTGGCTGGTTAAACACAGACTTAGAAAATGATTTATGTGTGCTTTCAAAATACCTTAATAGAGGGACCAGCAGTTAGCGTAATGGCTATTTCCCTGGGCTCCCATGTAGTTGACTGCGGTTCGAGTCCTGGACCCAGTGGCTTAAACTCACTTAGGGCGTCTATGCATGTGTGCCCAAGATCCCGAGAGGAGAATGGAGGAGAAAGGATTGTGGCGTGGCCATACCTTCTGGGGGATGATTTTTGGCTTTCTGTCTCTCTCTCTCTCTCTCTCTGTCTTTCTGGCGAGCGCACGTGCCCTATAACAAAAACTTCTCAAAAAAAGAGAAAAAAATACTTTCATACATATATTTTTTTATTTATTAATAAAAACCAGAGTTAAAATACTAATAATGTTTGATCTGTCATTATTTATGAATGGTTTCTTCTGAAAAATTTATACAAACAGGAGAAAATTTCCTTTTATTTCCTCTAGAATATCTATTTTCTTTTCTTTTTTTTTTTTTTTGAGAGGTTTTTGCTATAGGGTCCCTGCACTTGCCCCCAGAAAGACAGAGAGAGACAGAGAGACAGAAAGCAAGAAATCACCCCCCCCAGATGGGATGGCCATGACACAATCCCTTCTCTATTCTCCTCTTGGGATCTTGGGCATGCATGCACATGTGCCCAGCATGAGTTTAAGCCACTGGGTCTGGGACTTGAACCGCAGCTGACTACATGGGAGTCCAGTGACATAGCCATTATACTAACTGCTGGTCCCAAAGAGAAAGGGAGAAAGCAAGTCACCAGGCCTGGGACTCAAACTGCAGTTTGCCATGTGGGAATCCAATGCCTTTAATCACCATGCCACCTGCCGGTCAAGAATATCTATTTTCCATATTAATCTAACCATAAACAAAGTTATGAGGCACACTAAATCTTATTTCTTAGCACCAATGATACAATTCAAAATAATCAAGATGTTCTCAAATCAAATTTTGCTTTAACAAACCTATGAGGAATATTTAGTTAAGTCTGTCAGCCTTTAATACATACATATAACACATGCTCACTGGAAAGACAGAGACAGAAAGTGAGAAATCACCACCCCCCAGGGGAGATGACCATGCCACAGTCCCCTTTTTTCCACTCTCCTCTCAGGATTTTGGGCACGTGTGCACACACACCTGGTGTGAGTTTTAAGCTGCCCCATCTGGGACTTAAACAGTGGTTGACCAAGCAGGAGTACAACAATGCACCCATTTTGCCATCTGCTGGTCCCTCTAATAATTATTTTAAATATACTAAAGAATCATTTGATACTTTTTGTTCATCATCATTAAAAAGAAAAAGAAAAATGTCCTAAGCTAACAAGAAGCTATTAGAAGTCAATTATTGGGTCATCGGAAAAGTCATGATGAACTTTTGCATAGAAAAACTGAAAAATATATGATGACTGTTGCAATGACCCAACATTTTATTGTAATATCATCATTTTTAGTCACTGTAAAAGCAGTAGTTGTTGAAGCATTTGGGGACCAGGTAGTGAAGCATTTGGGGGCCAGGCAGTGTTGCAGTAGTAATGCAACTGTACCCACATGGGAAAGGTCCTGGTTCCATGTCCCAGAGTATCCCTGAGCTCAGGGCATGTGTGTACATATTTATCATTTGGAATGACCGAGACTAGGGTTAGATTTTGGTGTGAAGACCCTGCTAGGGAAGCCCTCCTCTCTCTCTCTCTTTCTTAAGAAATAAATAAATTAACTAAAAAAAAAAGCACATTTTGTTAGGGTGTATATCCGAAAGATGTGTATTATATAACATTAAAAATTGATTTCTAATCCTTGGT
>NW_006159555.1:1356906-1405512 GCF_000334495.1 Tupaia belangeri chinensis
CTATTATATCATTTAAAAAGCAGTTGGTTTCTTAAAAAATAATAGATTTTGTTTGATAGTCTTAAATTTGAATATCAATATCTGGATTAAACCAGAAGTCTTCATGGATGAGCTCCACGAACAAAGTCCTTCCTAGTCTATGTAAAATGAGGATTCTAAATTAATTCTCTAAATTTAAAGACTTCCAATTCAAACTCCAAATGGATTGTGTGGCAGAGAGTAAACTATGGATTATTTGCTCTCCAGTTTACTTGTCTCTTCTACTTTACTTGGTTATATCACATCCCAATTTCCCCAAAGTTTAGGTAAGCTAGGGGAGATGGCATGGGTTAGGGAAAAACCATGTGCAAATATCTCATATAGAGTTTATAGACTGTATCTAAAAATTAGATGAAAACTCTCATTTAAAATAAATTCAGATTCAAAAATTAAAGGTTAAATGGAAAAAGGTAGGGTGTTGACCGGTGAAATGTTTTTGTTTGGATTTATTTTCTGTGAAACATTTCCCTTAATTGGTTCAATTGCAGTTATTTATTTCTCACAGACTCTTCTGCTATAGAATTGGTTAGTGCCCACAAGAAAAACAAAACAAAACAAAAACAAAAACAAAACAAAAAAACTAAGATTCTTGGCTATGGCAGATAATTTCCTCTTTACCAGTAGCAGCTAAGGTTACCAGTGATTTTTTTCCCATTTATTTATTTATTTATTTACTTTTTTCCATCTGTCAAATGTTTCCTGTCCTTGCACCTCACATCTAACCTCTGCCACCCACTCTCTACCAACCACTTTTTTTTTTTTTTTGAGAGGTTTTTGCTATAGGGCGTGTGCACTCACCAAAAAGACAGAGAGAGATAGAGACACAGAAGGCAAGAAATCACCCCCCAGGGGGGATGGCCACACTGCAATCCCTTCTCCTCCTTTCTCCCCCCAGGATCTTGGGCATGCAGGCACATACACCCGGCATGAGTTTAAGCAACTTGGTCTAGGACTCAAATCACAGTCAGCTATGTGGGAGTCCAGTGACATAGCCATTACGCCAACTGCTGGTCCCCCAACCAATTTCTTCCTTGTAATTTCTAGCATTCACATCCATTTCCACTATCACATCTTCAGATCTCTCAGCCTCTGCCATAGACAGTACAAATTGAGTGGGGATATACAATATTTATCTTTAAACTCTGGCTTACTTTGCTGAACATGATTCATCCATTTGAGTCAAACAATAGAATCTCATTGTTTCTTATAGCTGTGTAATATTCCATAGTTTTTCAACCTAGTGATCTGATTTTGGACACTTACATTGGTTCCATGTTTTAGCAATTGTGTGAATAATGCTGCAGTAACATGGATGTGCAAGTGTCTTTCTGATAGTTTTCCTGTCCTTTGGATGAATACCAAGAAATGGGATAATTGGATCATATGGAGGTTCTATTTGTAGGATTTTGAGAAACCTCCATATTGTTTTCTACAGAGGTTGAACTAATTTATATTTTCATCACTAGTGTAAGAAGGTTCTCTTTTCACCACAGCCTCAACCGCATTTGTTCTTTATTTTTTTTGTCCTAGCTATTCTAACTCATTGTGGTTTTAATTTGCATTGCCCTATTAAAAGACACTTTGAACATTTTTTCATATGCCTTTTGGACATTCATAAATCTTCCTTGGAGAGTTGTCTGTTCAATTCATTTGTCCATTTTTAAATTGTATTATTCATATTTTTTATTGGCAAGCTGCTTGAATTTCCTATATATTCTAGATATTGACTCCTTGTCTGAGGAAAAATTTGCAAATATGTTCTCCCATTCTGAGTTGTTTTTATCACTCCAGTTATTATTTTTTTTCTTTCCTATGTGAAAGTTTTTTAGTTCAATGCAATCCCACTTGTCTATTTTGGGGACTACTGCCCGTTCTTTAGGGGTCATATTTTTAAAAAATCTTTGCCTACTCCAACATCTTTGAAAGTTTTCTCTACCTTTTCTACAAATATGTTTGTAGTTTGAGACTCTATATTTAAATCTTTGCTCCATTTTGAGTTGATTCTTGTTAATAGTGAAAGATAGGAGACCAATTTCATTTTTCTGTAGTTGGCTATCCAGTTCTTTCAGCACCATTTGTTGAGAAGACTTTCTTTTCTCCATTGCATTGTCTTTTACCCTTCATCAAAGATCAGTTGGCTGTTTGATCTGAGGTTTATTTCTGGATTCCCTATTCTGTTCCATTAATCTATGCATCTATTTTTGTGCCAGTACAATGTTGTTTTGATGATCACTATTTTGTTGTATATTTTAAAGTTGGGTAGTGAGATGTCTCCTATTTTATCCTTTTGGCACAGTATTGCCTTGGTGATACAGGGTCTTTTATGGTTACAGACAAATTTTATATTTTTTTTCTATTTCATAAAGAATATCTTATATAATTGGGTTGCAATCACATCAAATATAAAAATTAATTTGGATAGAACTGATATTTTAATTATATTGATTGTTCTAATCCAAGAGCATGGGATGTCCTTTTTTTAAAAAAAATTACACTCAATTTCTTTTTTCAGTTTTTCATATTTTTTCTTATAGAGATTTTTAAAGTTGGGTAGTGAGATGTCTCCTATTTTATCCTTTTGGCACAGTATTGCCTTGGTGATACAGGGTCTTTTATGGTTACAGACAAATTTTATATTTTTTTTCTATTTCATAAAGAATATCTTATATAATTGGGTTGCAATCACATCAAATATAAAAATTAATTTGGATAGAACTGATATTTTAATTATATTGATTGTTCTAATCCAAGAGCATGGGATGTCAACAACAACAAAAAAATTACACTCAATTTCTTTTTTCAGTTTTTCATATTTTTTCTTATAGAGATCTTCCACCTTTTTGGTTAGGTTTATTCTTAGGTATCTTACTTGTTCTGTGGCTATTGTAAATGGGATTGCATTAATCAATTCTAAGTCTTTTCATTTTTGATGTATAAAAATGCTATAGATTTTTGTATATTGACTTTGTATCCTACTAATTTACTGAATTAATTTATCACTTCTAGAGGAGATTTTTTTTTTGTGTGTGTGAATTCTATGTGTACAATCATATCTACAAATAGGGATAGGTTAGCTCCTTCTTTTCCTATCTGAATGCCTTTTATTTTGCTCTTTTGTCTGATTGCATTGGCTAGGACAGCCAACATTATGTTGAAAAAGAGAGGAGAAAGGGAGCCTCCTTGTTTTGTTCCAGTGTTTAGTGGGAAGGCTTTTAGCTTTTCCCTGTTCATTATGATGTTCACAATGGGTCTATTTTATGTGGCTATTATTATGTTGAGGGATGTCCCTTATACCCTATTTTACGGAGAATCTTGTTCATGAAGGGATGTTGTATTTTATCGAATGCTTTTTCTGCATCTGTAGATATGATCATATGATTGTTATCTTTCTTTCTGTTAATGTATATTACATTTATTGTTTTGCATATGTTGAATTACCTTTGCATCCTTGTGGTAAAGCCTACCTGATGATAATGTATGTTTTTTTTTGTTTTGTTTTTTAAGTTTTTGCCATAGGACATGTGTGCTCATCAGAGAAAAACAGTGAGAGGGAAAGTGAAGAATCATCCCTCAGGGGGATGGCCATACCACAGTCCCTCTCCTCCATTCTCCTCCCGGGATTTTGGGCATGCATGCACACATGCCCGGTGTGATTTTCAAGCTGCCAGGTTCAAAATTCAAACTATAGTTGGCCATGTGGGGATCCAGTGCCTTAACCACTGTGCCAACTCCTGCCCCCTCTAAAATCTTCTTAATTTGCTGTTGGATTCAGTTTCTTGTTGAAATTATTTGCATCAGTATTTATCAGGGATATTATTCTGTAGTTTTCTATTTTTGGTTAGGTCCTTGTCTGATTTTGGTATAAAGGTGATGGAGGCTTCATAAAATGAGTTTGGGAGGATCCCTTCTTTCTGAATATTTAGAAATATCAATAGTTTGAGAATAATTTGGATTAGGCCTTTTTAAAATTTTTGTAGAATTCAGAAGTGAAGCCATGAAAATGTGGGCTTTCTTTGCTGAGAGACTATTTATCACTGATTCAATCTCATCACTTGTTATTGATCTATTCAGATTTTCTATTTCATCCTGGTTAACTTAGGTATCTTGTGCTTGTCCAGAAATTTGTCCATCTCATCTAAGTTTTCTAGTTTGTTTGTATATAGTTACTCATAGTATCCTCATATTTTTTTTTTATATTTCTGGTATATTGGTTATAATATTATCAGCTTCATTTCTGATTTTATATATTTCATCACATTCTCTGTTTTTCTTGATTAGTATAGCTAATGGTTTATCAATTTTGTTTGTAAAACTTAAGAAAAAATCTGTCTTCTCTATCTTAAGATTTTGGGATGCTGTTCTGGGTATTACCCTCCTAGAAATCTATCTACTCACTTGAATGATTGTTTCTTTATTAATAGCACTTTTCTTTCTTTAGTCCATAACCTTACCTTAAACTTTGCAATTGTGTTCTCTTCTCTGATTTTTTTTTTAAATACTTTGTCTCTTAACATATTACTTATCTAGCTCTTGAGTTGGACTGGGTTCTACATTATCTAACTTCCAGGAATTATTCCACTCCAATATCTGTCCCATGCTTCAGCTCTTGCTATAGGTAACCCAGTCTCTCTTCTTTACCTTGTCTCTGAGATCTGCTCACTCTCCACAGTTTCACAATACCAATGGAAAAGACTTCTGGCTTCCATAACAACATTATTTCTGTTCTTATCGAGAAGCTATAAAGAAATACTTCTTTATCTTTTAGCTCGTCCAAATCTGACTGTTGATAAAATGGTATTTATTATTTAAAAAAGTTAATCCAGAGGGCCAGCAGGTGGCATGGTGGTTGAGGTGCTTGACTCCTACATGGCCGACCATGATTCAAATTCTGGATCTGTTTGCTTGCTTTCTCACTTTTTGTCTCTGCCTGTCTCTCTTTCTTTCTGACTCTCTAGTGAGCACATTTGCCCTATAACAAATTCAAAATAATAATAATAATAATAATAATAATAATAATAATAAGTAAAATTTAATAAATGAATCCTAAATGGTAAATGTGTGGATTTGATGCCAGAGTCTTCTGTTTCTCCTCTGCTAATTAATATAACATTGATTTACATATGGTAGCTGTGAACTGCTGTGAGTTTGAGGGGAAGCTTATAAATCTTTGAATCAATCGTTTCATAATTATGTGTAGTAGTAATAATATTGCTGTACAAAGCAGGTGCCAACTAAAAAGCCTTGCTTTGAAGGAAAGCTTCATAGTTGAGTTATGAGACAGCTGGGGAGCAGCAAAATAGATATGGACCCAGAAGCCCCGCAGGAAAAACAACTTTAATCAGGGCCTGACATGTCTGGTGATTGTTACGAAGTCCCTTGGTGAATGTAAGCCCTGGATCAAATGGGACCAATTGGCTATTGACAAGCGTTACATTAGTGAAAAACTGGATGAAAAAATGGCTGTTACCCTGCAGACTCCAATAGTGAGAAATGAGGTTCTCGTAAAAGAAAGGAACTGGGTTTGTTTTTAAAAATCATGTGTGCACTGGTCCAGGTGATACCTCCGGTGGACTGAAATTCCTCTAGGCTCAGCCTTCAGACACTATGGCAGCGTTCAGTGCTCTTTCCAAGCCCCTCCAGGTGACAGGCCTCTTTGACTCCTTAAATTGATTCCATGGTTCTGAATACCAGTAGCTAACGCTGGCAGCCTGACCCAGGAGCAGAGAGTGTTGTCTCGCCCTGAGAGCCCCTCAAATGGATTTTACAGGGAGTGGTGCATACTATGCTTCTAGACGCAGTGAAGCATGTTTCTAGCATTTTTCACAGATCATAAATTAATTTGAAATGAGCTTCTCTCCTCCCACAAAACATTATACCAGGGACAGACTGTCATCATGGGTTTTCTGTAGCATAGTGCCTGAGGGGGGAAAAGTCATTTTCTCCTGCATTTGTTTGCTGGACACGTGATAAGTGCCAAATGCTAGGCTGCCATAAATGCGTGGCATGTGTGTCCAATTCGAAGTAATTTGCAGTTTGGAGTAGATTCTCCACACCTTCAGACTTGAACCTGAAATAGTGGAAAGAGCCGCACATATTTTGTTCTGAAGATGGATGTTATGTAAAGCTCAAAACTGATGTGTCAGGGGCCCTGAATGTCCCTTCTTTACTGTTTCTGCATTGAAAGTGTACGTGATTATTCTTGATAGTCATCTGGAAAAGACAAGAAGAGGCAAACAGGACACACAGTCCTATTTTACAGTTACGTGTGAGCGTTGGGTAAACAACAAAATAATGCAATATCTTCTTGAATAATGCTGCAAGGTAGGAAGCATGAAACCAATTTTGTTTATAAAAACTTAAAATTCAGAGTATTTCTTTAACTTCTGTGTACTACTTGCTCTTTTATATACAACAGCATTTTACTAAATTGGTTGTATTAAAGTTGGTCATTATCATTAGTTTTTAAAAACTTTCTTTTGCCTTTGTATTTTGTAGGAGCCATCGAAAGACATATTCAATTAATTGTACTATGACTGCATGTGACTGTGAATAAAAGAATTAGAAAATATTGAGGTAGAAGAGAATGGAGAGAGAAAAACAAAAAGACGAAGGTGTTTTAGCAGCCGAGTATCCAGGAAACTCAGTATAAAGTTCCTCCTCAACGGCCTTCTTTTCTCCTCTCCAGATTTTCTCCTGATCACTAGAACTGCACATCTAATGGTCCATGTACCACTCTTCTCCTGTGTCTCATAGGCCTTCAGATTCAATGTTTCAACTGAACTATTTATTATTCCTCCTAATATGGTCGTCCTTCTACATGTTTTCCCTGTCTTGAACACTGTTCTACTGAAGATAGGAACCCGAGAGTTTTCTCAGATTATTTGCCCATCTTCTTTCTCACCTAATAGTGGTAAAAGGCTTGTTGAGTCTATCTCCAAAATTTCCTACCCTCTTGTAGCCATGTCTGCAGCTTTAGCAGTTCTTGCTTGAGGCTGAAGGGACTCCCTGCCTTTCCCCCGTTTTAATTTAGCCTTCACCATGCAGCATAGCTTTTTAAATGAAAATGTGATTACATCACTTCCCTGATTAAAATTCTTTGAGAGTCCTTATTGCACACAGGACTAACTTAGCCTCCCAAATTCTTCATGATCTAGCTGTGCTTGCTTCTCTAAATTTATTTCCTAACACTATACTCTGGGGTCCATTTGTTATAAGAAAGCATTTTTTTTTTTCAGTAAGTGTGGTGCTGTTTCATGCTTCTGTGTCATCGCATATTCTATGTTCATTTCTTGGAACACCTTTTTTTATGTTTCGTATTTGATTGGGGATTGTACATCCATCCATAATGAACTCATGTTTCTTTATCTGGGAAGACTTCTGAAACTTCTTACTTTGAAGTTTCAAGTCTCATGTGCATAATACTAACATTGTATTTGTCTATGTTATTTTAATTGCTGGTCTCTCTGTCCCACTCACTTATTATAAGCTCTTTTGAGTCAAGAACAGTGTTTTTTTTTTTTTTTCCTTACATTTTGAGTCTCTAGTGTGGTCATCTCTGGCATGGGAGGGATGCTCAATGTTTATTTGTTGAATGATCATATGGATGCAATGGTAAAAGCAGAACTTGATCAGGACAATGGATGAAGACCTATCAATCTGAAGGGATGTTGCCTATTTGGGGGGATTTGGCAATGTAGACTTGAGGGCTGCAAGACGATTTTTCTCTTAATTCAGATTTTATTCGCTCCTCTGGTGCATGTTGATCTTGAAAAAGCCAACATTACTGGATAATATTGTAAGAGTTGTGGAAAAAGTAACACTCCTATGTAAAACTGAAGAGTGATTTTATTTTGTTCTTTCAGACTTTGAAATATTCATATACTTCAATTTTCCCATTCTTCCTCTTTTTCTTTCTTTTTGAGAGGTTTTTTTTTTTTTTTTGCTATAGGCGAGTGTGCTTACCAGAAAGACAGAGAGAGACAGGGAGACAGAAAGTGAGAAATTACCCCGCAGGGGTGATAGCCACACCACAACCTCTTCTCCTCCATTCTCCTCTCAGGATCTTGGGCACGCACGCACATGCGCCTAGCGTGAGTTTAAGCCACCGGGCCCTGGACTCAAACTGTGGTCGACTACATGGGAGTTCAGCGACATAGCCATTAAGTTAACTGCTGGTCCCTCTTCCTCTTTTTTTAATCTTCTTTTTTCTCTCTTGCCCTTCCTGGGTTTTTCCAAAAGAGATATAAAATAGATGTGTTAGAAGAAAAACTTACTTTTATGATTTATATATAAATATACACATATATGTATAAGTATATATATACATATATGTGTGAAGATAACTATGTTAATGTATATGTATTATACATACATATATAATTTAAAAGTTTTTTTTACTACAGTATAATTCTCTTTACTAGCTGGTTTTATTTGTTATGTGTAATATTCGAAAAAAGAGTTTGAGGCTGGTGTGGGAGAAGCAAAATCAAGCACAAGCCAGAAAATATATTTTGAGAGCCAACTTTGGGGGAGGGGAAAAGAGTGGGGTAGGGAGGGAGGCAGAGGCACAGTACAAGGGGATGCAGACTGTATTCCTTTGCGTGTCCAGGAGGAGGAGGCAGATACAGGGTCTGAAGGAGCCAGGTCTGAATGGTGCCTATGGTTCCCACATGCTCAGCCTGGAGATACCATGGACAGAGCTAAGGCTAACTTTGTGTACTAGGGAAGACATTGAAAAGACTACCACTGAATACATGTGGGGAATGTTTTTGTTTTTTGGCCTTGAACTATATAATTATGAGTTAATAATTATGGCCAGACACAGCAGTGCAGCTGTGGCCTACCACTCATGTCCAGAAGTCTTCCTGTGCATGCAGGGTGCACCATGTTAGGGTGGAGTGGATTGCAGTATGAGGAATTTTGGAGCATGTTCTCTCTTTCTTTTGCTGTCTTTCTCTTTCATAGAAGAAATAAAGAAAGTGATGATGTGTGTAGATCATGGTAAGAGGACATATTTGGGTGACTCTCTCTCTCTTTCTCTACCTCTTTTTCATGGAAGAAACAAACAAAAGTTATCAAAGACTTTTGCTGTCTGGTTTTTCCTCTACTGGTACTTTGGAATTTCAGTTAGCACTGAGAAGTGGCAGTCATAATGTAGATATCCCTTTGCTGTGGTTTGAATATGTCCCTGCAAAAGTCATTTGTTGAAATTTGGTTGTGACAGGATTAAAAGGGTAAAGATTTGAGATGACAATGCCATTGAAGGCGAGGCCTTTGGAAGGAGATTAGGATTAAGATTATCAGAACAGGGCTCCCATGACTGACTGATGGTGAGTTTATAAAGAGAAGGAATAAAGATGCAGACATGGACACATGTAAGCTCTTCCCATGTAATGTCTTGTGCTGCCTCTGGACTCTATAGAGAGTCCCAATCAATAAGAAGGCTCTCACCAGATATGACCCCTTGATGTTGGACCTCCAAAATTATGAACTAAATAAACTCAATCTTCATAAATGACTCAATAGTTTGGAGACAGAAAAGCAGACTAAAACACCATTCCATTGTCAGCCTGACTTCGTAGGCTCTCTGCCATTAATAGGAGAGAGTGTACCTAAGGAAGAAGATGTACTCAATACTTCTGGGGTGCTGGTTTTACCAAAAGCTGGCTGACACTGATAGGGATTTGAAGGCATATGAGGCTAAAAAGGATGAGTAGATTATCATTTGTAGGATACTTCTCACTTGGAGTGTAAAAGTAAATTGTTAAGATTGCTTTCAGGAGGTTGTTAAAAAGCAATGCATGTGCTCTGGGAAGGAAAAACAGCCAGTTTTCATGTTGTAAGCATTAGTCCAGGCACTTTAACTAACTTTTCTTAACAGCACTCAGATATGAATTTATCATCTTGATTTACTATCTGTCATAGAGGAAGTTGGACTTCATGATAGTCAGTGGTAGAGCTGGGTTCACCCTGAGTCTGGCTGACTTAAATCCAGCTCACAGTCTGTTCTCCACACTGCCTTATTTGCCATCACATCTTGGCTGGCAGCAGGAGAGTCAAACCTGACAGGGACCATGAAAAGCCTGGAGTTTTCAGCCTGCCAGGCAAGCGGTGGTGCCATAGAGGTAAGTCACTGTGAGCTCTGTCATTTATTTCTGTCTACTTTAAATCTCTTATCTGTAGGGTGAAAAGCATTTACAAAGCTTTCAGAAAAATGCTTTGTGATTACCAGCACTAGGCGAGCAATGGCTTGCCTGTTTTCCACAGATAGCTGCAAAATATGTCTTTTAGGGAGAATTATCTGCTTTCTTCCACTTAGATTCATATACAAACACACTGACGAAGAAATATGTTTCAGAAATCTCATAGTCCTAGATATGAGCTGATACCTCCTATCCTACATTGTACTGAATCAAATGAAAAAAAAAAAAAGACAAACCAACACAGAAAAACAAAATGGTAAATATTCAGTTGTAAATAAATAGATTCCCCAAACTTACTCATAGTAGAAAGTTTCTTCTTCATGATAATTCCAATAAGTCTAGAAATCCCTAGGTGTAATTGTACTAGCATAAAATATCAGGTGTTCTCTACCAGTGTGCCAGATTTTAAACTTTCTTCCTTTCTTTCTTTCTTTTTATGTATTTGTTTATTTGGGTTTTTGCTGTAGAGTGTGTGTGCTTGCTGGAGAGAGACACAGAGAGAGAAAGTGAAAAATCACCCCTCTCAGGGGAATGGCCACATCACAATCCCTTCTCTCACGTTCTTCTTGTGGAATTTTGGGCATGCATTCATATGTGCCCAGTGTAATTTTCAAGCCTCCAGGTCCAGGACTTGAACCACAGTTGGCAATGTGGGAATCCAGTGCCTAAACCACCATGCCACCTGTTGGTCCTGAGCCAGATATTTTTTTTCTTGGGCCTTTTTTTTTTTTTGAGAGGTTTTTGCTATAGGGCACGCACGCTCGCCAGACAGACAGAGACAGAGAGAGAGAGATAGAAAGCGAGAAATCACCCTCCCAGGGGGGATGGCCATGCCGCAATCCTTTTCTCCATTCTCCTCTCGGGATCTTGGGCACGCATGCACATGCGCCCGGCATGAGTTTTAAGCCACCGGGTCCGGGACGCAAACCGTGGTCGACTACGTGGGAGTCCAGCGACATAGCCATTATGCTAACTGCTGGTCCCGGAGCCAGATATTTTTTAAAACCTTGGGAAAATAATAAGGAAAGGGCTGTTAACTCTAGCTTAAAAAGCATAGCATTACACAATTTATACCTATTTGAAAACATCTTGTCCTATATTATCATTATATATAATTTTAATTGTCAATTAAAAAACATTTTAACAAACCCACAACCACCCCATCAACCCCCCAAAAATACACCCGGTCTCTCTGGGTTAGGTCTACTTGGGTGTTATTTTTATTTTTGAAGAGAGAAAGAGAATGTTAGAATTGGCATCTACCTTGGTCTGATGAGAACTTAATCTTAATTGTCCTTTGCACTTTTTCCATGCAGATTTCAGCCGAGAGTACTTCCATAAATTGTGCAGTTGACTTCTACAAACCAGCCCTTCCTGTATGATTAGATGGTCTAGTATCATATGAGAATGTGCCGATTCACAATTCCCTAGACATCTTAGCACTGCAATGCACCTTGCTGGAAGAGTAGACCAGAGAGCTTTGCTTTTTTCTCTAGGGGGCCCATGGGAGCCATCGGACCTGGAGTCCAGTATAAGCTGTCATACTTATACTCCTCCTTCTTGAGCTTCTGGATCAGGGAATTCCTAAGAGAGGAAATTCTGTGTCCTCAATAAAGAACCAGTTTTTATATATTCTCCCTAAAAAGAATGAACATAATCTTTAAAGGGTAGAGAATCTGTTATTCTGAGTCTTTTTTTTTTGTTAGTTCAAAGTCTATTGCTTCCATTTGAAAATATCTTTTCCTTGTGCGGGACATCATCCTGGCTGGAAAGAGGCTATAATAAGCCAGGCATGGTAGGGTGACTGCTTTGCTCCACTTTGCTTTGCTGTTGAAACATTAAGTGTAATCTGATGTGTCAATAGAGTCACTTCAGGTACTCAGAATCATTTTAATTCCTCTTACCGTCAAAACATAGTGTCAATACTGACACGAATTGACATTAAAAATATATGCGAAATCACCTGGAGAACAGCACTTTTTACTGATAGGAGGTCTCTGTAAAAGCAGAATCTGTCAAAGATTAAATTTGAACTCTTTTTTTTTTTTTTTGGCTTTGAATTGTACAGAGCAGCCTTTAAAAATAAAACAACAACAAAAAGTGACCTGCTTTGCAATATTCAAACCTATCAGTGGAGGCAAGAAGCTTTTGCTTTTTATCTGACCCTATGGGAGATGTTATACATTCCCGGTGTGTGCCCTGAAATGGATGTGCAAGATGACACTTAAGTGGGTGACATCACTTGCAGCTGGTGATTAAGTACTTCCCTGGGATTCACAAAATCTGCGCAAAAGAAAATGGAAAGAAGGAATGGGTGATGATTAGGGTGTTCTTATACAGTCCACCTGGATGCATATTTTTACCTCTCTAGATAGATTTTTAATTTGGGAAGAATATGAATATATAAAATAGAAGCATATAAATATAAAAACCTTAGATTTTGGTTTTGAAGAAATAGAGACTTAAAAACATACATATATCTGACATAATATTATACTACATATGCTTGATAACATGGGATATTACATGGAAATACACATTTTATAGTATATATAATTTATATATAAAATATGTAAAATGTAAAATCATGCAATATCTATGTGTGTGTGTGTGTGTGTGTGTGTGTGTGTGTGTATGTTTATGGAATGTCTTGTATTTATAATGTTCTAGAACCCCAGTAAGGTAGAAAAATTAGAAAAGAAATATGTTATTTTTTGATAAGTGCTATATTCTTTGCTAAATGGCATATTACCCAATTAATTTTTATAAATCTATTACAGCATTATATTTGAAGTGATGAAGTGAACCTCAAGCTTTATCTAGAAAATAATTTATTAAAAATGAGACCCAAGAAATGTACATATACTGACATTGGGCACATGCAGTTTGTTTTATTTTCTTGCTTTGCAAAAATCTTTGGAGTAGATGGCCTATTGAACTGAAAAGCAAACATCATTGCATTTCAGTCTTTGAAAGCAATAGATTCTATTGACAGAAACAACCAGATTTTCTTTGTTGTTCGAATCCAAGAGCTAGTCCTTTTTTTTCTTTTTTCCATTTCGCTAATGTTAGCAGGTATTTCGTGTGTGCATGTGTGTACGTGTTTGGCAGCAAATCACTCAGCTGACCTTTTTCATAATCAACTACAATAAGTGGAGTGTGTGAGTATATGTGTGTGCCTGCACTTTTGGTGTGATGGACAGTTTGCTTAAATATATGGGAAAAGTTAATCCCTCTGCCCCTGACCTTTGGCACAGGAACCTTGTGTTTCCAGTAGAAATTGTGGTAAATGCCAACTCCTTTGGGTAGAGGATGTTTGCGTTAATGTTTTCTATGCTGGAGCCTGAGCCATAGATTTTCTGTCAGCCATTCCTTGCACTGCTGATATGGAATCGGTTGAGCTGTATATGGAATATAGTGCTTGATGCCTTGTCTTGACACCCCGAATATTTTAACCCCAGCCAGTGTATGAAAGGAGAAAACCTCCCACTCCCTGCCATACATGTGATTACCGTGTAGTAGAGAAGGTGGAAAAGTCATGCAGCTTAATGTGATTGTCAAAGGGTCAGTGGTCATGTTAATTATCAAGAGCTGAGTGATTACAATATGACACAAAGAGGAAGGAGGAAGGGTTTAGTACATGCTAACCTTGCAAATACAGTTAACTCTTGATTTTCTTAGAAACCCAAGGCTTTGACTCTCTAGCACAATACAGACCTGGATGCAGCTCTGTGTGTGCTGATCTCTGTCTGTAATGCCTCTGCACCCTGAAGAGTTTGAATTCTAGGCAATACATGTTCCAAACAGGATAAAGCAGCTTTGGAACAAAGACTACGTTTTGGTAGATGGAACATTGTCCAGTCTGGAATCTGGGTTTAGCAGTTTAGAAATTTTCTTTGACTACTCTGTCTCCACATCACCTCTTCCAAGGAGACACAAGTCCCATTGATCGTTAACACTTGAACATCCCCCAGATCTATTCTTTCATTTCCATTTGTATTCCTTTTGCCTTAGCTTCCCCTCACTTCTTGTCTGGATTATTTGCCAGGTTATTGAAAGCTACCTCTTCAATCCATTCTTCAGTGTGATTTAAAAAAAAAACAAAAACAAAAAACAAAAAACAAACAAAAAAAGCAAAAAAAAAAAAAACCCCGCAGATCTACTTTTTATTGCAGAGTGTTGTTCTCAGGTGCACCTTGCTCTATGTAGCCGCTCTTGTAATTCTACATACTGACTCTCCACATTTCCTACATTTGTGCCTTTGAGTCCCAAGAGACATATCGCCCCCTACAGGAATTCATGGGTCTGATTGAAGAGTCCCTCTCTGGTTCTTGTGGTACTCTATGCTTGTTTTAGTTATAGCTTTTCCTGATTTATTACAGGTGTCTCTTAACAGCTATCTTCTCAACTCCTGCATTCTAAATTGAAAGCTCCTTGAGGTAAGGGGCCATTATATTTTATTCTATATATTGCAGTCTACATAGAGTAGGTGCAAAATAAGAGTTCCATAACTTAAAAAACAAAACAATATGAATTTTAAAAAGAGTAGAACATTACAGTAGTAGTCCTGGTAGATGGTCAGTAAAAGAGAGTGTTCATGTTAGTAGGTGGTTAGTAACTTGCATCCAGTATCATAATTTCCTTTTCTGAACCTCTCTCACTCCTCACCTTCTATCAGTTCTAGAATGATGGCTTTAAGTCAATGTGGAATAAGTTATCTAAATCCTTGCTGCCTTCTTGATGTAATTATAATCCTTAGTATTGTGTGTGTGTGTGTGTGTGTGTGTGTGTGTGTGTGAGAGAGAGAGAGAGAGAGAGAGAGAGAGAGAGAGATCCTTCTTCTTCTGATTTCCAAGAGAGATATTTTGTCCCCTGTGTATCTTGGTTTTTTTTTTTTTTGGCCTTGTCTCTTACATAAGTGACTAACTGGTGAGTTTCAGAATGGATTTAGACATGCACGATTCATCTCCCTGCTCTCTCTCTCTTTTTCTTTCTCTTGACATAGCTATACACAGGAACATATCTTCTGCTCTGCTGCTCCGTGTCCTAAATTTTACAGGGTAGGCCCTCACCTGGGAAGAGCATGGGGGTGTGATGTAGTCTACGGCAGCACAGGCAAGACAATCCAATTCCTTTTTTTTTTTTTAAGAAGATTTTGCTATAGGGTGTGTGCATTCGCCAAAAAGACAGAGACAGACAAAGAGACAGAAAGTGAGAAATCACCCCCAGGGGAGATGGCCATGTTGCAATCCCTTCTCCTCCATTCTCCTCTGGGGATCTTGGGCATGCACACACGAGCCTGGCGTGAATTTAAGCCACCAGGTCTGGGACTCGAACCGTAGTCGACTACGTGGGAGTCCAGCGACATAGCCATTACGCTAACTGCTGGTCCTAATTCTGACATTAGATAATAGAAATATACAGTTACCAAGTATGTAAACACATTCTCCACTGTTTGATTGATCTGTATGAAAGGAAGATGTTGCCAAATGATCTGTAATACTCTTTTATTCAATTTTGTTGCTTTTTTCAGTACTCATGTGAAGGAAAGAGATGTGTTTGTAGAGTGAATCTAGCTCTACACATAGAATTTGAGAGCAAGATGGACTTTTAGCTCATTCCAATTATGGCGAAATGGAAATTTCACTTCTGCTTATAAACAAGAGTGGGTCACTTAGAGTCAGACACAATTAGAAAATTAAATAGACTTATGCCTGAACAATGATCATTCTGAGATGTGGCCAGTGCTGGGATGTAAGTGTAAGATTGATGAAAGGAGGCCACATTCTCCTTTTTAGTCAGGTAAACATCAAGGTTTGTACTAGCAGTGAGTGGTGGAGTGTGGAAACAAGGAATAAAAATGTCTGTATGTGAGGGAAGGGTGAGCTGGAAGAAAAAACAAAAAAGAAGACAAAATAGATCATAGAGATCAGTAATCCAAGCAAGAAAATTTAGCAACAAGAGAAATATAGAGAAGGATTTGGGGCAAAAGGCTATACCAGCATCCAGAGTATGGAACTTTAAGACCGAAGATATTTTATATGTCATCAAATCTAACCACATATTCTTTATATGAGTCATGCCCAAACTATTGCTACTTTTTGATATTAACTCCATGTAGTATCCAGTGTTTTCCAGAGACAGAATTCATACTGCATAGTAGCTCACTTTGTTCTATTTTTGGTCATCTCTAATTATTCTACTTTATTTTGATTGAAATCAATTTCTTTTGACTAATCCCAACTATGATTTAATAACTTTGATATAGCTCAGTAATGGAATTTTATGGCTAAATGAAACATAATATGATCTTTCTTCTGCCATAGTATACTTAGAAGGAGAAATAATCTCCTAAGCATAGATTAGGTTCTTTTGTTTGTTTGTTTGTTTGTTTTTCCGTCCTACTTATAGTGGTCTTAAAAGGAGAGGTCCTGGTATCTTCCTCCTGTTGGAAATATGGCTACATAGTCACTTTGTTAAGATCCTTGTCTTTAGCAGACATACACCAGTTTTCTTTGCTAATATTAAATAGTATGTCAAGTTTTTCAGTCATCTCGGGATCACTTTTGTAGTTAACCATGGCACATCCCATGACTGTGCATTCTGTGTTCTTATGGTGCATAATGGAGTCAGTCCTATGGGCACAGTAGGTGGCTGGCAATACGTACAGGGAAATATTTGCAGATTCTCCCCTGTCCCCCAAAGCGAGTCCATCTATCTCCTCATCTGTCGTGGTCACCCTTGAGAATCTATCAAGGACTTATTCAAATGCTTGACTTCAATAGTCTAAAGGTATGAAAAGTCTCACAAAAGCATCTTATACACATGTTATTTCTACCTGCTAAAATGGAGAAGTATTTGAGTTGTCAAAAAGTAATGATGTATTTTTTCTATGCAAAAATGTGCATGACTTTTCAGACAACTGAATAGATGGCCCTTCATTCTAGAATGGTTACTGTTTGAAAGACTTAACATTTTTGTGGGAAATATAGCAAGCATACTACTTTCTTATTTTCCAAAACATGTAGGTTTTGTTCATTTCATCCTCTCTAAGTGCATGTGCCTTATTCACTCAAACAAAGGTCACTGGCATGCAAAATTCCATCTGCATCATAGCCCCCATATTCTGATGTTCACTTCTATCATCTCCTTGTTATAATTTCTGTCAAATTTCTTCTACTTACTTTAATCCCTTCTGTATTAACAATCCTTGAGTTGGTTCAGATCTCATTCTTCTCTTATCTTCTTTTGGACAAATGTCTGCATTAACTTTCTGTTTCAGAGATTATTCTGCAATTTGACTTCTGTTTCTTTGGATTGGAATAATTTACAAGACACATCGTCACTTGCTGCCCTTGCCAGAGAGAATTTGATAGATTGGACCTCAATCTGTCACGGAATGTCATTACCAAGGGATTGGCAATGATTTATTTCTTACCAAATGCCATCTTAAAAGGAGTAGTATATAAGGATTATACTGTTATCTACAATTATCTTCTATATCGTATATCCGAATTGCTATATATCCCATTAAATTACATTAGACCATCAAGTGTTTATATCCTTGGAGTGAACACTTGCAATACACTTGTCTATATATTTGCTTTCTTATAGAGATGCCTTGAAGAAGTTATGCTTTAAGATTATACCCCAAGTATTGACTGAGGTTCACTACAGGAAACAGCCTGTGTTGGGCTTGTTTTATATTTCACTTTCTTTGGGAAAACATTATTGCGAATATTGTCCATTATTATATCATGTATAAAGCTTCAGAAACATGTATCTTTTATAATTTAAGAGAGGAAAATACTCTTTCCATGAATGCTTTCTTCTTTCTATAATGAAGAACTCACATTCTAGTAATGTAATTCATTACATTTCCATTTATTTTGCACCATTTACCAGAAAATTCATGGCAAAATGTAATGATTAAATATGGCATTTGATATTCTAGTTAGTATAAATACACATTCCCTTTCATTTGAGTTTTGTATTTATTCTTAGTAATTTGTTTTATATTTTCAGTGTGTTGTGTTTTTATGCCAATAATCTCAAATTTATTTTTGAAAGAGTCACACTATTATGTGGACTTATAATATCTTCCCTCAACAATTTTTTCTTGCTTGGAGAAGATATGGTAAAGTCTTTGGGAACTACTGCTGGAATATATAGAGTATCCTTGCAATATTTTATAAGTCTTACCATGATTCCTTGAGTTCTTGCAATGCATATGGCATGCTCCTAGATGTAAAAAGTCATGTCCAACCTGGGGCCAGTAGGTGGTTATTGGTTAAGGCACTGGACTCCCACATGTTGACCATGGTTTGAGTCCTAGACCTGGCGGCTTGAAAATTGCACCAGAGGCATGTGTGTACATGCCCAAAATACCGAGAGGAGAACAGAGGAGAAGGGATTGTGACATGGCCATCTTCCCTTGGGGGTTGATTTCTCACTTTTCCTCTCTTTCTCTGGTGAATACACATACCCTATGGTGAAACCTTAAAAAAAGGTTATGCCCAAACCAAAGCAAGCCAAACCAAACCACAAGCTATATTGGTGAGGAAAAATCTACAAAATACTAAGTTATTAATTACAAATGAAGGTTTATGCAGATTGTAGGGATTAATAAATGTTCACATTGTGTGACCAAGAGAAGCTTTGTGGATGAGATGGATACTGAACTTGAGCTGTGAAATATTGCTTTTCTTTACTAAAAATGAAGATTTTCTGCTGAGACTTCTTCCTCCAGATTCATTTCTATTGGGAAAGGCAGAACTCCAGGCCCATCCTGAGATGGATACAGAGCTTGAAATGTGAAATATTTCTTTCCTTGACTAAAAAAATGAAGATTTTTCTACTGAGACTTCTCCTTCCAGATTCATTTCTAGTGGCCTCTATGCAGTCAGTGTCTAGACAGGTCCAAGTGAATAGGATCCAAACGTCTGAATACGATTAGGGTCAGAATATTCCTCTATTCCCACTTAATCTGATGCACAAAGAGTGAAAATGGAACAGAAGAGAGATTGCAGATCACCTTCAACTGCACGCCTCTGAACACTTAGATTGAACTTCAAGAATTAGTAAGAAATGCACCATCCATCAAATGACTAGAAATCACCACAGGGTCACAAGAAATATGGGAAAGCAAAAAGATACCTCTCCTCCAAGAGAAATGAATAACTCCTCTTCATCCTCAGGCAGTACAATGAAACTCATGGAAATGCCAGATAAAGAATTTAGAATATTCATAGTGACAAAGCTTACAGAAATGAAAGAGAGGAGAGACAATGAACTGCAGAAGAGTCAGGAGAAAGGAGCCGATGAGCTCCAGGAGGTGAGGAAATTCTTGCAAGATATATATGATGAAATACTCACTATAAAAAAGAATCAAATGTACCTGTTAGAGATGTAGGCTATAATACAGAAAGTCACAACCTTCCTTGAAAGTATTAAAAGCAGACTGGAGATTAGATCATACTGAAAATTGAATCTTAGATGTAGAAGACAGAATCACCAGCCTAGAAAAATCTACCATAAACACTGAGAAAATTGCCCCCCCCCCAAATGAGAATAATATATGAGAAATACTAGATACCATCAAACATTCAAACATCTGGATGATTGGTATCCCAGAAGGCAAAGAGACGCATAAGGGCATTGATAATCTGTTCCATGAAATCCTGGAAGAAAACTTTTCAAACCTAGAGAGTCATTCAAAGATCCAGTCCCAAGAAATAAAAAGGACCCCAAATAGAAACAACCCAAGAATATCTTCTCCAAGACATATTATACCCAGATTGATGAAAACCACAGACAAAGACAAGATATTAAGATTGGCAAGAGAGAAACGTCATTACCTACAAAGAATATCCCATCAGGCTAAGAGTGGACCTCTCATTAGAAACAATGCAAGCGAGGAAGGAATGGGGAAATATATTCAAAGTATTAAGGAAAAAGCAATTTCAAATAAGAATACTGTACCCAGCAAGATTATCCTTCATATGGGAAGAAAAGACAAGAACATTCTCAGATAAACAAAACCTGAAAGAATTTACCAACACCAGACCAGATCTCCAAGAAGTTCTGAAGGAAGTGCTATACCAGGAAAATTAAATATAAGTACACAGAAATAAGAGTTCATAAACTAAGAAAACGGCCAGCTTAATCGTAGGGACAAGTCTGGAGTTGAGCATTATGTCCCATAATTTAATCGGGAAGATGGAAACACAACAGAAGATAGATTAAGTATATGCTACTGAACTGGTGAAATAGAATTTTATGACTATTGACTAAAACATTGCTGATTTTCTTTAAGCCTTTTTTCCAGTTTTAAGGATTTTTGTCCTGTCTTGAGCTGCTGATAGGTTTATGTACCTACTATTTGAACAGAATCCTGGCTTTAAGTTTTAAGCAAAGTTCCTTAGCATTTCTTTGATTTATTAAAGCTAAAACTTCCTTTCTTGAAATTAAAAAATATATTAAAAATGCCTATTTAATGGCCATAGTAAGC
Organism: Tupaia belangeri chinensis; assembly: GCF_000334495.1. Taxonomy (NCBI): domain Eukaryota; kingdom Metazoa; phylum Chordata; class Mammalia; order Scandentia; family Tupaiidae; genus Tupaia; species Tupaia belangeri. The sequence continues at coordinate 1,377,658 of NW_006159555.1, forward strand.
TATATAGCATCAGCTAGGCATTACCTTATAGTGTATTCATTCTACTCAGAGCTTCATGCCTAAAGTCAGACATGTATTCAAAGATATGTGTATACCAGCTGAATTTGCTATTGAAAGTAGTTGGGTTATTTAAGAAATTTTGTGAATCACTAAAATGAGGGTGGAAAAAGGAATGGAAAACAACTGTAGATACCTGAGATATATATATATATATGAAACTAGAAATGGAAAATTATCAATGATAACATGTATGATTAAGGCACTATGCAGTATATTCTCTATGAGAAATCACATTTTGTATGCTATGACAACGCTCAGTGAATGAATGTAAATTATTTAACTAATTAAAAGTAAAACAATAAGAAAAGAAAGCATTGTGGAGAGGACTCCACTTGTTCTATCTATATGGTAGCAAATCTATATGGATTGATTTGAGTATATGATGTAGAGAGATGAAGGCAGTGGTGTACTAGTGAATCAGTTTCCCATACCACTCCTGCAGAGCCCTGATTTGTAGTGTTTGCCAGGTTTCATGATGTAAATACTTCCATCATGGCCAATTCAAACTACCAGTGATTTAACAACTGACTGGCAAAGTTCCTGAATAATTAAAAATGGGCTGTCAGGAGCACGTTCAATTCATGTCTGGCATACCATTGAGTAAAGGGTTATTAAGGATATGAAGCTGCGCAACCAGCAGTTGGTATAATGGCTATGTCACTAGACTCCCATGTAGTAGACTGTGGTTCAAGTCCTGGATCTAATGGCTTAAACTCACGCCGGGCACATGTGTGTGAATGCCCAAGATCCCAAGAGGAGAATGGAGGAGAAGGAATTGTGATGTGCCAACCCCCTGGGGGGTCGATCTCTCTGTCTTTTGGGTGAGCGCATGCGCCCTATAGCAAAAACCTCTCAAAAAACAAAAACAAACAAACAAACAAAAACACACAAAAAAACCCAGGATGTGAAGTTGAGTAGAAGCTTAAAATTGTGAGGCCCCACTAAACAACAGAAAACAGACTTAAGTGGCTGTGTTAAAAGGTTCATGTTGGGAGATGACCAGATATAAGAATTAATTTGGAGCAGAATTTGGAGGTATTTTCTGTGCATTTGGGCTTTACTCTTTAGTTGGAAAACACTAGTCCTTTTTGATAAGGAAATGACAGGATAAAATTTATGTTTTAGAAAGATTGACTTGTTACTAGTTATATGTTGGGTGGTTTAAGGAAGTAGAGGAAACATTTCTGCTCCACAGCTGGGTCGAATTGAAAGCTTAGACTGGGATCAACTGAGAGCTCACTTACTTATTTGGGGGTTGTTACTGGCTGTTACTGGAATATTCACTGGGGCTTGGAGAGAACAGCTATACATAATCTTGCCATGTGTTTGGCTTTATTATTGTACCATGGTTGAAGTCTAAAAATAAGTATCCCAAGGAAAATAAATAACCACATTGTCTTTTACAACCTTGTCCCAAAAATCAAGCAATGTCTTTTCTGATGCATTCTATTTGTCAAGTCAATCACAAAAACATATCCAGGCTCAAGGAGTGAGGAAATAATATCCCACCTCTTGATGGGGCTTAGTGAGGTTCTAGAAGACCTTGTGAGACTAGTACACAGGGATTTTTCAATAGTGGTTGCTATTATTCTTATGCGGCTTTAAATTTATGCAAGCAAACTGGTTTCCTCTGAAACATGATGACTATTTCCAGCAAATGCCTCTCATGGCAGTGTTGCTAAGTTGATCAGATGAAATAACAACCCTGAAATAGTGATTGTGTAGCTCTTGTTAAGGGAATGCTATGATTAATATTTGGTACTATTGCACTAGAATGAAGACAATTCCACTCTCTGAGAAGTGGGAATAAGATCTTATCTGTATGAAGAGCTTGTCTTGGTATTAATTAAATAGGGATAAATAAAATAATTGTTGTAATTGCAAATTCTTATTGAAAACATATCATGTAGTAGGCTCAGTACATCTTTTTTATTCATGATGTCATTTAATCCTGACAAAAACTAAACAAAACAAAACAAAACCCTAAGAGGTAAGTATTATTAACCTCACTTAGGAAGGATAAAGCTGGTGTTCGGAGAAGTGAGACAATTGCCCGAGATCACACTGTTAAGTAATAAAACCTGAATTTAGTTTTAGGCCTGTGCTCTACCTCCTCTTCATGAAATATATCACTTCCTTAAGAGGAAGGACAGAACTGGGCTAGAAATAGAGCCTTCATTTTGACTGCAAAGCAATGAGTGTTAGGAGTGTGATTGCTGATGTTGTGCATGGAATGACACCTACAATGTGGAGGTGGACAGGGATTCTGAAAGTGATGGAGTAAGGCAAGTGCCCTGCTAACTTTGCAGTCCTAGAATGAAGGTCTCAAGTTCAAAGATGAAATAAGCCAGAGATCCTTGAAAAGATGCTTGCACAGGAGTGTGACTATCTTCACACATCTGTTTTAGCACTAACAATAATAGATGTTAAAAACCTCTTCATGTATCTGCTTTCCCCAGTAGGCTCTGTGTTCTCAGCAAATTGTAGCATGTAGTATTGAGTCAATACATGTTATAAAACAAATAGAAAGGAATTGCACCTTATCCTTTGAATCTGTTTATTTCCATTTCATTTACCAAATGTAAAGTCTCGTCAAAGTTTCAGTTTAATGATTTTAAGTGGAACCAAAATACAGGATCTTTCTTTTTTATCATTCTTAGTCCAGTGCATAAAAGAGGCAGAATCATATCTTCAAATATCTGTTTTCTGGTTGTAGTAATTCAGCTGCAAGAACCCTAAAATAAAGATGAATCACAAGAGAATGGAGTCTATACTCTAATGGTTCCTAGAGAGGATCAGGATCCTTGTCTATAATGCTAAAAAGAAATTCCTCTGTAATATGAATTTAGAAGAAAGAGTCTGGTAATTCATCTGGATAGTTATAAAACTGTCAAAAACTTTATCACTTATTTTTTTTTAAGAGAGAGAGAGAGATTTCTTTTGCTATAGGGCATGTGAACTCACCAGAGAGACAGAGAGGTAGAAAATGAGAAATCAGGCCCCAGGGGTGATGGCCATGCCACAATCCCTTCTCCTTCATTCTTGTCTTGGGATTTTCAGCACACATGCACATATGCCCAGTTTGAAGCCTCCAGGTTTGGAATTTAAACTGCATTCGACCATGTGGGAATCCAGTGATGTAACCATTATACCATTTGCTGTCCCCTCACTTCATATTTTTTAAAGTAGCCAGTTTGGTGTATTGTTGTGAAATTCGATCTGTTCTCATGTTTAGACAACTATATGATTAACACCTCTGGTGATGATTGAGATTAAACACAGACTAAAAGACTCAGACAGAACAAAGATATCCTCCAATGTTCATGAAGATTAATTTCTGTCTCTGAAATTGATAAAAGTAAACTTTTTCTTGAGTTAGTACTCCAAATTCTTTCAAAGCTATAATTAGTGATAAAAATGAAAATATCAATAAGAAAATACACTCTGATATATCACTTCTGACATAGGAATGTCTTTCCCCAGGTTGCTTCCTAGTTCCTTTTTTTCAGAAGCAATGAGTAAAAATGACTGTTTCTCAGTTGGTGACAGTTTCCAAAAGGAGGATCACATTTGGGGAAATAGTTGAGATTAAAGTATATTACAAAAGAGGCATTACATCAAATCAAGGTAATATTCAAATAACCAATGCATTGCCCACTTTTTAAATGTCAAAGTCTGATTTTATAAGTTAGAATTTCCCCTAGCATTATATCTTCAGGTCTTTAAATTTCTGTCATAGAGTGCAGACATTCAGTATATATTGAATGGGGACACATAGTGTTTGCCTTTCATAGTATGGCTTACTTCACTTAGTGTTAAATCTTCTGTGTTCATCCACTTTGTATCAAATAACAGTTTCTTACTGTTTCTTATGGCTGAGTAAATTCCATAGTATATATGTGCCACATTGTGTAATCCACTCATCCGTTCTGGGGCACTTGGATTGATTCCATGTGCATTATATCTTCAGGTCTTTAAATTTCTGTCATAGAGTGCAGACATTCAGTATATATTGAATGGGGACACATAGTGTTTGCCTTTCATAGTATGGCTTACTTCACTTAGTGTTAAATCTTCTGTGTTCATCCACTTTGTATCAAATAACAGTTTCTTACTGTTTCTTATGGCTGAGAAAATTAAATAGTATATATGTGCCACATTGTGTAATCCACTCATCCGTTCTGGGGCACTTGGATTGATTCCATGTCTAATCAATTGTGAATAATGCTGCAATAGACAAGGGTATGCAAGTATGGCTATCAGACGCTGTAGGAGAGGGGAGTGGATAGCAGGATTGAGTGGGAGGGGCTTTGAGAACATTTATATGTAAGGTTCTCCAAAAAGAAAGATGTATGTAGTAATATCCTTGATTTGATGGTAATGCATGTTTTTGAAAAAACATATTTTGTGCTATGGTTGTATGCAATAATTAAATATGGAGAAGAAATAAAAATAAATAAATAAAAGCTATGTTGGAGTTTTTACACCTTATGTTCCTTATCGGTGGATAACATGAACATCACAAAGATTTTATTCTCTTTTAGGAAAACATAGGGCTGACATTTTAATGAGCATTTATAAACCATGTGCCTAATGGACTATGTGTTTATGCTCACAAGCATCTGATGCAGGTATTCTTATACCTTTTGAAGAGTAGGGGAATGAGATTGAGATTTAGTACCTTGTCCAAGGACATATAAAACCTAAATAGAAGAAGCATACACACACACACACATACACACACACACACACACACACACACACACACACACACAAATGCAGATTGTACTAAACCAATGCCTCTCAGTTTCATTTTTTTCTTTTTTTAAACCTACAAGAATCCAATGGCCCAAGGCCCACTTTATTTTTCCCCTTCTTGGTTATAAAATATTACACTTTATCTCTACTGCCTTTAAATATTCCTTCTTTCCTCCTTTCTTTCTTCCTTCTTTTCTTCTTTCCTTCTTTCTGTGTGTCTGTGCACACATGTGCATGTATGTGGTATTTTAGATAGGGTCTTGCTCTGTTACTGTCTTCCTGCTTCAGCTTCTCTAGTAGTTTGGACTAAAGGCGCACATCACCATGGCCAGTTTTTTAGGATAGACTGGGAATCAAATCTGGGTCTCCAAGTGTGGCCTCAGGCTACTGAATAGCAGTATCCAGGACTCACTGCCATGGGTAGGCCTCCTTCCTTCCTTCTCCCTCTCCCTCCATTATTCTCTCTTTCTTATCAGTCAATAGGTTTCATATTAATTTTCAATATTGAAAAGTATACTTATTTTTTATTAAATTTATGTTGCCATTGACTAAAAACATATCCTTGTTCTATGTTCTACTAAGAAAAAAATACGCTATCAATTAAACTTTGATGTAATATCTTAAAGATAGTCTTGTATGTGTAATCAGTCACTTCACCTCTCATTTTCTTTCAGCAGTTCCAAGAAATTTAGGCATTTCTCTCATTTTCAGTTCCTTTGTTTGTGAAGTGATAGCAGTCCTTTTGTATGCACCTTAATAATAAAACCTAACACAGGTTCATCTACTTCTGAGTGTTTTCTTTTCTTGAATTCTGCAGAACACATGGTTATTGTTTGTAATAAAATGTGGAACTCTAATCATTCTTGAAATGAGTGTTTGCTTCACTAAAATCAAATGCATTCTCCAGTGCTCTATTTTGGTGTATTTCTGCATGTAATGACTTCTATCTCAATGCCAAATCATAGTGCAATCTTTTACAAGACCTTTAAAAGGCAATTAAATGCAACATTTGTAGCACCCAAATATTTGAAATTCAATGGAAGTGACGACGCTGTGAATATGTATAATCAAGTTAATGACAACCGTATCATCAAAACTGCCCTGTTGCCACCTGACCAGCAGTGATTGTAACATGTCACTAAACCTAGGACTTTCAAAGATATTAAAATGTGAAAAACTGCCCTTTCTAGAATCAATGAAATGGAGAAATAGTTAATAATGTTTTTGATGCCCTCTGTTTTCTGCCTCTCGGATTCTGATTAGGCTCTAGCTCTATTTATTCTGAGGCACCTCTTCTACTCATCATCCCTCCTAGAGACACACTGCGGTACACTTGTGTCTCTACCCCCCAAGGAATTTCTTCCTCTCCCCTGGGGTGCTTTTGCACTTTTACCCAAAGGTCTGTTATAAATGGAGGACAGAAATTGAAATTTTTCTTTTCCCTCTTAGACAGTAAAAACACAACTACATTTCCAACTTAGGGCAGTGTACGTTCCCCATTTCCACTGTACGTGGTTATGTACCTCTCTTTGGTGATAGAGGAAGTGAATGTAAAGGGATTTAATTCACACTGGGTGATTTAACTCATCACTAAACTTTTTAAATGCTTGATAATTTGTATAGAAGAATTAGTGTCCATTATCAAATATCTTTTGGGGAAGATTTTGTATGAAGCTAATGAATAATTTTTATTGTGTCCTGAGTAAAGTACCTATGTCACTGATGATTTTTTACTTAAATTGCAATTTTAAAAATATTTTGTTCTGCACAGTTTTTTCATTGAAATGTAATTATATATGTAATATGTATAATTATACCTGCATATTGTAACAATCCAAATATTATATAGTCATTGATAGTCTGTCACTTTCTCTGTCTAATCCCATTCCTTAATATAAAACTACTATAAACTACTATTTCCTTTGCTAATCTGAATAAATTGTGTGTGTGTGTCCATGATGAAGAAAGTAGGGGCCCTCACATGGAGCTGCTATTCCTTTTTAATAATCTACTGTGGGCCTATTTCTAAATTAATTTATAATGATCTACATCATTCTTTTAATAACTGACTAGTGTTTCATTGTATTAATATATCATGACTTAGGAAACTGTATTCTTCTCTATGGATGTTTAAGTCTGTTTTTAGCTGATGTAATGAAATACCATAAACTGGGTAAGTTACACATAACAGAAATTCATGGGCCAGCCAGTGGCATAATGGTTAAGGTTAATGGATCCCACATGACTAGGAATTCATAGTTCTAGTCCTGACATGAAAAACATGCCAGGTGCATGTGCATGCATGACAAAAATCTTGAAAAGAGAGGAGAAGGAATTGTGATGCCTGTTGGGGAAGCTTTCCTTCTCTCTCTTTCTCTAGTGAGTGCAGCACCCTCTAAGAAATTAAAAGAAAAAGAGAAAGAAAATAAACAGTTCTGGAATCTGGGAAGTTTAAGATCAAGGCACTGGGAAGTTGGTGTCTGATGAAGGCCTGTTCCTCATAGACAATATCTTTTTGTCACATCCTCACATGGCAGAAGGGGCAAACAGCTTCCCTCAGTCTTCTTGTATATAAGGTGTCTAATCCCATTCATGACCTAAGCACCTCCTGATTCCTTATCTCTCAATATTATTGCATTGGGAATTAGTTTTTTTTTTTTTCTTTCTAAGGTTTGTTTATTTATTTCTTCTATAATAGAGGAACAGGAAGAAAAAGAGACAGGCATCCCCTATAGGAGGTTTTCATGCCATGATATACTCCTAGTTTCAGCCAACCCAGGTCCAGGTCATTGCATGTGTATGTCTTGTGTGCTCAGGTAGAGCCCAGAATATAAATCTAGGACTTTTTGCTGTGTCAATGTTTAGCCCTGAGGTTTTTTTTTTTTTTTTTTTTTTTTTTTTGTGGTTTGTCTAATTCTCCTGTTTGGAGGGTGGCACTGGGTAGGGCGCGTGCGCTCTCCAGACAGACAGAGACATAGAGACAGAAAGCGAGAAATCACCCCCCAGGGGGGATGGTCACACCGCAATCCCTTCTCCTCCATTCTCCTCTCAGGATCTTGGGCATGCACGCACACGTGCCCGGCATGAGTTTTAAGTCACTGGGTCCAGGACGTGAACCGCGCGGTCAACTACGTTGGAGTCCAGCGACATAGCCATGACGCTAACTGCTGGTTCCCAGGATTTGGTTTTAATATATGAATTTAAGGTGACAGACATTCAGATCATAGCAATGGACATATTCTAGTTATTTATAGAGATTATTCTTATAAACCTATATTTATGGGCAAGACTTTGAGAGTATTAGATATTGCTTTTTTCTCCCCTTTTCTTTCTTTCTCTTTCTCTCTTTCTCTCTTTCTCTCTTTCTCTCTTTCTCTCTTTCTTTCTTTCTTTCTTTCTTTCTTTCTTTCTTTCTTTCTTTCTTTCTTTCTTTCTTTATTCTTTTTCTGTCCCCTTCTGAGGGCATATGTGCTCACATGAGAGAGACACAGAGAGAGAGAGGATAGGGAAAAAAAATCACCACTCATGGGGAATGGTCATGTTGCAATCTCTACTCCTCCACCTCTCCCTTCTTTTAGGATTTTGGGGAGGCATGCACATGTGCCTGGTGTGTTTCTTGAGCTGCTGGGTCCAGGACTAGAGCCACATGGTTGGCCATAGGATCTGGCTGCCTTTAACCACCTGGCCATATAGTGCCATCTTTCTTTATTCTCCCTTTATTTATATTTTTCACATTGATAGTTATAACTCTGGAAATAAAAATAGTCAAAATGTATGAATATTATAAAACTTAATATTACTAGTTTTATTTTTTCAAAATATAATAAAAATATACTTTCAGCAATAACAAATAAGACTACTAGTTTCTCTAAGTTTTTATTATCACTGAAATTTATCAACTTTTTCATTGCCATCTAATGGGCAGCAATGTATTATATTATCTTGTTTTGATTTCCATTTCTCTGTTCACTATTGAGATGATATTGTTTCTTCTTTATTGATTATATGTTTTTTTTTTCCTTTTTGCGATTTGCCTATACCTGTCTTTGATTTACTTTATATCCTCTTTTTATTATTGATTGGAAGTACTCTTTGTATATTTAGTAATAATGAGCAGTGAATGTGTACTGTTTAAACCAATTATTTTTTGAGAGAGAGATTTTTGCTGTAGGGTGCATGAGCTCACTGGAGGTACAGATAGAGCCAGAGAGACAGAAAGTGAAGAATCCCCCCCACACACACACGCCCTGGGGGTGTGGACACACCACAATCCCTTCTCTTCTATTCTCCTCTTGGGATTTTGAACATGTGTGCACACACACCCAGCATGAGTTTAAGCCACTAGATTCAGGATTGAACTGTGGACAACTGTGTGGGAGTTCACTGACCCCGAGTAGTTAAATAAATTCTGATTCTAAGTATTTTGTGAGTATTAACACTTAATTTTGTCAACAACACTATGAGGTAGGTACAATTTATAAATAAGGAAACTATAGTGGAGAAATGTTCAGTAATATGCCCAAGGTCATACTGCTAGTAAGCTGGCAGAGCTGGCATTCAAACTCAGGCCACCAGGATATGACTCATATCCTAACTCCTGCACTATGTGCTTCTCACCTGGAAGAGAAGGTCAGGTTATGCTGAACAAAAATATATCGTATTGTGGGATACATAGGAGCGTGCAGCAGGCATTTTAAAGAGTATATTAGAAGGGGGAACCAGCAGTTAGCGTAATGGCTATGTCGCTGGACTCCCACATAGTCGACCGCGGTTTGTGTCCTGGACCCGGTGGCTTAAAGCTCACGCCGGGCGCGTGTGCGTGCGTGCCCAAGATCCCGAGAGGAGAATGGAGGAGAAGGGATTGCGGCGTGACCATCCCCCCTGGGGGGTGATTTCTCGCTTTCTGTCTCTATGTCTCTCTCTGTCTGGCGAGCGCACACGCCCTACAGTGAAAATCTCTCCAAAAAAAAAAAAAATTAAAAAAAGAGAGTATATTAGAAGGTAATTTTTTGTCTAAAGTCTGGTAAAAATAATACTTCTTTTTAAGAAAAACAATGGTATACTCTTTAAGGAGATTCTTGAAGATGTAGATTTCCCAGTCATAACTATGTTAAGAAGTTTTGACTTTATCCCATGGATAATTGAAAGCATTGAAGGATTTTTAAGCAGGCAAATGACAGATAAGATTTGCATTTTAAAATGCGGTTTCTGATTTCATTGAGAAAATGTACTGAAATGAAGACAGAAATTTCTAAGATAAGTTTTCATTCGATTGAGAGATGACTGCATACTGAAGAAATGCAAAAGATGAACTTAACATCTCTAAAACAGATGGAGAGCAGTGAATATCTAAGTGATAAAATTTATTATCCTCAATAATCAATGAAGGATGAGGAAAAAGAGGGAAATAATTAGCCAGGGATAATCTTAGGTTTTTGGCTTGGGCAACCTTGTGGATGGAAATTTCATTCAAAGTGAAATACGATAGGAGAGTATAAATAGATATATTTTGCGGGGGCGGGGGTAAGATCAATTTTGCTTTAGACCTGTGGGGTGGAGGGATTCTCTAGACATTCAAGCATTTTAATTTAGTTAGCAGTTATGTACATGGATTTGGAGCTCAAGAAGGTGTTAAACCAGAGGTGTACATTTGGAGGCCATGATGCTGTGATGGAAACTGAAACTTTGGGAGTGATTGCGATTGCTCAAGGAGGGTGTATCAGCTAATTACTGCTGCAAAATAAGCCACTCCAAAACTTAGTGCTTTAAAAATGACCGTTAATTCTGCAGTGTGGGCTGGGCTTACTTGGGCAGCTTGTCTCTATTCCACATAGTATTGGCTGGACTTAATCATATGTTTGCAGTTAGCCCATGGTGTAGCTGAAGGTGGAAGATCTGATTCGGCCTTACACGCCTGGCACCTGATATAGTGTATTTGGAATGGAGGCAGACATTCTAGACCTCTCTATTTCCTCAAGATCTCTCATCTTCCAGGGTATCTTTCTCTCTACATGATTTTTTTTTTCTTTAATTTTCAAAAAGGATAGCAAAAACTTTGGCATGTGGCATCTCAGGACTGCAAAGGATTGAAATCAGAAACTGTAAGGCCTTTCAATCATAACCCAGGATCTGCACAGTGCCATTATTACTTTATTCCACTGGTCTGAACATAAGGCCAGCTGCCTGTGAGAGGGGGCTAGGATGAGACCTTGACTGTCCACTAGGGGTATTTTCTAGCAACCACTCCTAGGGGACATGAGAGTGAGAAGTGTTTAGAGCTCTGACTAGCGCATACAAGGACTGATGGAAAGGAGAAGTCCATGTTTGTGACTTTGACAGTAACTAGAGAAATTGAAGGAAAAACAAGTGAGAATGGTATTTTAGCAGTTAGAGGAAGGTTTAACTTGGAGGAGGAAGGAGTGCTCAGTTATTGTTGAAGTAATCAGTGAAAAAACATACCTTCAGATTTAGTAACGAGCAGGTTTTTAGCAACATTGACAGGAAGAAATTCAGTAGAGCAGGAGAAAAAGCGTTTGCAGAGAGAATAGATAAGGAGGCACAGGAAGTGAGAAGACCACCTGAAAAAGGACAGAGAAAACTAGGGAAATAGTGAGAATATGATATGTGTCTGTGTTAATACTTTTTTTTTTAAGTTTTTGCCATAGGGCATGTGTACTCACTTAGAAGAAAGAGATGGTGAGAACAGCGAGAGGGAAAGTGAGAAATCGCCTTCAAGGGGGATGGCTGTGCCACAATCCCTTCTCCTCCATTTCTTTCTCTAGGATTTTGAGCACACATGCACATGCACCTGGTGTGATTTCCAAGTCGCCAGGTCTGGGATTAGAACTGTGCTTAGCTATGTGGAAGTCCAACACCTTACCTTGCTGGTCCCTATATTAGTATATTTATTTATTTATTTAGAGAGATTTTTGCTATAGGGTATGTATACTTGCTGGAGAGACACAAGGACAAAGAGACAGAAAGCAAGAAATCACCCACCAGAAGACATGGCCATGCTGCAATTCCTTCTTCTCCATTCTCCTCTTGGGATCTTGGGCATACACACGTATGTAGCTGAAGTGAGTTTTAAGTTGCCAAGTCTGGAACTTGAACTGTGGTTGACTATGTGGGAGTCTAGTGATGTAATCATTATGCCATCTGCTAATCCCAAGTAATTTTAAATATAGTAGAAAACTGGGCTAGTTTAAATGCTGAGAGGATGGTGGTAATAACTTGGGAAAGGTTGAAGACAGTTGAGAGACAAATATTAGAGAACTGAGTTCTAGTTTCTTCATTTAGTAAAATTTCAAGTTCATTTACTTGTACCAAACAAAATGTGTTTACCTTAAACTATTATTATTTTGTTCTTTTCAGTTTTTTAAAAAGACAATTTACATTGAACTGAAAGAAGTAAAATGCATTAAAATGCATAAATATGTAATTTCACCTTGCTTTTGAAGTGTCCAATTAAGAATAATTCAATCTAAAATGAATCCAATTAAAAGCAGAACTGCTTAAAGTAAAAGGAAATATTTTGAAAGTATATTGTCTTATGAAGGTAAACACTATGTTTAAAATATGCATCTTTGCACTTGGCATATTTATTCATTTTCTTCAAAAGTAAATGCATTAACAAATGTTGCAAATGTAGAGAAATAAATTAACTTTACATCAAAGAGCAAACATCTTACAAATGGCAACAAGAGACCAGTTGTATTTAAAATGTTTGATATTGCTTTATGTCTATATTAATAATAAAATATTTTTTATTTTTTATGCACTATTTTTCCTCATGGAAAACACTGCTGTCCTTATTCATATACAAATAGAGTTGAACGGGGATCTGGATGCCTGTGTGCTTCCCAGAAGCATTCTCTGCAACTGAAGTGATGAGAAAATTTATACTTTTTAACCATCCTTTCATAAAGGCATGCTCTTCACTATTTTTACCCCTGGAGTCCTGAGTATTTTGGTGGTTTTGATAGAGTAGATCAGACACTCGTTTGCTCCATAGTGCTTAAACATACATTATTGATTCTATTGTTTGAAGGTAAAAATGCTTTCAGAAGAAACTTGGAAAACAAGTCTAAATCAATTGAATCTAAAGACCAATAGAAATCCCTAGATATGGTTTCCACAGCAACAATTTGAACATTTATTTGCACTCCACAGATAATTAATTGCTTCACTAATAAAAAAGGAACCTACTATGTGTTAGTTAGCTGAGAAGTAAAAAGAATAAAGCCAAACTACAGTATGTTCTGTTCCTAGTCCCTCCTTTCTCATCAGAGAACTCACAGTATATTTAGGGTGCTAGGCAAGTAAAAAGGTTTAAGACTATTGGGATATAGATCATCATAAAAATGGAGAAATTGTATTTTGAAAGCATAAGAAGAAAATGCTAAGATTGTCTGTTGGGACTGGAGGCAGAAAGGAGAGGCTCACCTGTTAAAACAGGTAAGAAAAGGCATTTGCATTTTATCTTTAAGAATGAGAATAGGGAAAGGAGGTAGCCAGATGGTGGTGCACCAGTAAAATATGACTCTCTGCAAGGCTATTCCACATGGGAAGGTTCCTAGTTCAAGCCCAGAGACCTCCCAGACATGTGTGTGTTCATGATCTAGAGCTGGCTAAAGACCACGGATGAACTGAGGCATCAGGACCATGTTAGGGATGCTATCTTTCTCTCTTGTTCATGAAATAGACAAGTTAATGCATAAAAAAGAATGCAGATGGTTTGCAGGATGGGTTGAGGGCTTGGGAAGGTGGAGGGCTTCCTCCCTTGAGTGAGAGGAAGGAAGTACACTCTGGTCAGAGGAAATAGCTTGTGTAAAAGCAAGGAACTGCGTTAGGACATTGTGGTTTTGGAGTGCTCCTTGTGGTTTTCACTCTAGTATAGCAGAAGCACAGGATGTGTTTAGGGAATGGCAAGTTATTATGCTCAGAAAATAGGTAGAGATATGATTAAAGATTTAATGGCGAAAGACGTTTGAACCTTACACTATACTCAATGAAGAATGTCAAGTGGTTGACGATTTATGTCAGATGTAAACATTAACAACAGGAGAATTAGAGCAACGAATCATAAGACTTTTACAATATAAGATGAGATACTCATTGTTTCAATCTCTTCCTTCAAGAAAAGCAATTGTCAAATAAGGCATTACAGGTGACTTTTTTAATGTAGAAGAGTCTGAGGAATGCCCCGTGTAACCTGTTGTGGCATTTAATAGTCTCGACCACCATGACTTAATTCCATGCACTGAACCTCACAGTTTGTAATTAAATCTCATCCTTTTGTTCTGTCCTCTTGGCGATGAAGACCTCCTTTCAGCAACTTTTAATTCATTTCAAGGCAATTTTAAAGTTATCTCTTGGACTTTTCACTTCAGACTAAATCCCATCTCATTTATTCTTTTCTCTTAACCTCTATGTTACAACCCTTTAAGCCATCTCAATTGGTATTTTCTGGATCTTCCAGTTTCTTGATGTCTTTCTTATATGTGGTGAAATAAAAAGATAACATAGTGTTTTAAAAAGATTCTGAGTGATGTGAGATCTGGTATAAAGGGTTATGCTCAGTTATTTTACATCATACTGCTATTAGGATATGCCTAGTGTTATGTTAGGATTTTTTAAAGGCAACTCTACATTCGTGAAAGATAGTTTTAAAAAATGTTTTATTTTTCCTTTTTTTCTATTTATGAAGTTAAAATCATTTTTAAAATAGTACTGTTAGGGTATTAATTATTATTGGTGATGATTTCTCGAGAAGTCTTTAAATTCTATTCTGAACTCACACAACAAAGTACAATGGAATGAGGATAGGTTGAGGACTTTTGATTTTGAACCATGTCTCTGTAAGATATGGTAGAAAGAGAGCAAGTTAAGCTAAAAAATTTTTCTCCATGTAATTATGAGGCATTTTCAAGCCAGTGTGATCACTTTGAGCTCTGTCAAGTACCAGTGTGTGTGTCTCTTGCTCTCATCTTCCTCCATGGTAAAAATAGTTCAGTAATATCTGGCCAATGTAATTCTTGGGGGATTTCAGTTTTAAAAGGATTGAAGTTTTGGACTAGTCCTGAAGCCTAATGGTTAAAGGAGCTGGATCTCAAATGGCCAACCACAATTTGAATCCCAGTCCCTTACCATGCCCCAAATCCTGACGAAATGGAGAAATAGAGACGAGTATATTTTTTTTTTTTTTTTTTTCCTCTCTCTCTATTTTTCTTTCTCTGGTGAGCATATGTGCCCTCTGGCAGTTAAAACAAGTTAAAATTTCTAGCCTGAAGCCTGATGTATAGTAAAGACTATATAGTTAAATAGGTTTCTTTCCTCTTCTTCCTTGATTATAAAAATATTAGCGGCTCCTTTCAGATTAGGAAAAAGTATACATAAACTATCTAAATATCTGTAATAATAACATATTCTACTATGTGATGTGCTTATAATATAAGTTCAGTCTTAGATAGCAGGTAGTTTAGTGAGCATCCTGGCTATATCCACAATCCAAGCTTTACTAATGGTGTTTACATAGTATAGAGTTGGATGTACAATAGCTTGAGTTATCCCAGAGTTTGATGTGCAACAAATAAAAATAACCCTATATTCAACTGAGTCTCCAGTTTTTAAGTTCAATCCCATTGAGATAGGATTTTTACTAATGCTTTCTGAGAAATACTATTCCCTAGTATTAACAGATAGTAGATATTAAAGATGGGAGAGAAGTGTTGTGGACAAGTAAATTGTAAACACAGACAATGCCAGACTAGAGAAAGTCAAGGATATTTGTATCTTGCAGGATTTCCCAGAGCCTTAAGCATACTCATCTTTGTTGTGGATCAAAAAAAAGAGTGTAGTATAGTATGAAGTATTTACAAAATACCTAATCAGAGCCAGCTGATGATGTGGTGATTAAGGTGGCTGTATTCCACATGGCTAACTGTACATTTCGAGTCCTGGACCTGGTGGCTTGAAGAACACTCTGGGTGCACATGTATACATCCCCAAAGTCCTGAAAGAAAGGGGAAATGGAAAAGAAGGGATCATGGTGTGACCATTCCTCATGAAACAGGGGCGCTTGTTCACTTTCTTTCTTTCTGTCTCTCTTTGATCAGTGCATACACCCTCTGCCAAATAAAACAATAATAATTAAACTTGGACCCCTTTTTCCACAGAGCTCCTTAAGGACTATTCTCAATAGAAGATACTTTAGAAAATACCAAGTTACTGGATAGTTCAGTTTATCATAGTGTCTTCAGTCTTAGCAGAATGTTCATTCATTCATTCAAAAATATATCTTAGGCCCTCATTGTTCATTGACTGAGAGTTTTGTGTTTAAGTAGAACTTCAGCCAGATTACATAACAAAAATTATAGTTTACTGTTGGAAAGTAATTTGAACTTAAAAAATAGACTTACAAAAACACATGTCAAATACTAAAATAATTATTTTATTCTTATTTGGTGATAAGAATTAAGTATTCTATGGGACCAGCAGTTAGTTTAATGGCTATGTTGCTAGACTCCCATGTAGCCGACCATGGTTTGAGTTCCAGACCCGGTGACTTAAAATCATGCCAGGCGCGTGTGCGTGCGTGCTCATGATCCTGAGAGGAGAACGGAGGAAAAGGGATTGCAGCTTGGCTCTTCCCCCTTGGGGGTGATTTCTCGCTTTCTGTCTCTCTGTCTCTTTCTGTCTTTCTGGCAAGTGCATGTGCCTTATAGCAAAAACCTCTCAAAAAAAAAATGAAGTATTCTAGCTATTTAGTGCTATATTAAACTTTTAATATATTCCCTCAGTTCTTGCCATAGCAAATATGCTTGTATATAAATTATATTACAGAATTAATAGGCTAAAACAACATATAAGCATGCATAATAACTTTTTAAAAAGGATTAAATAAAAAATGAATATAAATAGAAATTGTATTAGGACCAGCATTTGGTGTAATGGCTATGTCGCTGGACTCCAATGTAGTCGACTGTGGCTGGACATTGTGGACATAGGTGTCAAGTCTGTCAGCTCTTTGACCCAGACACCAAACCACCCTGTTCAAGGACCCTAATAGCCAGCCTATCTGTACACTTTGACAGCTGGGTTGTTTATGATCTATGAACAAGTCAACTGGCAAAGAATTTTTCTCTGATGAAGCCATTCTATGTAGATTAGAAGAGGTTCTAGCACAGGTCACAAGAATTATGAATAGTCAGGGAAATACGCTACCCTCAAAGGAACCAAATAAAACACTGTAACTGACCCTAATGAAATGGATATTTATAAATTGTCAGATAAGGAACCAGAAGATAGTACATTACTAGAATCCCACTTAGTTGGCTGTGGTTTGAGTCCCAGATCTGGCAGCTTAAAACTTATGCTGTGTTGGGACCAGCAGATGGCATTATGGCTACGTCTCTGGATTCCCATGTAGTCGACCATGTTCGAGTCCCGGACCTGGTGCCTTAAACTCATGCCTGGCGAGTGTGTGTGCATGCCCAAGATCTCAAGAGGAGAATGGAGGAGAAGGGATTGAAATGTGGCCATCCCCGCGGGGGGTGATTTCTCACTTTCTGTCTGTCTGTCTGGTGAGCACACACGCCCTAAAGCAAAAATCTCTTTGCCCCCCCCCCCAAAAAAAAAAATAAAAAGGAAAAGAAAAGAAAAGAGGAAAAGAAAAAGAAACAAACGAAAACCAAACCCAAACTCATGCTGGGCACATGTGCGTGCATGCTCAAAATCCCCAGATGAGAGTGGCAGAGAAGGGACTGCAGCATGGCCATCCCCGCTGGGGAATGATTTCTTACTTTCTGTCTTTTCAATGAGTACACAAGCCCTATAGCAAAAATCTCTCAAAAAATTGTCAGATAAATAATTCAAAATAATTGTTTTAAGGGAGCTCATTGAACTAGAAGAGAACACAGGTAATTAAGTGAAATTAGATATAAAAGGGGAAAAATAGGAAGTTTAATAGAGAAACAGATACAATGAAAACAAACCAGACAGAAATACTGTAACTAAAGAACACATGACTGAAATGAAAATCTCTGTAGAAAGCTTTAAAGTAGAATAAATCAAGCAGGGGATTCAGTGAGCTTGAAGACAGATCATTGGAAATTATCCAGTCAGAGAAATAACAAGAAAAAAGAAAGACCTTGGGCGTTATGGGACACCATTAAGCAAACATATTACATAAAGAAATATATTCATTGTAAAATTTCCAGAAAAATCAGAGAAAGAGAAAAGAGAGAAAGTTTATTTAGTAAATAATGAGAGAAAAACTTTTTTTTAAAGAGCGATTTTTGCTATAGTGCACATGCACTTGCTGGAGAGACAGAGAGATAGAGAGACAGAAAGGAAGAAATCACCCCCTAGGGGGCGATGATCACACTGCAGTCCCTTTTCCTCCATTCTCTTATTGAGATTTGGGGCACGCATGCCCTTAGCTGGTGTGAGTTTTATGCCACCAGGACCGGGACGTGCACTGCTGTGGACTGTGTGGGGAGTCCAGCAATAGAATTATTATACCATCTGCTGGTCCCGAAACAAAACCTTTTAATCTGGAAAAGTAAATGAATATCCAGATCCATGAAGCCAAAGAATATAAAATTAAATGTAAATATAGAGAAACAGATACAATGAAAACAAACCAGACAGAAATACTGTAACTAAAGAACTAAACTTGAGGGGACTGCAAGTGGTGTGGTGGTTGAGGTGTTGAACTCCTACCTGGCTGAATGCAGTTTGGGTCCTGGATCTGGCAACTTGCTTCCTCACTTTCCCTCTCCCTCTATCTGTCTCTCTCTGGTCAAATTAAAAAAGTAAATAAATAAATGAATAAATAAAGCTAAATAAATAATTCTAAAAAATGTAGAATATAAGCTTATTTTCAGATTAAATGAAAAACAACTTCACCTAGACCCAAAGATTTTAAGTCAAAGATAAAAGTGCTCTCTCATAAGGCTGAGTAGTGTTCTATTGTGATGTATACCACAATTTCTTTATTCACTTATCTGTTGATAGACACTTAGATTGATTCCATACTTGCTTATTGTGAATAATACTATAATAAACATGGGAATGAAGATATCTCTTTGACATACTAATTTCAATTTTGGGGGTTATATACTCTGAAGTAGGATTGCAGGATCATATTGTCATTCTATTTTTAGTTTTTTGAAGAACTCTCTACTGTTTTTTATAATTGTTGTACTAATTTACATTCCCAGAAATAGTAGACAAGAGTTTCCTTTCCTCCATACCCTCATAACACCTGATATCTTTCATCTTTTTTATAACAGCCGTTCTGACAGATGCAATATGATACCATTGTGATGTTATTTGTATTTGCTGAAAGATTAGTGATAGTGAGAACATTTCCTATATATCTGCTGGCCATTTTTATGTTTATAACAACATTGATGAACCTGGAAGAGACCATGTCACATGAAATAAGCCAGGTACAGAAAAATAACTATGTATATTCTCACTTATGTGTGGTATCTATAACAACTAAACTTAAAGAAGCAGCAGAACACTGATTATCAGAGGTAGGGGGATGGGGAAAATGGAGATGATGTTGGATAGTATAATGTTTTAGTTATACAGGAGAAATAAGAAGAGTTTGGGGTGATAGATATCTTAATTAACTTGATTCAGTCATTCCACCAAATACCAAGACTGAATTATGAGTAAGTGGATAATATGAAGAGAGAAAAGATAAGTAAGGAGATTGAATCAATAATAAAAAGTCTCCTATCAAGCAAATCCCAGGACTGGATGACTTCACTGGGAAATTCAACAAACATTGGCAGAACATTAATGGGATGAGGAGGTGTGGTGTTATTGGTTGAAGATATTTTGATCAACTGGACTGTGGAGAAATATTCACATATTGAAATGTTCACTTTGTAAGCTAAATAATGTGATTGAATGTATATAAAAAAGAGAATTAATGTCAGTCCTACTCAACTTGTCCAAAAAAATTAAAGATGAGGGAACACTTCTAATTTCATTTTGTGAGAACGTCATTACTTTGATACCAAAGCCAGAAAAGAATACTATAAGAAAATCATAACTCCAAATTCCTGATGAACATAGATGCAAAAATCCTCAATAAAATACTAGCAAATTGAGTTTAATAGAACATTAAATGGGTCTTTCATTATAATCAAGAATGCAAGGATGATTCATCATATGGAAATCAAGATAGTCATACATCACATTAACAAAATTAAGTATAAAAGCATACAATTATTTAAATAGATGCAGAAGAAACATTTGACAACATTTAACATGCTTTCATGATAAAAATTATGAATAAATTAGATATAGTAAGAATGTACCACAACATAATAAAGACCATATGTAAACAAACCCACAGCTAACACCATATTCACCAATGAAAAGTTGCAAGATTTTCCTATAAATTCAAGAACAAAGCAAGATACTTACTCTGATCATTCAGGATAGTACTAGAATTTATAGCCTCAGGAGACAAGAGAATGAAATAAAGGGAATTCAAATCAGAAAGGAAAAAGAAACATTGTTTGTATTTGCAAGTGATCTGATACTATATATAGAATGCTCTAAGGATTCCACCAAAAACCTTTTAGATCTAATGAACAAATTCAGTAAGTTTGCATGATTTAAAATTTTACATAAAACAGCGGTGTTTCTATTCCTTAACAGTATACTATCCAAAAAAGAAATAAATAAAACAGTAACTTTATGACAACTTTAAAAAGAATAAAATACTTAGGAATAGATTTAACAAAGGAAGTGAAAAACTTTCTAGCTAAAAAATCTATAAAATGAAGAAACCAAAGAAAAAATAATAAGATGATATCCAATGTTCATGGATTTGAAGGATTAATATAATCAAAATGTCCATACTACTCAAAGTGATCTATAGACTCAGTGCAATAACTATCAAAATTAAAATAGCATTATTTGAATATTTAATTAATATTTGATTACTTTAATATTTAGTGGCATTGTTCACAGAAATAGAACAACTTAAACTAAAATTTATATGGAAACAAAATAGACTATAGATAGTCAAAGCAGTCTTGAGCAAGAAGAAAAAGCTTCTTAATTTAAAGTTATACTACCTCATTTCAAGTCATGCTACAAAGGTATAATCATCAAAATTGTATTCATGAAAAAAATAAGAATATATACCAATGTAGCAGGATAAAGAACCCATGAACAAACCCAAGCTTTTATGATCAACTAATCTTCAGACAGAGGTGTCCAGAATACATAATGGGGAAAGGATAGTCTCATCAATAAGTGGTATTTAGAAAATTGGATATCCACTTGCACAGGAATGAGATTGAATCTTTATCTCACACTATATGCCAAAATTAACTCAAGATGAACTTAAAACATAAGGGGAAGGCCCACATTTATAAAAACTACTGAAGGAAACATTGAAAAAAAGTTTCTTGACATTGGTATGGGTAATGATTTTTGGATATGATTCCAAAGCACAGGCAAAATAGATAAATACAGTTGCACCAAATGAAAGTCTTTGCATAGTAAAGGAACAAATCAACAGAGTGAAGAAACCTACAGAATGAGATAAAGTATATATTCTGTAGGGGTTAATATTCAATATGTATATCCAAAATGTAATATCCATAATATAACAACTAATTAGAAAGAAACCACATAACCTGGTTGAAAAAATAAGAACTTTAATAGACATTGCACAAAAGAAAACACACAAGGGGCCACAGGTATTTGAAAAGTGTTTAACATCACTAATTATCAGGAAATCAAAACCACTGTGAACTATTACTTCGTAACCATCAGAATGGCTATTATCAAAAAGAAGTTAACAACTGTTAATGAGATTGTTAAGAAAACAGAAGTCTATTACGCTGTTGGTAGGAATATACCGAGTAATTGGAAAAGTCAAGACGTGTTTTTCTATGCAAAAATGTGCCGTTGCCTTTCTGATGACCCAATAAATTATTAAAGTACGTATGGAAATAGTAGCCTCAGAACCTTTGCCTTGCTGGTCCCTAGCTTTGGCAGTTCTTCCACACATAGTTACTTTCCCTTTCTTTTCTAATATGTTTCATCTTTCATAGACAACCTCTCACTTCCTGGACTCCCTAAAAATTACCCATGTATATATTCTTCTGTCTCTTTGCTTTGTCTTTACCCTTTACCCTCAGCTTGCTAAGGGAGTAGACCATAAATATTCTCTCCTGTCCCTACAAAATGGTAATTGGGAAGTGAGGGATATGTTCATGAGATTGACTGTGGTAATATATTGGGTCGTTGGAAAAGTCACAATGCAATTTTGCATAGAAAAACATGTCATGACTTTTCTGATGGCCCAATATATCACACACTGTATATGTTTACTAAAGTATCACGTTATGTGCCTTAAATACTTGTATATAGAATTTTCATAGGTCCCTTGTACCTCAGTAAAACTGAGGGGAAAAGTCCCCAGAGTAATATTACCCCAGCCAATGGACTTCTTGAGTCATTTCCATTGATATTATCAAGTTACTTATAAATATTTATCATTGTTGGGTGGTAGACATCAGGAGTACAGAAGTAAGTCATGGTCTTTACCCTGAAGAGTTTTTTAAGAGATGCCCAGTGTTTTCAGAACAAAAGGGAAGGGAATCCTGGAAAGCTACTTGGTTGGATTATGGATATTTTATTTAGTAGCATCTGATTCTGTGCAAGGATTGTGGGAAATGTTCTAGTGGAAATCACATTGCTAGGAGGGACCCTGGAACACTCTTGTTCACAATTCTTACTTGAGGCTTATTCCCACGATTTCTGGTTGTTTCTGGACATTTCTTTCCTTTTCAGTCTATTTGAGTGCTAAGTCTCTGCTGTCCTCTGCTATTACGTTACTCCTCTTCACCTTCCCTTTGACCTCAGGGGATCAGCCATTCAAATCTGTTTCCTTGTCAACTGCTATCATATTGTTCATGTATCAGTAGTTCATTTTCTCCTTTGTAATGGTTACCCAAGTATATTATTACTTTAGGTACATTTTATTTCAGCATGATTCTAAATTCTACCAGATGTCTACTTACATTTCAATCACATAAAGCAGTCTTCATTAGAATTACTTAGATTCATGTGCCTTTAGAATTTTAAAAAATGTATTTGATATCTTAGTTTTATTATGTGCTCACATTTGTATATATCCAAAAGCTTAGCTATTTAAGGGATGGGTATAACCCCTAGATTGATTTCTTAGGTTTCTAGTTTTTTTTTTCTTCTGAAACATTTCACTTCAAATAGAGTTTTAATTGTATTGGCTCTAAGTGAATGTAAACCAAGTTAGTATTGAACCAGCAGATGGAAAAATCCTTATCATTGAACAATGAAACGACTTGAATTCCCCCCTCCCCCTTTTTGCCATCTGGTATCTTTACTCCTATTTGAAACATTAACCATTCAGGAAAAAGTTGTTTTTTGTATCCAATAGTCAGAAGCACTCTCTGAAGACTGGTGCTTATCTTTTCTGGGGGATGGGGTGTGTGTGGGGGGAACAAAACAGATAAAATGCTATAATACAAGTGGAGTCCTGAACTAATATTTGACAGTCACATAAAAGCTTAAGAAAATGCAGAGTACAAAGTGAAGCTAAGGAGATGCCATTTTCAATTTATTTTCATAATCTAATTCTGCATTGCTTGTAAAGGTTAATCTAAATCCAGCAGAACCAAGCCTGTCCACTGTTTACTTGTAGGCACTGCTACATTATTCTGAATGCAGCAAAATGAACACAGCTCTTACAATCTAGTTGTTATTTTTTCCTGAATTGTAGCATATATGATTTTTTTATGTGACCTCTCAAATTATCAGTAGCAAATAGTGTCTGTATGTATTGTATAATGCTTCTCAGAAAATAACTAGAAGATAATATGTACTTTAAAAATAATGACATAATTTAACCTTTGGTTATTCAAATAACCTTGCAGATCATCTTTTTCTGGACTTTCACCTTCTTGGTGAAGGATAAAAGTCAAAATAACTCAGATATTTTAAATATTAATTTAAATATTTGTCTAAGGAAAGAGCTATTTAACATCTAAAACATCAGCCCCTAAGAGTCAAGCATTACAATATCTGGTAGGAATAGCCTTTAGATTTTCTGGTGTTTTCAATATATATAGAATTGCTTATCTCTATTTTTCATGAGTTTTCTAGTACAAACAAAACATCAATTTTAATGTGGTAAGTCTTTTGTACCTGAAGCCAAATCTTTGGTCGAAGTCTAGGTCTTTGTGGATGTGGGATATTTACTGTAACTTTTAAGATTGTCTTGTCTTTTTTGTTGTCGTTGTAGTGCACATGTGCTCACTGAGAGAGAAAGAGAGAGAAAGCGAAGAAAGTAAGAAATCATCCTCTGTCCCCAAGGGGATGGCCATGCCACAATGTGATCACTTCTCTATTCTCTTCTCAGGATTATGAGTATGCATGTACACATGGCTGGCATGTTTTCTAAGCCACCAGGTCCAGGACTAGAACCACACAATTGGCCATGTGGGACCCAGCTGATTAGCCACCATGCCATCTAGCTGTCCCATATCCACTTAACTTTGTGTAAGTCTTTATAGACATTTTATTTCCTCTTGTGACTGGGCTTTCTATTTGAAGACTTAACAGCAATGCCTTGGTTTATGGTGGAGTGGACCAATTCCAGAAGCTTTCACTATATGGAGAGTTACGAAGATCCTATTGAACATTTTTTTGATTTAGAACTCATTTACTCATTGTGGCCGGCAGGTGGCGTGGTGGTTAAAGGTGCTGGATTTCCAGTTCAAGTCTTGGACCTGACAGTATGCTTTCTTACTTTCCCTTTCTCTCTCCTCTCTGTCTCTGTGTGATCGAATTAAAAAATAATAATAATAACAAATGAAATTAAATAAACAAATAATTATTTTTTAAAAAGAAATAATTTATTCTTTGCTTTGTCTTCCCGATTTAAGGATTTTCGTTTTCTTTTGAGTTGTTGATAGGTTCAGCAATTTGTTAAAAAATATTTTTAAAATGAAACATAAACTTTTCTCCCTCCCTAACCCCTCTGCAGTTGGAAAATATTTGTGAGCATTCTTATTTTGTGGCAGAATGGTTATCTGCATAAGTCAAATAATATAATAGCATCTGTTGCCTTACATCAGAAATTGAATTCTTATGGAGCTTTGTACAAATAGCAAACCAAATTGAGATTAACCTAATTTATTTATTTATTTATTTTTTGCCAATAAGTTAGTTTATACCTCTCTGTGGTAAAAGGGAGAATAGAGAGAGAAAAAAAATGTTTCAGAAGAAAATTACTGTGTACTTGTCACTAGATTCTAGCTTTGTCTGTTCTTTTAGTTTAAGATCTTTTGTGAGTTAATAAAATGTGAAAAAGAAAAAGTATGGAAGGGGAAGAAAGGGCAAAGGAGAAGGAAAAACTGATAAAAGTGTGGTTAATTGACAAAAAGTGAGAAGCTACATGCTGATGGTAATGTATATAGTAATATCTTTGTCTTGACTTGCATGCATGATATTTTTTTAAAGAATTATTTATTTAGGTTTATTTATTGATTCATTTAATTTGATCAGAGAGAGACAGAGAAAGAGAGAGAGAAAGTGAGAAAGCAAGCTACCAGGTCCAGGATTTGAACCATAGTTGGCCATGTGGGAATGTCCAGCGCCTCAACCACCACGCCATCTGCTGGTCCCCATGCATGATATTTATATTGGAAAAGAAATATATACTGTAAAGACATGTGATTAAATGTAAATATATTTTAAAAAAGCCCTACACATTTGATGGCTTAAAAAAGAGAAACAGTATGTTCAGAGAATGATCAGTCTGTGAGTGACAAGTTTAAAAAAAAATTATTAGTAACATTCATTAGATAAAAGCTAAGTGCTTTCTGACATAAACTTGAGCCCTGAGCCATTGGCTTAATCTGACTCTAGTCAACTTAGCTTTAATACAGAACTTTTAACTTTCTATTCCCAATTGTTACTTTGGGTGCTGAAGAGCTTTGGGGTGAAGGGAGCAAAGAGGTGCTCAGCTTAGTCAACTAATGGTCTGGGATTGCTCTCAGTAATTACATAAGAGATCTCACAAGGCACCTAGGCTCCATTCTTTGTCCTTCAGCTTGTTCCATTCTCATCACCATAACTCTGATGACAGTGCATCTGAAAACTTCATCCTCCGAGACACTGTCTGTTGCTCTCAACTTTTGTGCTCTGCTATGCCTGTTACCTAAATCATCTCTCAGGATCTTTGTCCATGTCGCCAATGTTTTCTTGGTTCACTTCTCTTCTCTTTCTGCCTATCACTTTATGTGTTCTTCTTGCTTAATATGGACTTACTTTTTTTTTTTAATTAAGATTTTTTTTTACATCTAATCACTGTACATCTTTACAGCACACAAAATGAATTTTTCTAACTTGAATACACTGCACATCAGTCCAATGAAAGATATTATCATACACATTATCAGTGGACAATTTTCCATTTTTCGTGTCCATTAAATGTTTTGCTTCCCCCCCTTCCCTCTTCACCTCCTTACTACCCCCATCCTTCTCCTTCACTGTCTTTAATTTGCTCTTATTATTACTATTATTTTAAATGACAAGAAAAGCAGTTTTAGCTTTAATGAATCAAAATTAAAAAGTTAAGAAAAATTTGCTTACAACTTAAAGCCAGGGTGACCAACAGTTGGCGTAATGGCTGCGTCACTGGACTCTCACGTAGTCGACTGTGGTTCAAGTCCCAGACCTGGTGTCTTAAACTCATGTGTACATGCGTGCCCAAGATCCCCAGAGGAGAATGGAGGAGAAGGGATTGCAGTATGGCCAATCTCCCCCCGGGGGGTGATTTCTCTCTTTTTGTCTCTCTGTTTCTTTCTGTCTTTCTGGCAAGCACAAGTGCCCAATAGCAAAAATCTCTCAAAAAGAAAAAAAAAAAACCCAAAAAACCAAAAACCAAAAAACAAACTTAAAGCCAGGAAAAAACTTAGGATTCTTTCCAAACAGTAGGAAGATACTAAAAACTCAAAAAATAAATGTGGCCAGAGCTAAAAACTAGTAATGAGTGCACTATGGTTTTCTTCTGAAACATTTTTTTCCTCTCTCCATTCTCCCTTTTACCAAAGAGAAGCATAAACTAAGTTATTTGGAAAAAATAAATTTAGTCTCAATTTGGTCTGATATTTGCACAAAGCCCAATAAGAACACTAATTGATTTAATTGACTTTTGCTGGAACCTTTCATATGGAACTTCAGATTAGACTCTTTAAAAAGCCTTCGGAGGCTACTGAGCCAAGTCAGGAATTCACTATCTGACTCTGCCTTTAAGTACTTGGAAGTTTTTGTGCCTTTCAGGAAGTGATATTCTTTACTTACTTACTAGGCAGAACTATTTATGGTACCTGGCAACCTTTCCAAGAGCTTCTGTTGGCATTCTTGAGATCAACCTTAGTTCTTTAGCTTTCTGGTCATATCTTCAGATCTGACATTGCAGTCAAAGTCCTGACAATAACCAGTGTTTCCAATTTCTGATGCAAGGCAACAGGTATTATTGAAGTTGTGCTAATAACCCTACTGCCACAATATAAAAATATTCACAAATACTTTCCAATTCCAAAGGGGTCAGGAAAGGAGAAAAGTTTGTTTTAATTCTGTTTTCACACACAAAAAATTCTAAACAAATTGCTGAAGCTTAGAGAGCTCAAAAGGAAACAAAAATGCTTACATCTGGAAAACAAAATATAGATGAAAATCAGTAATGTTTCTGTCAAAAGTCATAAAATTCTATTTCACCGGTTCAGTTTCATGTAATTAATCTCTCTTCTGTTGACTTTGCAGTGTTACTGTGGTCTGATCTTTCCATTTAAATCCTGGAAGTTCAGGAATATGATCGTAAAGTTATCAAAAACCTATATTCAAGAGTTTTTTCATTAATATTCTTAAAAGAGGTGCTTTTTGGATTGTAGCCTTTTATAAAATGTTTTAGAAAGAGTCTCAGAAAAAAGCAATTGACTATGG
>NW_006159555.1:1405679-1412057 GCF_000334495.1 Tupaia belangeri chinensis
TCAGAAAAAAGCAATTGACTATGGATAATGAAACTTAAAATGGCCATGGTTTGAGATCTGATTTTACCATAATTCAAAATTGACAATTTTGATCATTTCGGTGACAAACTACATTAGAGCTATTTAGCATTACAAGTATGACTAATAACATACTAAAACATAACAGATATTTAAGAATCTCATACAATTTGGAAAGCTCATTGACGTAAACTTCTATACACAGAGAGCTAAACATAATTTCATATTTGACAATGTTTCCCGTATAATTTCAACATGTCACAAAGTCTAATCTTTTTTTCTTTTAATTGCAGCAATACTCAGCACTTTTTCCTTTTTAGCAGGAGTGCATGCAAAGTAAATGTATTCTAAAAAGAAAAGCAACAGATTTGACGTGAAACTCAATTCCTCTAAAAGTGATTCCAAAGTATTTCTTTCTTTTTTTTTTTGAGAGGTTTTTGCTATAGGGCGCTTGCTCTCGCCAGAAAGACAGAGAGAGATAGAGAGACAGAAAGTGAGAAATCACCCCCCGGGGGGGATGGCAATGCTGTAATCCCTTCTCCTCCATTCTCTTCTCGGGATCTTGGGCACGTACGCACATGTGCCCGGCGTGAGTTTTAAGCCACCGGGTCCGGGACGCGAACCACGGTCGACTACGTGGGAGTCCAGTGACATAGCCATTATGCTAACTGCTGATTCCTCCTTTTTTTTTTTTCTTTTGAAGGGCACATATGTACACATGAGAAAGAGAAAGAGATTGCGAACAAGAGAGTCACTGTCTACAGGACTGTGTCATGTTGCGATCCCCTTTCTTTAGTCTTCTAGCCCACCAAGATCCTGGGCATGTGCACATGTACCCAGTGTATTTCAGGCCTCCTGGGCCAAGGACTTGAACTGCAGTAGGCATGCAGCTTCCAGTCCTGCAATCCTGTATACTACTGACTGCCACAGGGCTGGTTCTGATTTTTTCTTATTTATCATTTATATATGACCTCGTGGTTGAACATATGTTACAAATATTTTCTCACTTTATTACTTTTTGTTTAAACTCTCTTAATAGTGTCTTGTAATGAAAAAAAGTTAATCTTATTGTAATTCAGTGTATTAATTTTTCCTTTGGTTAGTTCATTTCTTCCTCTGGGAAATATTTCTTAACATTGAATTCATCTCGACGTTATTCATATGCATTATCTTCTGGAAACTTTCTGTCTGTCTGTCTGTCTGTCTTCCTTTCTTTCCTCCCTCCCTTTCTTTATTTTGAATTTGCCAGGGTGTGTGCACGCATACTGGAAAGAGACAGAGAGAGGAAAGAAAGTAAGAAAGCCCCCGCTGTGGGACATTGTCACCGTACTTCCTTTCTCTTCCATGTCACCCTCCTTTTGGGATTTTAGACAATGTACATGTGCTTGAAATATTTTTGCAAGATTCAGTTTGGTCTGAGACTGGAGCTGTGGAGTTGGCCAGGTAGGATCCAGCTGCCTTAACCACCATGACACTGGCTAGCCCATAGATTTATGGTTTTTACTTTCTAATTTAGAACTGTAATTCTCCTGGAATAGATGTTTGTGTATGCTATGATAGAAGTCTATGTTAAAATTGTCCAGGTCTTTTTTTTCCTTTTGTCCTCTGTGATTGATGGGAAACAAATGACCTGAGAAAGATGGCTCTGTTTTCATAATTTGTGCCCTCTATGACTTTCTTTCTATATGGCACATGTGGTACTGCATTTTCTCCAGCACAACTCTCCTGTCATTTCTTTTGAGCATATTTGAGAATTATGATAGTTGATTACATGAGCTTTTAGTACTCTTGCTTTTTTAGAATAAGAACATTCTACAACACCTTTGAAAAGAACACAGCAATTAAAGCAGATATATAGATTAATTTATTCACAGAGATGCAGGCCATTCTCTTCAAAGTTCTTCCCGCCATTCTCTGCCATGCCGTAGGCTAGAGAGTTCTAAACCAGAATCACTCTCAATATCTGACTTGTTCAACAATGATATCCATTCCATTTGATGGTGAGCACTGAACTTAAGATTCAGTTTCTTCCTTGAAAGAAGGAAGGCCATGTCTCTAAGGAGGCTTCTCGATAATCAATAGCAGCATTTGATATGCATCAGGTAAACACAAGGTTGATTCTTGACTGTATGGTAGAACATGGCTACTTCAGCACTTGTTAGCATCTTTTGTTTTGTGAAAAGCTTATACATGGCTAGCTAAAACATAATCCTGATAAAAGGTATTTTAGCGGCAGCTGTTCCACCATGGAATAAGTATCCCTAAGAAGTGTGTGTGTGCACATGCACATTACTTTACTTTCCATACCAAACATGGTTACAAGCTCAAACTTACGGTTCAGAAAAAAAATTACAAAATAAAATGCACATATGATATCTGGGTTTGAGGCCTTGCACACATCTCTCATGGGCTGTGTTGGCATTTCTGACATTTTATGTACCTCTGCTGTGGTGATTTGAATATAGCATTTTTATGTTTCTGTTAACTGTGCCATCTTTAAAAAGCAATTATTGTTGTTGTTAAAAATGACAAGTATATATATATATATATATATATATATATATTTCTACTTTCTGGAAAAAAGGAAGAGCTACCCAAGGGACAAGATCTATTTGAGTCTGCAGAGGCTAGAACCATCTACAATATAATTTACATTCTCTTTCTAACTCTTTGGGGGAAGTCCTGTTTTCATGTCTCTGTGCAGTTGGCAGTTTTTGAAACACCTGTTAATAAAGGTGCACTTCTAAGGAAGGTAGGGAAAGGGCAAAAAAAAGTGCTTCTTAACTAGTTTTAAAAAACTCTGGCTTCTGTAGTTATGTGAGTATATGCATAGACATAATTTTGAAGGACTTACCCTATAACTTAGTAGAAAATCCTGTGCTTTCTCTAGCACATGGCCTTTTAAAATGTCAGTGTTTGTTCATTCCAAGCCAATTTTTTCACACTTTTCAAACCATGAACTCACACTAGTCATATGTATGTCTGTATTGGATAGAATAACTTACACACACATGTGTACACATTTACTCATAATTTTCATTTCCAAGGATAATGCCATTCTTCTTGCTACTTAAATTAATGTGTACAAGATTGTTCAGTGTTAAGGGTTGGTAGTGAAAAGGTAAATAAGACATGGATCCTAACTTTAATGGGATTCTACTTGGCTAAAAACATATAGGCTGATCAAAAGTTAAACTATGTCCTGCAGTCTTTTCAATCTGACTATTCAGAAGAATACTACGTAAGACTTAGAAATTACAGCCTTGCTGTTTTGAAAAATGTCCCATTCTGACTCTGATAGCCATATTCTAGGTTTAAATTTATAAAAAAGAGAAAACGTCTTCTGTCAAGGTATTTAGAAGTGATTACTGCACTTTCTCACTTTCTGTAGAGTCAGAATCATGAGGCTACTGAAGCAGAGCAGCTAATATTTTGTTACCAGTCTTTGCCTTAATCTTACTAGTTTGATTTATTTTATTCCTTTCTAACTTCTCTAAATAAAAACACAGAATTTTTTTTCAGGACTTTAAATGTTTTCTATTCTAATACTGGGAAAGTAGATGACTTTTATCGATTGGGAGTGGAGTATGAATAAACAGTTATGAAAAGAATGCAAATCAGAAAGTTTTCATGTCCATTGAATTCTGTATAGGTATGACTTCCTCCAGTCAGTAAACGTCATTAAACCTTTGACAGCATTGCATATCTGGTATGGATTTTTGACTGTAGGGATATAAAATTAAACATCCGTGTTATTTTGACATAGCGTGATTTTTTTCATTGTTTTTTGACTAAGCAATGATCAGATGGATGAATTGCTCATGTTAATATTTTGTAGGATCTGACGATATCAACAAACTACAAATAAGCATAAACAAAAGGAGTATGTCTCTGACCATTATTTCTTTTCAATGACTATAAAATGTCAAGATGTCAGCTTTTTACAATTAACTTGAGGATCCTTTTACAATGAACTAAAACAGTGAAATTATCATTTTTTTTCTTTTTTTTTGGAGAGGTTTTTGCTATAGGGTGCGTGCGCTTGCCAGACAGACAGAGAGAGAAAGAGAGACAGAAAGCAAGAAATCACCCCCCAGGGGGAATGGCCATGCCGCAATCCCTTCTCCTCCATTCTCCTCTCGGGATCTTGGGCACGTGCGCACACATGCCCGGCGTGAATTTTAAGCCACCGGGTTCTGGACACGAAACATGGTCGACTACATGGGAGTCCAGTGACATAGCCATTACACTAACTGCTGGTCCCAACAGTGAAATTATCTTAAAATTCATCTGTAAGAGGAAAAAGGCAAGAAGAACTAAGAGAATATTGGCAAAAATATGGTAGATGGGAGGTCAGCAGGTAGCATAGTGTTTAAGATACTGGACTCCCACATGGCCAACTCTACAGTTCAAGTCCTGGGTCTGGTGCCTTGAAAATCATGCTGGGTGCATGTGCGTGTGTTCCCCAAATCCCAAGAGATGAATGGAGGAGAAGGGACTGTGGTATCGCCATTGCCCCAGTGTGGCGATTTCTCACTTTCCTTCTTACTATCTCTTTGGCAAGTGTATGCATCCTATGGCAAAAACTTTAAAATAAAAGTGATAGATAGAAGCCTTGCCTTCTGAACTATTAAAAACCGTAAGTCAGTCCATCTAATTTGAATATAGGCATATGAAATTTTAACAAATATGAATGGCTATAATATTCAAATCTATTTATTTTTATCCATTTATCTATCTAAATTCTAGTATCTAATATCTACCTATCTACTTAGCATCTCTCTGTCATCATTATTGTGTATATTTTAAATTTAGCAAGAAATATATTAAAAAACCTACAGAGCTTTTTGAGTATATAAAACATTATTAAAATATGTCCTCAGATGGGAAAAGCTTATAGAATAGTATAAATTTGTTTTATGTGTTTTATAGTATACTATCTAACACAGATTATTCAATAAATATTTCTGAAATAAATAAATAAATATAACAAAACTTGTGGGGCTTGAAAATCAATTATTGGAAGGCTCATTTCAGCATGAAATGAAATCTATGTAAATATCGATATATAGAAAATAACTCTGATGATAACTGGAGTAAACATATTGTCCTACTTACTTGATAAGACATATTATAGAATTAGGTGTACTAGTCAGGATTCTCCACAGAAATAGAACCAATAGAATATGTATCTATCTATCTATATATCTATAAGTATATTTTAAAAATTTGTGTGCCATGGTATGGTGGTTTTAACATTGGACTCCCACATGGCTGACCATGGTTTGAGTCCTGGATCTGGTGGCTTTCTTTTTCTTTCTCTCTCTGTCTCTTTCTGATGAGTGCACGTGCCCTATGGCATTAAAAATAATAATAATAATAAATAAAATTGAATAGATAATCTTTTAAAGGGGCTGGCAGGTGCCATGGTGGTTAGAGCCGCTGGATTCCCACATGGCTGACTGTGATTCAAGTCCCTGGCCTAGCAGCTTGCTTTTTTCCTTTCTTTTTCTCTCTCTCTGCTCAAAGTAGAAAATAATAACAACAAATGGAATTAAATAAATAAATAATTCTTAAAAAAATTTTTTTTTCAGAAAAACTCGCCAGTGTGGACACTTGTCAGAGAGAGAGATAGAATTCATCCCCCTGCTCCACTCTCTTGGTTTATGGTCACACCACAATCCCTTCTCTTCCATTTCTCCCTTTTTTTGGGCAGGCAAGCACACACTCCTGGGATGGTTTTATAAGCAGTCAGGTCCAGGACTCGAACTGTGTAGCCAGTCATATGGGATCCAGCCTTATCCACCATGCCATGGGACAGTGTTTTCTGAACCCGTGTGTACATGCACACACACACAGTTCTCTCTCTTTCTCTCATTCTACACTTTTATGTATCATCATTGTTTGATAGATAGGACAATTTTATTCAGGAAACATCTGGCATATCAGACATTACATTCAAAGCAGTAGGATATTGGGAAGAGATGCCTATTTCTAAAGTAGAGAGAAACTTAGAGTGAGACTTAATGATTGGTTGCCCTGATACATGATTCATCAAAATTATTTCTAGGATAATTATTTATGAATATAGGAACACAACTTCCATTTATTCCTAGGTATTCGTCAGTGCCTTCTCTTGTTAGATCAATCCCTTATGGGCTTCTGATCACTATTCCTGAATTTGGATCAGTGATGCAGAGTGCAATCATTAACCATTAATTTATTCCTTCAATAAATATTTATGAAGTCCTACTAAGTGACACAATAATGTAGGTTCTGCTAACAGGAAACAAATCTAATCTTTTTTTTTTTTTTTTTTTTTTTTTTTTGTGGGGTTTTTTTCCTCACGGCTGTCCTTCG
>NW_006159555.1:1412088-1439830 GCF_000334495.1 Tupaia belangeri chinensis
ACAGACAGAGAGAGACATAGAGACAGAAAGCGAGAAATCACCCCCCAGGGGGGATGGTCATGCAGCAATCCCTTCTCCTCCATTCTCCTCTCGGGATCTTGGGCACGCACGCACACGCGCCCGACGTGAGTTTTAAGCCACCGGGTCCGGGAAGCGAACCACGGTCGACTACGTGAGAGTCCAGCGACATAGCCATTATGCTAACTGCTGGTTCCCACAAATCTAATCTTTTGAGAAGAGAGATTGGAATGTGTTGGGGGGACACATTTTGGTACATCCAAAGAATATGATATAAGGGGTGTAGATTCATTGGGCAAGTAGTATGTGTGTATTTTTAAAAACATGTGTATATTAC
The DNA here is from genome assembly GCF_000334495.1 of Tupaia belangeri chinensis. Taxonomy (NCBI): domain Eukaryota; kingdom Metazoa; phylum Chordata; class Mammalia; order Scandentia; family Tupaiidae; genus Tupaia; species Tupaia belangeri. The sequence goes on from NW_006159555.1 coordinate 1,412,444, forward strand.
ACAAAGTGCCAGTGAGGATAAAGAGTTGAGGCTAAATCCTAAGAAAAACATGGCACTATTAGAAGTTGTTAAATAATAGACCATGGTCATGTTTGTGTTTTAGAAAAAGCACTTTATTTACAGTGCATAGCAGAGATCAAAACAGACAAAACTGGAAGCTGAGAGATCTTTGGGGGTGTTCAAGTAATTTAGACAGCAGAGAAGACAGATTTTCTATAGTCCACCAAGTATATATTTTGTGATTCTTTTAAAAAAAGGAATACAAAATTTAAATGTAAATTAAATACAAGAGTCAGCCAGTAGTTTCATGGATCCTACATGACCAACTGCTCCTTTTGAATCCTGGACCCAGTGGCTTGAAACACATGCCACATAGGGATCAGCTTTGACGTGGTGGTTAAGGCACCAAACTTCTACCTGGATGACTACAGTTCAAGTCTTGGACCCTGTAGCTTGAAAGCCATGTCGGACACATGTGCGTGAGTACTGCAAATCCCAGGAGGAGGATGGAGGAAAAGGAATTATGACATGGTCATTCCCATTGGGAAGGTGATTTCTCACTTTCTCTCTGTCTGTTTGTCTTTCTTTCTCACAGCTCCCTGTGGGAAAAAAATCTTTAAAAAAAGATAAAAACAGAAAAGAAAAACACAGTACATATATGTATCTGAGTGCTCAAAATCTTAAGACGAGAATAGATTAAAAGGAATTGCAATGTGGCCATCTCCCCTGAACTGTGCTTTCTGCTTTCTCACTTTCTTTCTCTCTCCCTGTGCATCTCTATTTCTCTCTGTGCATCTGTTTCTCTCCAGTGAGCACACATGTCTTATAGTAAAAAATAAAAATAATTAAAAGCTTAGATGCAGTGCTCTAGAAGGGGCCTTAAGACTTATGCATTTTATTCTAGATCCACCTTCAGATTCAGAGAAGTGATTTAGGTATTCTAAACTATTGGCACGAGGAGAAATGAGTGAATGAGGGAATTTGAAACATCTCTTCATCAGATGTGTAAGGCGAAAAGAAGAAATTATTAAGGGTGATGCTTAGATTTATGGCTTCAGCACCCAATTGAGTAAATGAAGGGTCTATTCATTTAGATAGCAAATGTAATTGAGAGTGTATTTGGTGGCAATGGGGCAAGTGAAGTTTTGCACCAATGCCAGATTGAAGGGTTGTGAAATATTTGGGTATGAAACTCAGTACTTGAAATTATCCTGCTTCTAATGTAGTTCAATTAATTTTGGCAACTTTTGTGTTCAAAATTCTGAGGATGAGTGTAATGCCCCATCAAATGTCGTCCCCATGGTAGGTGTAGATTTAAACTTGCATAGTAAATAGTTTAGTGATTTTTGCCTTACAGTCCTGTAGTCTAGGTCTGCAAACCGATGCTGGGTCATGTAGGATTCTTACTGTTTTTTATTTATTTATTTATTTATTTTATTTATTTATTTTTTTCCCTTCTTGTGGTGCCTTATAGAATGAGGTTTTTTTTTTTTTTCTGTCCTTTGCACTATAATACTGGGACATGAGCTACTTAGCTAGCAGGTTCCCTGGGAGGCTTTTAGTTCTCTGGGGAGGATGAATTTTTTTGGTTGCATGTGTAGGGTTTCTCTAATGTAGGTCAGTGTCTGAGCACCCTTTGATTGTTAATCCATAGTCTTGAACTGATTATGCAACCCACTGAGGACCTGCTTGATATAATGTTTTGAAGTTCAACAGCAAATTTTCTTCCCTATTGTTCTTATAATTTGAAAATGGTTGAGCGAATTTTACTTACACTTTTCATGAAAATAAAGATATGACTATGAAAGAATATAAAAATCACCGTACTAGGAAAGTTTTAGACAGTTATCAAATGACTTAATACAGAAGATAATAACAGAGGCTGTTTCACAACCTAAAATATAACATTTTCTACCATGAACACTGTAATTACTATTTACAGCTAGATTATAGGGAAATCTATGGGTGTCATGGAATTCAGTTTCAGAATTATGGAAACTCTGTTTGCATAATTAAAGGGCTAGTTAGTAAATCTCCTCCTATTTTCTAACCTATTTAAGTAGATCATATATGTGCCAATATTTCTTTGCTAACTATGGTAAAGAAGACAACCAACTTTAAATCTTCTATTGCTGACTAATACCCATAATAACTATGTATAATATATGGTTCATAATTAGTGAATATGCTGAGGTTTTTCAGGAAATGCATTAGATATGGCATAGATAAAAATTTCTGCTTCATTAGATGGCTTTATAGACTGCATTTTGCTGCTTTTGCATATGCAATTCCCCCCCTCCCGTTTGATAGCAGGATTACTTTACAGTTTCTTAATGAGAATACCTTTTTTTATTGGAACCTTTTCTGAAGTTTTATTGAAGCTTTTGGTGACCTATTTCTAATGATTCTAGAGCTCTAAAATTTTCTCTCCCTTATTTAAGTAGCTTTAACTTATGTTTGATTAGTGGCTTTGGAAGTAGATTCACAATCTAATTTTAGGAAAGAAATCTTTTCTTACAGAGAAACAAATTCAAAAATAACCTTGCCTATTCACAGGATGCCTATGAATTATGGAAATAGTCCACACTTCTCCACTTATTAGGTAAAGAAAGGGTCAAGCAGAGATGATTCCTCTTGGTTGCATTTTGTTTTTAGTTTCATCTCTACAGAAAAATTTTCCTTTAATATTCTTTTTAATGAACAAGGACACAGATATATAAGTGCACTGGTGGGTCTGAGAAATGATTGCAACATGGTTTTGGACGCTCTGGCTTTTTCTGCTAAAGAAACTGGTACTGGGTGTTTGTAGAGTAGGAAGGAGGTTTCTTAGCATCCAAATACTCCATATTCAAGGAAATTTAGAGTTCTTGTGAATTTTGGAGCAGTTATGATGTACACATCAAGAAATACTGTGATGATTGAGTAGGGCAAAAAGATGAATAGGAATTCACCTATCATACAAGATGTGAGAAGGCTAACAGGAACAAAGAAGTCATAGGCATTGTAATTTTTTCACAGTTACAGTAAATTTTTATTTTAACCTCACAAGAAATATATATACTTTAAAAATGAAACAAAGCAGAAACCTAAGATAAAAGCAGACATGCACTACATGTCATTTTCCTCCCTATTTCCAGCCCCTATTCATGCCTCTCTCTGCATGTTTAGTGTCAATTGTCAGAGAACTTTGCACATGAATTTACCCACATATGTATCTGTTTGTGCATGTATATGTGGATAATTAGCTTCATTGTTATATAATTTGCATTATTCAACATACCTTATGGCTCCTTTTATCTTAGTACTTTTCAGTCTATCATTTTAACAACTCTATCAGTCTAGTCTGAATGTGTCATCATTTATTTAACCATTGTTGAATATTGCTACAGTCTAAATGTTAGTATCGTCCTCAAATTCATATGTTGATATCCTAAACCCTAAAGTGATGGTATTAGGCAGTGAAGTTTTAGTAGATCACTAGATCATCAAGATGGATCCTTCATGAATGAGATCATTGCTGTTATAAAAGAGACCCGGAGGGAGCTCATTTGACCCTTCTACTATATAAGGCATGTAGAGGTAATATCTATGAACTAGGAAGTGGGTCTTCACCAGATACTGAATCTGCTGGCACCTTGATCTTGGACTTCACAGTCTCCAGAACTGTGAGAAATGAGTTTATGATGTTTATAACCTATCCATTTTATGATATTTTGTTGTTGATACCTGCAAGGAATAAAATAAAGCCACTGTTTTTCTGCATTACAGATAATGCCACAACACACTTTCATATTTATAATGATGTCTTTATTTACTCCCCTAGGGTTGTGTCTCTCACTCACTCTCTCTTCCACCTCCATCCCTTGCTATTATAGTATCTAAAAAATATCTTTGTACGTACGTGTATTTCTCTAAAACAGATACTAGAAATAGAATTTCCGGGTTAATTTAAATATTGGCAGATTCTTGAAATTCCCTTCAGAAAACCCACATATCAGTTTACACTTCCACCAACAATTTAATAGTATTTATCTCGTCATTAATTATGAACATCCTTTTGCCTTTTGGATGGGAAGAAATGGCAAATCATCTTTAATTTTTATTTTGTTTTTGTTGTTGCTGAAATGGTGGGTTTAGATATCTTTTCACATGTTTCTTGGATCAGTGAATTTCTTAGATTTTTCCTTGTTGATTTTTATAGGAGATTTTTGTCTTAATGATTTGTAGGGTTTATAGTCAGTTTGGTTATTATATTTTTGTATGCTGTCTGTTTTGCAAAATATATCCTCAAAGAGTATCATTTATTTTCTAAATGTATCTTTTGTGATAGAGAAATTTTAAATTTTGATGTAGTCTAATTGTTATTCCCTTTCTTAGTGATTTCTGCATTATAATTATTATCTCTCTTGACCAGAAAAATCTTTGCTTAGATCAAGGCTATGAAAATATTATTTTTAAATTATTTTTGGTACTTTAATGGTTTTTTACACTAAAATTTTAATACATATAGAATTTAATTTTACATGTGATATAGGGTGTAGCTGAAACTTCTAGGCAATTGATATACCTATCTCATCTTATTTCCATGTACAGTTAGATTCTATCTCCAAACATCTGGTGCAGTTATGTGAAGCCGTGTGACTAAACTATGGATATTGGGGTAAGATTAGAAGTGTATATTCCTCTTCCAATCTTGACCCATAAAAAACTTCCAAGATAAATCCTCCATGCTTATCCTCTTCCAAAAAACATAGAGTCCATGTGTTGAAAATGGTGGAATAAAATCTGGAAAGAGCTCAAGTCCTAGAATCACCACATGGAAGAGAGTGACTTTCTAATCAGGAACATCCATTTGGACTCTATGTAGCAAGAGATGAACTTCTCTCTGTAGCTTTAAACCACCGAGATTTTAGGGTTACCTTTTATATTAGTTGTACAATAAATATACAGAGTAAAATCACAACTTAAGTTTTCCCCCACTGTAAGGTTGGTGGCCCCAATACACTTTATTCAAGAGTTAGTCTGTCATATACCCTGTAATTTGAAAATCTTGTATATTTTATATTTCCACAATTTTAAGGATAATTACAAACTCTATTTTGTTTTATTCAACTACTCAGTTATTCCTGTAACAATACATGATATTGGGTTGTCAAAAGTCATGATGCATTTTTGCATAAAAAAACAGAAAAACATGTCATGACTTTTCTGACAACCCAATTAATTTCTACAACTTCATGATTGTTCTTCATGTCTGGTAGCAGAGTTATCTTTTAAATCTCAGGTCATCATTTTCCTTCAAAATCTTTCTATGGTTCATTGTATAAAATACAAAATCTCTAACATGGTCTATAAAGTTCTGCATGATATGGCTATTGCTTGTCTTTCTAGTTATGACTCACCTTTATACTTATTAGCTTCTTTGATTTTTCTTTTTTTCTTCTTTTTTTTTTTTTTTAACAGAGGTTTTATTTTGGTATAGGGCATGTGGGCTCGCCAGAGAGACAGAAAGAAAGTGAGAAATAACCACCCAGGGGGGGATGTTCACACCACAGTCCCTTCTCTATTCCCCTCTCAGGATTTTGGGCATGCACACACACATGCCTGGCTTAGGTTTTAAGCCAAAAGGTCTGGGACTCACACCGCAGTTGACTACATGAGAGTCCAGTGGTGTAATCATTATACCATCTGCTTGTCCCTTCTTTGATTTTCTTGAAAATACAAAGTATCTTATTACCTCTGAACTTTCACAAATATTTTTTTTCCATTTTTCTTAAAATGCTCCTATCTATACTTTATCTCAGATGATGTAAGAGTGATTATTTTTATATATTTATTTTCAGTTTTGGTTTTGGTTATGTGTGCTCTCCAGAGAGCGACAGAAAGAGAGGGAAAGTCACCCCCTGGGCAGGGGTGGGTGGGGGGAAGATGGCCACTCCACAATCCCTTCTCATTTATTCTTGTCTTAAGAATCTAGGCACACACACACACATGTGCCCAGTGTGATTTTCAAGCCACTAAGTCTGAGACTCTGACCCTGAAGTTGGCCATTTGAAATCTAAATGTCCTAACTGGCTGGCCAATAAGAGTAACTTTAGAAGAGATTTTATTTATTTTTTTCCTGAGTTTCCATTAGACAAGATATCATTACAAGGCAGTTTTAGTGTACTAACACTACAGATATAATTTAACTACTTGTTTGTAGTAGTAGTATTTAGATATTTTCTTTTTTCCTCGATTCAGAGTCTATAAAGTCAGAAATATCATTTGTCATTTATTATATATCCACACCTAGCATAATCCTTGACACTAGATATTTAAATATTTGATGAATGACTTAAGAGTTTGAAGAATAATTTGACAAACACATCTAATCATTATGGGCTTTTATCTGGAGGTGGTTTTAGTGCATCTCAATAAACTCCTGTTTTCCTATAACTTTGTCATGTAGAGAGAGGGAAGTCTTTACAGATTTCATTGAGACATGAAGACATTCTTAAATATAAATAGCTTAAGGATATGTTAAGTCACCTGGAAGGGAAGAACTTGAAGGGTTATAATTTTTTTCCCTTATTTGGCCCAAAGGTGAATTAGCTCTCCACTAGCATCACGATTCTCCACGGGCCTTGAGTGGCTCCTGATACACTTCTAGAGTTCTAAAGTTAAACCTGGAGTCTGTATGGCTAGAGGGGTATGGGATCTAGTCACAGAGCAGAGATGCAGCAGGTAGATGTCCTGGTAGCAGGAGAGAAACAGAAATGAGACACACAATCTCTAACATATGTAAAGAATAAGGTTTGGGGACCGGCAGATGGCACAATGGTTACTTCGCTGGACTCTCACATGGGCAACTATGGTTAGAGTTCCCAACTGGGTGGCTTCAAACTTACGCTGGGCACATGTCTGTGTGTGCCCAAAATCCTGAGAGAAGAATGGAGGAGAATGGATTGCAGCATGGCCATCCCCCCCAGGATGTGGGTGCTGATTTCTTGTTTTCTGTCTTTAGCAAAAACGTGCCCTTTAGCAAAAATCATTCTTACAAAAAAAAATAGGTTTGGTCAAATAAATGATTATAATACACTGAAGTATATATATTCAAAAAGAATAACATAAGGGAGGAACTGTAGTGTTATAGTTAAGAACTGAAGTCATTTAACAAAATATACTTAGACAGATTTGTACATTTAAATACCAGGGCAAATGCCTCTCCTGTAAATAAAGAAGACCAATGAAAGCATTATTTCATATTGATTGATTTGATGTTGTTAAATTAATTATGTAAATTAATAACGTAATTATGTTCTCATAAAAATGTAAAAAGATGGAAATCTGAGGATTTAAATTGGGTCCCCTATCCAGATATAAATGTTCCTGAAAATATTTGGATACTTCCCTAAATATCAGCAGCAGGCAGGATTCAGTACTAGATGTCTAATGCAGGACTCCTCCAAGACTCGGAGGGATTCTAAACTTCTCAGGGTTGGGGTTAAAGTCTTTGATTAAGTCTATATTATCTGTCTAGGGCATTTTTATCTCCTATCGCTAACTCCTTATATTATTGAATTATCTTAATTATTCATCTTTGAAAATTTAGCTCCGATTTGTATGACTTATAGGAAATATTTTATTTTGAAGATCCTTTACCAGTCTCCAATCTGTGGCCTCAGTATTCATAAATTCTTGAAGTGGTGATGACATCACATTATCATCACCATCGCTGTCATCATTATCATTCCAGTAGTGATCATTATCTAATGCCAATATTTTTTTTTTTTGAGAGGTTTTTTTTTTTCACTATAGGGCGCGTGCGCTCGCCAGACAGACAGAGAGAGACATAGAGACAGAAAGCGAGAAATCACCCCCCAGGGGGGATGGTCACGCCGCAATCCCTTCTCCTCCATTCTCCTCCCGGAATCTTGGGCACGCACACACACGCGCCTGGCGTGAGTTTTAAGCCACTGGGTCCGGGACGCGAACCGCGGTCAACTATGTGGGAGTCCAGCGACATAGCCATTATGCCAACTGCTGGTTCCCTCTAATGCCAATATTTATTTAAATTATTTTACATAATTTATTTAAATTACTTATTGCTAAATAATTTGCACAAATTATCTTATTTATAAAGAAGTAGGTACTATAAGTATTTCTAATATAGAGATGCACATTGCATACCATTATTATTTACAGTCTTTTTAAACTTGTCTTATCCTCTCAAAGGTGAGTTCATTAAGGGTTTAGACAATACATTCTATCTTGCATCTTTGTATCTCTGGCACTAAGAATGGTAATCTGTACATGAAGCTATATCACAAGTATTTGACTGAATCTTGCTTGATCTAATTTCTAGATGTGGCTTCGATACAATCATTTTAAGATAAAGTGACACTTTGGTTCTTACTATGCAAAGGCAGAACATTTCTGGAACAATAATTTATTTTAATAAACCTACTAAAATATTTGTCAAATTAAAATAAAATCCCCCTTGGGTTTTAGTTCTTTATTCTGTATGTGTGTTTAATTCAAATTGGATAAAAGACTGATAATCATGGATTTCAGCTGTTGAAGAAAATGGGATAAAAGACTTCTTGGCAAAATAGTCACAGTTTTTCAACTTGCAAATTAAATTATATTGTGGATTTGCTATCTTGCCCCCATTAACTTTTTGCCCTTTTTGGCTTTCTGAGGACTCTGGGGATCAGATTTTCCGTGGCCCCATATAACAGGCTATTGATCACCCCTTCTGTCTTGCCACCTTCACCTCTCTGTACAAATTGGCCCATGTCAAATGGAGGGAGAACGTGGATGAATAAGATAATTAATTTACACCCACATTGAAATTAGATGCATTCTAAAATAAGGCAATCACCTAGCCTTGGATCCCTGAGGCTTTACCACTTTGGGGATGTAAATTCCTGTGCTCATTTATTCTAAAGTACTGGAACCATAGGTAAATACATTTTTTGCACATCTATGTGTATTAGAATAATGATGATTGGAAGGTACTCTAATATAAACTTAGCAATGAGTGACTTTTCTAAAGATTTTACACAATTTTAATCCTATTGTATCATAAAATTGAAACTATATACCCTTAAAATGTTGGAAATTTCTTCAAAACCATGAAAACAAATGTGTGAAGTGTGAGATGACTGGACAGCAGAAAAAATATTTTTCATTGTAACCATATATTGTTCTTTTCTTTGTAAATATCTTAAAGTGTGTCTTTATAAGATACTTTCTTCTACTGATAGTCTTGAGAACATCAGTACTTTAGAATCAAAGATATTATAAAATGAAACATAAGCCATAGGACAATCTATAACATACTTATAAACAAATGTTTTTCTCTAGTACTTATGGTTGTGCTTTTATGCTAAATAATAATGAATTTGAAGTAATGCGTTAGTAATCTTCCTAAACAGAGTGACAGGAGCCTCCAAGGCATAGGCCAGGCCATTCCACTCCTCTGCCAGCATCCCAGAATGCTTGCCCTTTAAAGCAATACTGATAAATTAACATGCAATGAAACTTTCAAGAAGAGTGATCCTCATTCTCAATAATGATAGAGAAGACATACAGTTAATAATAATAATTTTTTTTCTGTGGTTTGGTTCTTAAATCATTCTATTAGAGCAGTAAAAATGTCTTTAGAGGGCAGGCTCTTGTAGCAGGCCTCTAAACATTATGCTTGTGACTTCCTGAGGTTTCAAATACTCCCTGAGAATGATATGGGCAGTGAGAAGGATTTGGGTTCTGCTACAGTCTGCTATTGCATTGCTATGTACCTGAAACTGAGCGACTTAGAAAAAAAAAAGATGTTTATTAGTTCACAGTTTGGAGGTCCATAGTTTAGGGACCAACTTCTGGTGAGGCTAAAATATGGCAGGTGGCATATCTTGAACTGAGCAGCTGTCCATAAGTTCCTCCTAATTCTGGTCTCCTTTTCCTGCTCATAAACCTACCAGAGCTCCATTATATGGGCCTTACCCTAATGACTTCATCGCATCCAAAGGCTCCGCCCTGGGATATTGAGATGGGGTTATGTTTTCATTTAACACTTTTACCATACACCAAGTCCTAACATGAACTTTTGGGGGACATCCAATCACCACTCACTAAGACAAATTTCTAAAACATGAGCCTTTGGGGGAAGCAATTAACTACACCATTACAGGTTCATTGTTGAAAAGCAGTAACTTATACATCAGGCGTCACCTATTTTTTCATTTTGTATCCAAGTTACATTTATTTCCATGAATTATTGACTAAATTACCTTTTCCATTCCTCAACTAACATGATCAGTAGGATTATAGTACTGGTTAACCCTTTAAAAAGAGAAGAAAATGAAATTTCTACATGAATTTTTCTTAAATAGTTGACTTATTAATTTATGGTAAAAGATATATCATAAACAATTCTAGAACTTATCCATTGCTTAGACTCATAGATCATTTAAAAGTTGCCCCCAAACATATTTTAAATATGAAACAGAAAGTATTAAGATCTGAGTTAGTCTGGATGAACATCAGCAATCAATCACTTTAGATTTCTTCTTTGACATGATAAAAATTCTGCATTTCATTATTAATATAGATTAAAAAATAATTATTTACTGGCACTAGCAGATGTTGTAATGGTTACATCACTGGACTTTCACATAGTTGACAACAGCTTAAGTCCTAGATCCAGTTGGATCCATGTTGGACGTGTATGCGTGCATGCCCAATGTCTGGAGAGGAGAATGGAGGGGAAGGGATTGTGGCATGGTAATCTCCCACTGGGGGTGATTTCTCACTTTCTGTCTCTCTGTCTCTCTGGCAAGCGCACGCACCCTGTAGCAAAAACCTCTCAAATACATTTACTTAATTTTATTTATTTATTTATTTTAACTTGACTAGAGAATAACAGAGAGAGGGAAAGTGAAAAAGCATGCTGCCATGTTCAGGACTCAAATTGTGGTTGTCCATGTTGGAGTACAGCACCTTAACCACTACATCACCTGCTGATCCCAATACAGGTATTTTTAACTGCATAAATCAATTCAACTAATAATCAGCACTTGCTGTGTGCTAGGCACGTTTAGGCTTATCAAAATAAAGAAAACTTAAGGCCTGGCTTAAGTATATAAGGAGAATAAATAATAAGTGAAAAAGATAATTTTCTTTTTTAAGTAGAAGATTTAAAGATGGAAGGATGCTCACAGAAAAATAGACTATTTCAGACGTTATGGCTGCCAGAAAGGTAACAATGAGGATTTTGCCCAATGCTCCTAGGATGGGTTAGTAGAGTTTGAGCAAACTAACATTGAATGAAGTTAGGCTCCTTAAAAACATACTGGGTAGTATATCCTGATCAGTCCAATAACTAGCAGTGTTGCAAAGAAATTTTTTGGCTTGATGTGATGATTAATCTTTTTTGAACAATTTCAGCTTTTCCGTGGGGCCCACAGAGCTGGCAATGACAGGATAGAGCATACTAAAATCCTGTCACTATGTCTAATGTGGAGGTAAAGAAGTGCTTTTTAAAAAATCCAATGGAAAGGTATTTGTTTTCACAATTTCTAGAGGAAGAAGTCAACTGATAAAATGAAACTATCTCATCTACTTCATTATTCGTTGGATTTTTGGTTTTCTTCATGCTTTGGTTAATCACATTATATGATCTGAAACATATCTAAGTATTTGATTACTAACATGAGAAGAAAAGAAACTTTGTCACATCTTCCTTCATCTCTTGCACTTGGTGGTGTGCCTGGCTTATAGAAGTAATCAATAAATGTTGAATGATTAGTGAACAAATGGATGAATTAATGAATGAGTTAAGAAGCTTGATTTGGCCTAAGCCTTCTAAGTTCCATATTTAAATAAAATTAACTTTTTTCCCCCGTAAGAATAAAGAGCAATGAACACTCTCATTAATTGACATTCTCTTTGTTTGCCAACTTCGTAATTGACTAAAATCAGCATGATTCCTTGTCTCCTCTCCCCCCCCAATACCTTGGACAATTGCTGGCACAGAATACTGCTAACTACTTATATGTATGAAGGAATCTCTAGTGAAACTGGACACTTTCATCATTTCCATTCCCTATATCTAAATCCTGCCCTACTATCTGTATTTGAGTTCCTTATTTCTATGAAGATTACCTCTTCTCATTCTTTAACACAGTAATTCTAAATTTTATTGTTTAAGTGCCAGAGGGTGATCTGATAGTGATCTACTTTTACTACTTCTGGGAATTTGTCATGAAGGCAGATTAAAAATTATTGGGCCAACTCTTTTAGAAGATGCTCATTGCATTGCTATGTTTAATAGTGAAGCTTTGATCTTGCTTCAACAGCTTTATAGTACAAAGTGAGGTCAAATTTCTAGGTAATATTCACATCCAATGAATCTGAGCTGCCATCCTGCCCTCTCTTTGCAGAATTCGTCTCTCAAGTTAAGGTCAAGGTTTCCAGGCATATTTATTAAGTTAAAGAATTTGTTCTTTTAGGACCAGCAGTTGGCATAATGGCTATGTCACTGGATTCCTATGTAGTCAACCATGGTTCGAGTCCCAGACCCAGTGACTTAAACTTACACCAGGCGTGTGTGCATGTGTGCCCAAGACCCCAAGAGGAAAATGGAGGAGAAGGGATTGCAGCATGGCATCCCTCCTGGGGGGTGATTTCTCGCTTTCTGTCTCTCTGTCTGTCTGGCGAGCACACGCACCCTATAGCAAAAACCTCTCAAAAAAATAATTAAAAAAAAATTAAGAATTTGTTCTTTTAACTTCACTGAAAAGTTTCTGTGAAGTATGTTAAACTCACCAAAGGACTTGCTCTATGTGACTGTTACTGCTGTCACTATAATGGAAATTACTTTTGAAAATATGAACTTCAAAATCAGGGTCTTGCCTGTGGCTGGAATCACACTGCACACAAGGAACTCAGCTGCTGTTGATTTGGCCAATGCTTAATTGTCGGCAGAGAACCCTTTTTCCCTCCCAGATGACAGTATTGCATGCTTTCTTCACATCGGAGTACATCAGGGCTCCTGAATGTTAGGATGGTCAGCAAATAGCTCACTGAGTGCATGTGGCCAGTTCTTTTCCCCCAGGCACATCACAGTGACTGTGTCAGGAGGGGCTCAGTCTCATGTTGTAGAACCAGCCCTTTCTTACAACATTCTAGAATTTGAAGTTGGATCAGAGGTGTCACATATGTTTTCAAGTGAGTTTTGTTCTTGGAGGCACCTGTCTTTTTCCATGATCTGGCTTTCTGTAGATTCTGATGACATTAATATTTTAGGGGACAAACGCTCTTGTTTCAGCAAGCTCTGTGGCCCTACATAAACATTTTGGAGCAGGTGCTTTGTGGAAGAGGAGTGCTGCTTAATTCCACTGACCTTTCGTTTTAAGTCCCAGACACTTATATATTAAAAACAAATGTGCTATATTCTTGGGTGGATGCTTTCTGTTTTATACTGTAAACTGTGTCATTCATTTTGCCCACTCCAAACCAAGATTCTCACTAAGATAACCGAAGTCTTCTCCAGGAAACTACTACCAACTTTTTTTTTTTTCTCTCTTTTTTTGGAGAGGTTTTTGCTATAGGGCATGTGTGCTCATCAGAAAGACAGAGATAGACAGAGAGACAGAAAGCGAGAAATCACCTCCCAGGGGGGATGGCCACGCCATAATCTCTTCTCCTCCATTTTCCTCTCGGGATCTTAGGCACGCACGCACACACGCCTGGCGTGAGTTTAAGCCGCCGGGTCCAGGACTCGAACCACAGTTGACTACATGGGAGTCCAGTGACATAGCTATTATGCCAACTGCTGGTCCCACTACCAATTTTTATAGGATATTTTTTTCTCTCTTAAAAATTATAGTTGTCTAAAACAAGAAACTTCTTTTCACATAGGATTTTTTTTTTTTTTGGAGAGATTTTCACTGTAGGCCGCGTGCGCTCGCCAGACAGACAGAGAGAGACATAGAGACAGAAAGCGAGAAATTACCCCCCAGGGGGGATGGTCATGCCACAATCCCTTCTCCTCCATTCTCCTCTCGGGATCTTGGGCACACATGCACACGCGCCCGGCGTGAGTTTTAAGCCACCGGGTCCGGGACACGAACCGCGGTCGACTACGTGGGAGTCCAGCGACATAGCCATTACGCTAACTGCTGGTTCCCCACATAGGATTTTTAATGTCATCAGAATCTACCTGTACATTAGACATGATGCTATGCTAGTATACAAAATGGAAACAATCAAAGGTTCAAAATTAATGACTATGTAAACTGGTCGTTATACTTATTCAGTAGGATATCAGGCAGACATTAAAATTGAGGTAGTGAAGACTATATTATGACACTAAAATGCTTATGAATGGCTATGCGATAGAAGCAGATGCAGTCATATATATATAATATATATTTATTATATATATTATATTTATTAAATATATAATTTATTTAAAATATATTCTGTAACCATTTTGCCACATCCTTAATTTTTGGAAGGGAGTATTATTCATTACTGCAAAGTCTTAGATGATCAAATATACACACAATATCCAGAAAATAGTGCAATATGGTTCTTTGCTTTTTACCTTTTAGGTTCATGTGAGTCCATTTGAATAAATATCAAAGTGTCTCTTTTTTCGGGGACTGCTTTCTCTTCCTCTTCCCCTAATGTCCCTTTGTCTTTATTTATCAGCAATTCCCCAGGGCTTACTTTTCTTTCCTCTTGGCTCTGGCCCTTAGATTCCATTTAGTTTGTTTTTCTAAAAGCTCGTGTGTGTGTGTGTGTGTGTGTGTGTGTGTGTGTGTGTGTGTGGTATTTGTGTGCATGTGCGTGCATGACACATTTCAGTCCTACAGCAAAGATAAGCATCCATGAGACAAACATACCTTATAATTGGCCTCTTAGAATGTGATTGTTCTGTTTGTCTTACTTCTTTTTTGCTATTGTGGCCTGTATCCCTAATGACATGGCCACTTGCTTTTCTTCAAAAATGAGTGAGACAATAAGGAAACTCCATCCATCCATCCATATTTATTGAGATAGGACTAGAAAAGAATCTTATTAGAAGATTTAGGATATTTTTACTAGAGTGGCAAATTGCATATAATTTTTTCCTTTTTTCCCTAAAATATTAAAGCGTATTTATGGATTGTATCATTTTTACATTAGTGAAAAATATGCCATGGGAAATTATGAATACTTGCAAGATGAAGGCTTATTTTATTGATAAAGAAATTTAATTCTAGGCTTATTAAATGAGATATTCAAAAACAAACAACTAGTGAATGGCAGAACCAGGGCTAACACTTAAGTTTTCTAGTGAGGAAACATTCTTATGTTTGGCCTAAGTATTTAAAATTTTCTCATCTAGCTGCATTACATATGGAAGTCTTGTTCTCTCTCTGTGCCTCAGTTTCCTTATTTATAAAATGTGGATGACTGGTTGGTTTGTGGTTTCTATGTGATTTATCCATGATAGCACATGTAAAGTGTTTAGTACAGGGGCTATCTCATAACAGACAATCAATAAATGCTATTTCTTTTCCTTTCTAGTTTTTTTTTTTTGAGAGGTTTTTGCTATAGGGCACGTGTGCTCGCCAGACAGAAAGACACAGACAGAAAGCGAGAAATCACCCCCCAGGGGGGGATGGCCACACCGCAGTCCCTTCTCCTCCATTCTCCTCTCAGGATCTTGGACGCACACGCACATGTGCCCGGTGTGAGTTTAAGCCACCGGGTCTGTGAGACGAACCGCGGTCGACTACGTGGGAGTCCAGCAACATAGCCATTATGCTAACTGCTGGTCCCTCCTTTCTAGTTTTGATTCCTGGTGCAGAGACTTAGCAGCAGCCCACCCAGCATCTTTCCTTAAGTTAATATATTATGTACTAGTGCTTAGAGATAATGCTTGGGTTATGGGTTGAACTGTGTTTTCTCAAAATTCATGTGTTAAATCCCTAACTGCCAAAACTCCAGAATGTGACAATGGAGGTAGAACCTTTGAAGAGGTTATTTAGTTAAAATGAGGCTATTAGTGCAGGCCCCAATCCAGTCTGACTGGTGTCCTTATAGAAAGAGAAAATTCAGTCACATGGAGAGACAACGGGGTAGTGTGCACAGAGTACAGACCATGAGAGCACAGTGAATATTTGGTCATATGGAAACTAAAGAGGAGGTTCCAGGGAAAATCAACCATGCCGACAGCTGATCTTGGATTTCCACTCTCTAGAACTGTGAGAAAATACAATATTATTGTTTAAGCTACCCAATCTGTGGTATTTTATTATGGTGGAACAAGGAAACCAATACATCTTCCATCTTTAAATAAAAATTAAGCTTCTTGAGAGAATAAACTGCACTTTCCTCTTTTGTAATGATAATAGAAAATAGATAATTTCTTGGTGAATAGTATGATTTTTATCAAGAATAGAAATTTTGTATTGTATTTCTTTTAGGTATCCTATGGAGGCCCAACTATTGAGGTTACTGACAACTATAATGTGGTAATGAGGATTACCTATGATCTATTTTGTTTCTTTTGCAAATAGCAACTAGAGTTGTCCTTTTTATGAAGTCATAGGACTAAATGCAATTAGAGCTGAAAAGAGATTATTCCTCATTGTCTGTCCAGACATAGTAAGAGAATTAAATCTTCAAATGTAATTTCTTAAATTATGATTAATGACCAGGAATATAGGATTTTCATATGGTGGTGACCTCATGTTGTTTGAGACTAGATGTGGAGGTTCCTCACTATCTTTGTATTAATGAGTATGATTGAGTTATTTTAAATGTAGTCAGGATACAAGATTAACTCGTCTGTGTTGGAAATTTGCCTTGTATTTTGAGAGGATTAAAGACAAGCATTCGTAAAGAGAAAGTCAAAGGATTTTTTATGAGTTTTAAAAATTGCATTTGATTTTCATTTTCTGGATTATGGGAAATGTGGGAGAAAATGAGTTATCTTAATTAATTTATGGAAGGGACATCAAGAGAGTTTAAGAACAAAAACTTTGCAAGGTTTTCAACATTTGCCAAGACTAAAAGCTCAAAGGCAAACTTAGTGATAAATGAGAAATGTTCTGAATGGTAAGACAGCAATTTTGTTACTGGGACAGAAGAAGAAAATGGCATGGAAGGAAGTGAGGGGGTTACTTCCTTATGAGCAGGCATGTTCTTTAAGTGTTCCCTCAGAAGTGTATATACACATATATGCATAGACACATGGAATAATTTTTGAATGTCTCTTCATTGCCATAACTTGCTGAATAACTTTTGAATGTTAATTAAGACCCCTGGGCATCTTTTACACCTCTATAAATAAGAGGTATTAGAGTGGATAATCGCCAACAAACCTTTTAACTCTATCTTTCTATGGTTCCCCTGTATGTGAGGATATGAAAAAAAAAAAGTGGGAGACTATTGCTCTTGCTAGTTTTCCTAGGTTGTTTATTTTTATTTATTTATTTATATTTTTTGAGAAAGATTTTTGCTATAGGGCGTGTGTGCTTGCTGGAAAGACAGAAAGAGACAGAGAGAGGGAAAGCGAGAAATAACCCACCAGGGGGAATAGTCATGCTGCCATCCATCCTTCCCCCAAGATTTTGAACATCAACACACACATGCCAAGCATGAGTTTCAAGCCTCTAGTCCAGGACTCTAACCATGGTCGGTCATGTGTTAGTCCAGTGCCCTAACCACTATGCCATCTGCTGGCCCCTTTCCTAGCCTCTTAAAGATAAATTCTGCAAAAGGAGTGATGCCTGGTTCAGGAGGTCAACACGAAGGCTTTGCCACAAGATAACAGGTGTTCTATTTACTATAGAATTTCCAGGACTAATTTCTAATTACTATAGAAATTCCAATTGCCTGCAATATGGAAGACCCCTGATATATTTTTCAAATGAAGGAACAGAATACTTCCCATGTTGTTTTGGATATATATCATCTATTATTATGATGTAACTAGCCTATGTTTTTCAGGGTCGGGTTGCATATGTCTACTCAGTTATATTTGATTAGAAATTGGAAAAACAGAATCACGTGTTGCTGCTAAACTAAACAAAATAATCTGAAACAACTGTAACATTTAAGGAGAGTTTAGTTTTTCTCTCATATAGAAAGACAGCAAATTTTGTCTTGTCATTTCTTTCTATCCTTTCCTTTATGTTTTCTTATTGTTTCTTTTCTTCAGCATCCACTGTTATTAGGGAAAATGTGTATTCTCTGAAAGTAAACTTTATGAGGAGAAAGGTTCTATAACTAGAGGATATTGACTAGCAATAATGATATCCAAAGATATTTGCTGAGTGAATGAATGCTGAAATTTATAAACACTATAGTAATTAGAGAAATGTAGCTTGGAAAGGAGTGATTTATATATGATTCTCTGTGTGTGTGTTTATAATATGTCAAAAGAGATATAATGTTATTTTTATTTTAACAGAAAATGAAGTTCTGTGCATCTCATCATTTTTTGGTCATTTTAAAAAGAAGATGCTTATGGGAAAAAGGGGACACCATTAAAAAATGAGTAAAACCATTGTTTTTAGAAATTATGGCTGATTTGAAAAGAGAATATTTGGGAGCAGCAGTTGGTGTAATGGCTATGTCACTGGACCCCCATGTAGGCGACCACGATTCGAGTCCCTGACCCAGTTGCTTAAATTCACGCCAGATGTGTGTGCGTGCGTGCCCAAGATCCCAAGAGGAGAATGGAGGAGAAGGGAATGCAGCGTGGGCAAACCCCTGGGGATGATTTCTCACTTTCTGTCTCTGGTGAGCGCACGCACCCTATAGCAGAAAACCTCTCCAAAAAAAAAAAAAAAAAAAGAGAGAATATTCTAAATATTAGCCATATGTAACCATATGGGGACTAAGAATTGGAGACAACAAAGTCATCCTTTTGTGATTGGCTGCAGACATGGCTCTCCCAGAGATAGATTAGCATTGCATGTGCCCCCCCCCCCCCAATTTTCAATTTTTCCACGACGTTGAGTTTCCCCCAATTATCACATTTCTCTGCATGTCTGAGTTTGGCGCATACTTTCTGTGACTTAGGAGCCTGATGGACCTGAAAAACTATGTAAGAACAATCATTAGAAAGAGAACCAGCCCAGTATTCTGAGTCAATAGGGATAAAGAAGAAATCAACTGCCTAATAAGGCTCTTTCTCCACCCCCTGCCCTTGTGAAAAATGAGGCTACAGTATTTCATTATGAAACTGTGTGCTTCATTTCTCACTATTCTTTAGCCTGGAGATCCAAGACCATTTCTGTCAGATCTCACCCTTGGAGTTCTCATCCTCACACACGGCTTTTCCTATCACCTCTACACAGTTATCTCCCCAAGTCTTATCTCCAGTCACACTTCCCTCAGCCCTTGCTACTATCCTGCATCCAGACTAAACAATTTTCAGTTTTTCATTTTTCCTGCTTGGACCTTTTAAGTTTATAATTTCAGAGAGTCAAAATCACATATAATATTTCATTTTTTCCCCTCAGAGATAAATCATTTAACTTTATGAACTGGAATTTTATACTTTCTGTTTTTGGAAAGGTTTTTGCTATAGGGCACATGCACTCGCCAGACAGACAGAGAGAGACAGAGAGATAGAAAGTGAGAAATCACCCCCCAGGGGCGATGGACATGCCTCAATCCCTTCTCCTCCATTCTCCTCTCAGGATCTTGGGCACGCACACACATGTGACTGGCGTGAGTTTAAGCCACTGGATCCAGGACTCGAACCATGGTCTACTACATGGGAGTCCAACAACATAGCCATTATGCCAACTGCTGGTCCTGAATTTTACATCTTTCTTCTTAGCACATATTTTGTAGGGAATGAGCTATTTTCTGAGGTGTGGCGAGTGACTGAAATATGCTGGCTTCCTTTTTTCGTTGGAGTTTCACGTAGTCTACTATGGTTTGAGTCCTGGACTAGGCAGCTTCAAACTCAAGCGAGACCTATATGCATGCTTGCCCAAGATCCCGAGAGGAGAATAAAGGAGAAGGGATTGCAGAGTGGCCATCTCCCCTGGGGGGTGATTTATTGCTTCTGTCTCTCTACCTGTTTTTGTCTATCCAGGGAGGGCATACACCCTATAGAAAAAATCTCTCTCTCAAAATAGAATAAAAGCATTGAGTAAGTGTGGTGCACACATCACTTTAATCTTGAGACCACAGAGTTAAATTTAAGAGATTTATTATCTACTTGAATTGGACTCTGAAAATAATTTGTACAAAAATCAAGAACTTCCAATCCTCATCTTTGTAATCATCTGATTTCTCCCATTGGGTTTATGACAGAGAAGTTATTGCAATTGAATACGATTATTAAAAAAATGAGAAAGGGCATTTTCCATAATGCATTTAAAGTTTATATTTAAAAAACATGTTTTAGATCAAGTCTGTCTAGATACTCGTTCTATTCTTAAGTTCTTAAATATTTATAATGTTGCAAAAATTCTTAATGTTCATAAACTATAATTCAGTTATTCTGTTCTCATACCAAGGTTCATAGAGATAACTACCTGACTTATCCAAATCCTAAGTTTAAAATGAATTTGAAATACATAAGTTAAAATACATCTATTTTATATATTCCCATCTGTGTTAAAAACATTTGAAAGATGTACTATCTTGGGTATTAAAACTTTACTTTTGCAGGAGATAATGTCCTTCCAGACGGGCCTTTCTCATTTAAAAGGTGGTTGTCTCCACCATAGTTATTAATCCTCCATTGCAGTGGCATGTCACAGTGGCAAAGGTAGTCTAGAAATTAGTCTTTCTAGCCTTATCCCTTCTAGAAGTGCATTTATTTGTTAGCATTCAAGAATATGGGTTTATTTTTTTGCTTAAATGTATGGAACCTCTTTACTTCACTGTGGTGTATTACATATTCTAGTTTTTTTCCCCAAGTTTATTTATTTCTTCTATCAAAGAGAGAGAAAGAGAGAGAGAGACAGAGAGAGAGACAGAGAGAGAGAGACAGAAATAGACACATCCCTAAAGGGGTCTTCACTTTGTGATCTGTCCTCAGCCTTAGCCAGCCAGGATCATGGCATTCTTGTGCCCAGACTGTACAAGGAGACCACTGAATGTGAACCTGGGACCTGTGGGGCATCATGTCACTGCTGTGTAAGTATTACAGTTATTTATATAGTATGTCACCCTGCAATTTGCTATGAGATATTCACTTTGCACCTATATAAAATGAGTACCCCTTTATCACTTAGTTTGACCATCGTAACTATCAGAAATTTACAAAACTTGCTTGTGATTTACCGGGACAATTTATATACTTTACTCATACAATGTATTTTTAAAATATACTATATTTTGAAGTATAAACCACTAATATGTATTAGACAATTTTATAATAATTTCATGAAGATGTTTGACCGGAACTTTCGATAGTATACTGTGTAAAGGACCAAAGTTAAGAGTTCCTCAGCATGGCTTTCTTTGGAGTCTTAGATTTTCTCTCGTGCTATATTTAGATGTGCGGCATGTCTAATATTCTGCTTCTATGCCTTACTGTACTTCTAGTGATTATCGTAATCCAGCTAAAGTGTCAGGCCAAAGTGTGAAGAACACATTCTGTCCCAGGGAGGCTAACCTGCAGTTGGATGCAGACCCTTAGGAGGTCCCTCTCATCTTGCTGTTTACCCACGCATTCCTGACATTGTAAACAGAAGTCCATACTATTTTTTTTTCTTGATAAGGTGGTTCTAAAAACTTAACTCAAATGATTGTATTAATTTAGCAAGAGACTTTCTCCTCCACAGAATGGTCAAAACATGAAAATGATGAAAGGGAGAGGTCATCGATAGTGTAATGGTTACATCGCTGGGTTCCCACACACATTGCTCCCTTCCAGACCCAGGGGCTTTACACTCATTCCAGGCATGTGTGTGTGCATGCCGCCAAATCCCAGAGGAGAATGGAGGAGAAGGGATTGCAATGTGGTCATCTCTATTGGGGGGTAATTTCTCACTTTCCATTGCTCCGGTGGGTGCACACATCCTACAGCAAAAATATCTCTAAAAAAATCTTCTTCTTTTTGAGAGGTTTTTGCTATAGGGCGCATGCGCTCGCCAGACAGAGAGAGACAGAGAGAAAGAAAGCGAGAAATCACCCCCAGGGGGGATGGCTACGCCGCAGTCCCTTCTCCTCCATTCTCCTCTCGGGATCTTGAGCACGCATGCACATGCGCCCGGCGTGAGTTTAAGCCACCAGGTCTGGGACTCGAACTGCATTTGACTACGTGGGAGGTCCAGCGACACAGCCATTACGCTAACTGCTGGTCCCTAAAAAAATTTTTAATAAATAAATAATGCAAGGGAGACAGAATGGGTGTTGGAATAAGCACACTCTGGGACCAGCAGATCTGTTTGAACTATGGCTGAACTTCATATACATTCTAGGTCTAAGGAGCAAGAGCATCATTTGTCATTTGCACAATGTCTATTTCACAGGATTATGAGGATTAATGCAATATTACGAGGAGAATATTTGCGGAGTTCTTGGCACACATTTGGTACCTAAATGTTAGTTTCTGTTCCCTTATTTCCTTATTCTGAGTAGCTTCTGCTACTCAGTCTCTTATGGGGGAGCCTCAAATATTTGGGTGTTAAAAATCTGATTATTTTTAGGTGCATGGAGTATATTATCCACACCATGGCCAAGGCATGCTAGACTGAGTGAGGCAGAGAAATGGATTACGGCGTTACATAGCTGAGATATTTGATATTTGATAACAGTGGGTTTTTTCAAAGAGAAAGCAATTTAACAAACTCATGTCATGGTAGACTCAGCTGCTTTTCTATCTCTCATGACCTTTCAGTTCTGCCTAATTATTAACACGGATCCTGTGTAACCTGACTAGTCAGCACATTTGCTGATAAAGGGGCATTTTTTACACAGTTCTTTTTGCATTTCACTTCACAGCCAAGATTTATTAACCGGGGTCTGTAGAGAGGAGTCCTCATATGAGGACTTCAGTGCTTTTATAAGGACATACTATACTGTATTTACAAAAAAAAAAAATCCCATAAATAATATTACAAGAGGCAGTATAACTCAG
This sequence comes from Tupaia belangeri chinensis, assembly GCF_000334495.1. NCBI lineage: Eukaryota > Metazoa > Chordata > Mammalia > Scandentia > Tupaiidae > Tupaia > Tupaia belangeri. The sequence continues at coordinate 1,435,539 of NW_006159555.1, forward strand.
CTACCTCTGAAATAAACTGAGTGCAGAGTCTCTAAGGTCTCGTGCAGATGTCACTCCATTCCCCTCTGTATATCCTGGTTGTTTTCTGTTTTTGTTTTATTCTATTTATTCATCAGTTCAGATCAGAAGTTTAAATCTTTTTTTTTTTCTTTTTTTAGATGACATGGGGGAGGGTTGGAGTGGGAAAGGTCTTTTCACTTACTTTGATAATGTGATTATTACTTGATTAAGGGACTATTAGAAATAATGATATAGATATCTGATTGATTTTGGAGGGGGAAGACTGTGAAATTAAAAATCAGGCAAATATTGGTTTAAAGCTCAGCTTGTCACTCAGTAACAGTGATTGGGAGTAATAAGTTTACTTTTTCTGAGATTGTTTCCTCATCTGTATGATGAGGTTAATAATGAGTACAGACAGTTGTAAAGATAAATTGAGACAGTATGCGTAAACTGCTGAGCAGTATCTCTTGCACAAAGCAGGTGCTCATTAAATGGAGGCCATCATATACATGAAAAGTGAATACAAGGTGGGGAACCAGCAGTTAGCATAATGGCTATGTCGCTGGATTCCCACGTAGTCGACCGCGGTTCGTGTCCCGGACCCGGTGGCTTAAAACTCATGCTGGGCACGTGTGCGTGTGTGCCCAAGATCCCGAGAGGAGAATGGAGGAGAAGGGATTGCAGCGTGACCATCCCCCCTGGGTGGTGATTTCTCGCTTTCTGTCTCTATGTCTCTCTCTGTCTGTCTGGCGAGCGCACGCGCCCTACAGTGAAAATCTCTCAAAAAAAAAAAAAAAAGTGAATACAAGGTGGAACCAGCAGTTAGCATAATGGCTATGTTGCTGGACTCCCATGTAGTTGACTGCAGTTCGAGTCCCAGACCCGGTGGCTTAAACTCACGCTAGGTGTGTGTGCGTGCGTGCTCAAGATCCCAAGAGGAGAATGGAGAAGGGATTGCAGTGTGGCCACCCCCTCGGGGGAGATTTCTTGCTTTCTTTCTCTCTGTCTCTCTGTGTCTGTCTGGCGAGCACACATGCCCTATAGCAAAAACCTCTCCAAAAAAAGAAAAAAAAAAGTGAATACAAGGTGACAAGTATAAAGTATCAGTCACATCAGTGATGGTTTCATTTCCCAGGCAAATGAATGTAGTATACATTCTGTGGGGCCAAATTCTTATTTCTAAGTGGGTGACATTTTAAATCTCAATCTTGTTTGTCGAATAGACCAAAAAAAAAAAAAAAGGCAAAATTAGACTTAAAAAACATCTGCAGAAGAATTCTTTTCTGCAAAACAGAATTTGGCAAAGGTTTTTTGGTCATTATATGAAAGGTGACTGCTGAGAGAAGACAGGAAGATTTGTGGGACATAAGTAACAGAGGTTCAGCACAGTAATAGTATGTTGCAAACGCAAATAAGAGAAGCCATTATAAAAATGGAGGAAGACGTTACTTTTCATGCCTAGGGTAGATGTTCAGGGGAACATGCTGATATGAGTGGTCGGCATGGAGATCTGTGATTATATGAAAAAGCTGTGATTACCTAACTGATCGTAAACCTGCTAATAGAGCTGACGGGAGTGAAGAGTGTTGGCGTGGAGAGGTGGGGATAAAATTATAGTCGCTGAGACAATATGTTTTTATCATGCTGTCTGTTTCCCACATAGTTAAATAACTGGTGATGTGAGTCTTTGGAAAAACAGCCCATGACTTTCTATGCTAATAGTCCCAACTTCAGGCCTACACAATTGTTCTGTGTACTCCTTAGAACAGTGGTCAGAAATCATTCCATAAAACACACAAAAAAAGGCTTTTATCATCAAGTAAGTTTGGGATTACTAAATAACACTTTCCTAGTATGATCTATCATAGTATATACTAGCATATTAAAAGTTCTGGGACGTCTCATAGTATACATTAATTAAGCTTATTAGTTAAGGAGTAGTTTGATGATGTTCTAATTTTAACACTGGATTTCTTCGTCAAGGATGTTGAATTAGTGACCTGGAAAAGAAACTTTGGATGATCCTGTAATTGGCAATCAGAAAAAACACAAAAAGAATTCAACGGCATATATGGTAATGTGAAGGAGTGAGCTGTTTTGGGGAGATAGACATTTACAATTTTATATCTCCTGAAAAGTACTCCTTATGCTTTCTCAGTGCTATTTTTGCATCATCTGTGTAGGATTTGTTGGAATCTTTTGGTTCTCACTTATGACTAGCTGAAATAATTTTCTGGTACTATAGCAGTAAGCAGAGCCAGTTATTTCATAGTTTTATTTTGCATATTAAGGCACCAGAGGTAGATCTTAGTGTCTGGATAAATCCTTTTCAAGTTTTCTTCTGCAGTCTTCAAGTCCTGATGCAGCTTTCTTTTTAACTAAAACTATTTTCTTAATTTGAGCAATTCGCCAGGTTGAAGAAAACTTGTAAGCACTGTTAGTACTTGTCAGGAATAAATGGGACTCTAGAGAATGCTTTGAAATAGGAAACATTTGAGCAGAATATCATCTTTCAGCTGTTTGTATAGATGCAATTTCTGCAATTCTATACCTGACCGCTCTAATTTCTCTTCATCTGTGTCTTAGGCTTCCATCAATAATCCTTCTTCTGAAACACACTTGACAAGTTGGGTAGAGTAGACGCCTTTGCAATATCTTCTGAATGTCACTCCGCAGTGATTTGTAATCTGGGTTATACATTTTAGGAAGAAAAATGTAAAACTAAATAGAAGATTCGATTCTTATGAATCCATATTGGACAGAGTGTTGTTAGTAGCATGTTATAAAATCACCTTTTGATTAGACAGTGGAGATGTTGTAAAACATAGAAATGAAATCGGTGATTTGGGTTTTCTATTGTGGATATATATTTATAAAGTAGAGCCTTCCTGTAATATGCCCTATTGTATGAATGAATTAGCTATTGTCTGGATCCAATTACATCCACCATATGCTGTGTGATTTCTAATACATCTTTTGAACCTAGAAACAGTATAATGCAGTTCTTAGCCTGTCCCGTTGTGTCAGTATGGAATAAAAGGCTGTGTACACATGTTAAGGAAATAATTAGATTGTTTCCGGTGTCCCTCTGAAATTGAGGGATATCTGACTAGAGTTTATAATTAGAAAACTGAGTAAGAAAACACAATAAAAGATACTCTTTCTGGACAGTAAGACTATTAAATTAATTTTCATTGATTTGGATCTTTTTCTTCACTTTGTGAACAGAAGTTCTTAAAAACCCATTCTAATTAGTTTTGAACATTAAAAAAAGTGCATTTTAAAAGCCATGGAGCATGTATTTTTTAAAGAATTATTTTATTTATTATCATGATTATTTTCAGTTTTCTGCAAGGCATATGTACGCACCAGAAAGAGAGAGAGAGATAGAGAGACAGTGAGAAAATAAGGCACTTGGTCCAGGCCTTGAATCATGGTTGGCTGTGTGGGAGTCCAGCGCCTTAACCACCATGCCACCTGTTGACCCTGACTTCTCTTAAATTAAACAGGAACACCCTGTACTCATACTAAGCTTTCATTATTTATTTATTTATTGATAAACATTAGAATTTCATGGACAAAATATATAATCTGAACTGTTTTCCTCTCAATACCAATATATTTTATGTCCTGTTGTATTTAGTTACACAGTAAAAGAATAGTATGCATTAAGCATTGTTTGAAAGAGGGAAAACTGAATTTGTAATTAATAGTCTTTGACTAAATTTAAAGATTAGATGAGCTGAGGCATGTGGCCATAGTCTCCTATTCTATTTTGTCTAAACCTTCACTCTATTTAGTCTAAATTTTAGTATTTGAGAAATTCCTGTAAGTTCATAATTTTAGCAATTAAGCATTATACAATTTCACACGGATATCTAAATTGACTAATTGAAATAGGTTACTGTAAAGGTGGCGAAGGTGCTGAGGCCTATATACCTATTTAACATAAAATCTAATTTTCATCCATTGTTGCAGTCATTCTTCTCCTTTCATTCAACTCTTCAGGGATTAGAGAATTCTAGCCTGCTCTGGAAGGAGCTATTGTCAGAGTGTGAAAGGCTACCCTGTTTTCTGTGTCCTTTTGGCCTTTGGCCTTCCTGAAGAGCCTGCCAAGTGCCAATCAGGGCTGATTAGACACCTGTGCCCAGTGACCAGGATAGAGCAATTCACCTCTCCCAGGTCATCAGACCAACTCCAGTTGGCAAAGAACTTCTGAAGTTAAGAACTAACTTACTTGTGATGCAAATTAATGACCTGGGGTGAGATGCTTCATTAATACTCACTCT